>NC_090269.1:231032961-231342127 GCF_040414725.1 Anabrus simplex | reverse complement strand
GCACAGAGAAAAAAGAGGCTCAATGTTCCCCCAGGCAAAAGTGTGGCACCAGAAGATTTGCTGACTGAAGGTGATAATGAAGAGGATGCCCATTTCTCTGGCAGCATGAGGAAAGCGGATAAGGTGCAAGAATGTAATGGGCTTTCTCAATTAGAATGTGATGAAGGAAATGAAAGACGATCTGCCTCTGCTGGGAAATCCCATATCCGAGCAGAGGATTTGTCAGTAGGGTGCCATGTTGTAATAGACTATGAAGGAGCATTGTTTCCAGGAGTGATTTTAAGTGTAAATGCAGCACAACAGGAAATAGAAGTGAAGTGCATGCAGAAGAGTAAGAAAAACTGGAAGTGGCCAGGAGTGGATGATTTAATTAAGGAATATCCTGTAGAGGACATTGTTATGAAAATTAATGATCCTGTCATAGTGAACAAAAGGGGCATTTTCAGAGTGAAGGAATTGGAGTTCATGTGGGGAGAATAGACCTTTGTTATGTTCCATTATGTATTGTCATTGGAAGAACTTCAAAAGTGTATCAAGGAGCACATTTCTGAGCATTGCTAGCAAGTCTGTATTTATTATTATTATTACTCCTTGTTTCCCTTAGATGTTGTAATAAATCTTATTTGACAACTGGAGTCACATTTAAATTTATTATATAAATAAAAATGGCACAAATTAAACCCATTTGTGGTATACTTTGTTCAAACAGTGAAATTATATAGGTGGCCTAAAGTTACCCGAATCCGGGGTATCATTAGGCCACTATCAAAATCCACCATAATGGGATATTTCTAACAATTAGATGACAGATATTACTTGATATGGAAAGCACAATATCTAAGCTATATTTTAACATAAAATTAAGTTAACTTATCATTTATCTCGGTGTACAAAAATTATGACAAAAACAAAGATGTGAAATATATGGCACAAAGTATCCCCAGTTGACGGTATATTAGTGTCCCCATACTAGACATACGTGGTCAAAACAGAATAGTTTGAAATTAACATTTCTTTCTAATTACCCATATTTTATTGTAGTACTGTTAGTAGAAATGTGAGTTGCCTTTAGTATTTATTATTGTGATGGATATTATGAGGGCAGCAAAAGCAGTATATATGAAGGTACTAGAATGAACAGAATGAGTAATCAATTGTGGAGAAAAGTTGAACTATGATGATGATGATAAAAGGAAAAAGAAGCAATGAATATCGGAGGCAAAGATATGAAGTTGTAGAGAACTTAAAGAACTTACTCACGAAACGAATTCATAGAGATTCAAGCCTGGAAATCAACACAAAGATACATATTGAGTGTGTTAAGAGAAGCTTGAAGTCGTGAGACTTGTGGTTGAAGCCAGGAGCACAAAAAAAGATACATCAATGAAGGCAAAAGATACCATAATAATTTCCTGTATGGTGCAGCCTTTGTAATGCAGACCCTCCACCTGCATGTTATTGTAGTGGAATATAGTGTTTGTGGTGTATGATTTGCAGGGATGTTCGGGAAGGCACACCAGTCCCCGAGCTATGGGAAGTAACCATTTAGGATTAGTCAGGAATCGAACTCGGGGTCCTCTGAACCGAAGGCCATTACACTGACCATTCAGCCAAGCATTTGGACAACGATACAACGAGCAAAGTAGATTACATACTATGAGATGTGCAGCTTAGACCAGGCTAGTGACAATGATGAAAATCAGCAAAAATACATTTCTTTAGGAGCATGTCGTCAGTCATTCAATACTGATATGAAAGACAAATAGAGGAGGTCAATTAATCTGAAAATTTAATGTATGTTTTATAAACTGAGAAGACCAGGTTAATATCATTACTCAAACTGGGCAACACTTAGGGCTATGGCCTCCAAGTCTTGCCCATCTATACTAATGTTTTGAATTTTTAATAAATACCAGCAAGGACTAATTTATGATCAGTACAGAACTCTAACAGCTGTCTTTTCTCTTTCCTTATTCCTAGTGATCAAGTTATTCCTCATAAAATATTCTGTCATCTACTGTAACTACCGCTGTACATTCCAGACTACAATCACAAGTATGTTTTCACATTCACGTGAATACTTCACATTATCCTTTAACTCTGCACATATTCATTCAATTTCTTCATGAACCACACTACTGGGGTGAGTAATGGAATTGAATTCATCTTTACAATGCTCTGTTCACTAAAGTATATATCATAGTTTATAATAATAATAATTATTATTATTATTATTGTCCGACTCCTTGGCTGAATGGTCCGCGTTGAGGCCTTCGGTTCGATTCCTCGCCGGGTCAGGGATTTTAATCATCTCGGATTAATTCTTCTGGCCCGGCGACTGGGTGGTTGTGTCTGTCCCAACACTTCCCTCTTCATATTCCGACAACACAATATACTACTAACCACCACAGAAACACACAATAGTGATTACATCCCTCCACATAGGGTTGGCGTCAGGAAGGGCATCCGGCCGCAAAACAGGGTCAAATCCACGTGTGCTATACAGTTCGCCCCGCGACCCCACAGGTGTGGGAAAAGCGGTAGAAAAAAAGTATTATTTTCTTGGTTTTAATATCCCACCAATTACTTCTAAAGTTTCAGAGACGCCTAGGGGCCGGAATTATGTTCCGCAGGAATTCTTTTATGTAGTGGTAAATTTGTCACAAGGCTGGTACGTATTTGAGCACCTTCAAATACCACAGGACTGAGCCGAGATTGGACCAACTTGAACTCAAAGCCAGCAATCTAATGTCTGAAGAACTGAGCCTAGTGACAGTGAAGCAATGATTAACAAAAAAATTAATGTTACGGGCCAGCTACAACACCCAGATGCCAAACACATACCTTTCAAAGCAAGTGATAAATTCTCAATCAAAGGATGGGCAACATAACCAGGGATGATGGTAACAACGATACCAGGGCGTTCTAAATACTAAGAAAAGCCGAGGTGGCATCATCAACAGGTAGGATGGAACATACTGGACTCGCACGATCGGCGCTATACCAGAGATAATTAGTCCGGCTACGGTACTTATTGGAATGTTAATCAATCATTTACAGTATACACTGCAAAGCACAATGTGCTCAGCAAATATTACCAGCACTTACCATATTAAAGGAGTGTTCTCTTTTGGTACAGTCTTTCAGCTGATGTGTCATTCATTTCATGTTGCACGTTCGGCATTTACAAGTATCGTCTGAAATATAAATCTACTGGTGGAGTAGTTCTTTCCATGGAAACCGTGGATGACAAACTTCGTGTATATATGTCAGCTTTGAGTCTTTCCATATGTCTATCTAGAGGGCATATGTGTCGGAGATTTCCTCTATGCTTGTTTCACATTCACTACCCTTTCCTGGATGACTGCGCGGCAGGCATCTTCCAGTCCAAAGACTGTTTTGATGTCTTGGAGAAAGAAGTTAGTCTGTTTTCAGAAAATATGGGGATCAATAGCATTGGCTTCAAATATCTTGCTTTTACGTTTTCATGGGTTAGGTACAGCGAGTCTGTGGCAAATTAGTTGCATTCCGTTAGTTGCACGTGAGACTACTGGTAGCTTCTGTATATTGCTTTTGTTGCTGCAGCTGTCCTCTTTATGTGCAGAGTGAATGTTGAACCAGTGGTCTGGAGTGTTATTCCTCGATATTTGAAGCAAGGCATTATTTATAATATAAGAGTTCTCGCATATAAAATTGTCTTTTTTGGGATAATTTTCCTCCTCTTCTGAACTTCATAATCTCGTTTTGGATTTGTTAATCTTCGGGGATTTTTTGTTAGTCCATTCTGTGGGAGTTCAAATGCTGTTTGTATATCTGTGGGATTCCTAGAGAGCAGTAACATATCTCCATACATAAGGAGTTTGGTATTAGGTTAAATAGCAGAGGACTTGTGGGATCCCCATTAAGACATCTCTTATTTGGTTTGGTAATGTTACTAACACACTGTAATTCAATCTCACATAATTGATTTTAAGGATGTCCTATCACCTCAAGTATGGGTTCTTCATACCGAAGTAACCTTTCTAACTTCTGGATAAGAATGCTCTTGTCAATGTGGTTGAAAGCGTTGGTATAATCTACCATGGTGTAGAGAGGAGTTGCTTATAGTATTAAGGCTTGTCAATTCCTTGTAGGATTGAAGCTACTGCCTGTAATGTTCACTTGCCAGCTATGAATCTAAATTGATTTGATTGTATTGTTTTTAAGATTTGTGGTTCTATCCAGTTTAGTGGTCATTTAGAAAATATCTTAAGACGTGTTAAATTCGAGGGCTATTCCACTAAAGGTGTATCTAAACATTTATAACAAACGTCGAGAAGGAGGGGGGTGGGGATGATCGATTCCTGTGATAAAAACAAGAAAAACATCCTTATGAACATACTGCACTCTTACCGGATTACATACATCAGAGTTACAGGACGAGATGCTCAAAGTGTCCACCATAAGTAGTGCATCAACACAGATTAGCGAGCCGCTCAATGATAACTAGGCCCTGTTGAACAGCTGCTCAGGAGTCACTGATACACTGTTCCAGCTTGCTGATATTGTTAATCAGAGTAGCGTACACAACACTTTCACATTTTCCTACAGTAATAGTCCAGCAGATTAAGGTTAGGAGGCTGGACCTCAACACCCAATCTATCTTCATGGAAAGGTGTCGTCCAAAACTGGCGCACATAACATACAAACTGAAGTGCGCTGGAACCCCATCACAAATGAACACATGGTGCAGCAAACTGCTAGGAGCACATGTTCCAGTAGTAGAGGCATCCTATCCATCAAGGATGTCAGATACGCTAGGTCATTCAATCGTCGGGGTTGCATGTATTGAGCCCCTCTCACGTTTCAGATTAAAGATCCAATGACATGGTAGACATATGATAGTGTTACAAACAGACCATGTGATTCTAAGTTATGAATCGAAGGCAGTTTAATAAGCAATCTTTGAAGGTGTAGTACAATGAATGAAAATCCACAGCCGGTTTCCAGTCATTTGACCAGGTTAGGAACAGAATGAATGAAGCCCCCATCTAGCAGCGAGGATAGGAATTGTGCCGGCTGCCGAAGCCTGTCGCACTCCTCTGGGGCAATGATTAATGAATGACAGATGAAATGAAATATTGGAGTGTTGCTGAAATGGAATATGACAGGAAAAACCAGAGTACCCAGAGAAAAACCTGTTCTGCCTCTGCTTTGTCCAGCACAAATTTCACATGGATTGACAGGGATTTGAGCCACGGAACCCAGCGGTGAGAGGCCGGCACACTGCCACCTGATCCACGGAGGCCCTTTTAGTACAATATATTTAGAAGCTATTTAGAAACTATGCGGGGAAATTTCAATAATTTAAAGAGACTGCAAAATATGAACAGATAATTCATGTACTGAAATATAATATACTGGAACATTTGGTATTTTGTTGGAAATAATGAAATTGTTAGACATCAGTTCTCTGCACGACTCCCATAGTACAAATTAGTATGAGGTATTGCCCGGCAAGTTAACATGAGGAATTTATTAAAGAAACTATTTAAAATAGTTTATGTTGGGTCCACCTCGTCAAATACAGTGTTATTCCTTGATTTGACTGATGAAGGAAATGAATATTGTTCCTGAAACATGTATGATAGAATAAATAATTTTCAATCATTAAAAGTGTATCTGACAAGGTGGATCTATTATAAACCATTTTAAATAGTTTCTTTAATAGATTTAGACAAGTCAATGCAGGATCAAATAAAATGCCTATTATGGTTAAGTTTACTAACATGAGGAGACAATGTAAGAGAGACTAAACTCTCAAGCTTTTATCTAGAGATATAAAGAGAGAATTTTGATTATAAAATTTCACTAATTAAAGTTGTGATGTGGAATTTAGGTCGCTGTATCGTTACCAAGACAAGATGCAAGACGTACTGTAGATAAACACAAATGTCATCGAGGGACAGATGCAAAACACACAGTATCATACAGAAGTTAATACACTTCTTTTAGACGCCAACCATGCCAGAAGCAATTCTTATGAACGCTAACCAAGCCAGATGTAAGCGAACTGTGGTAAAGTGGTCTGGCTGAATGAGTCACTTGCCATTTTGTTCGGAGTGCCTGATTTGCCTTGAGAGTACAGAGTACATCACAAGTGTGGTTGTGAAACCAGATTCACACGCGATTTCTTAAATGTTTATGAAATGATATACGGAGAGAACAGAACACAGTGGAGGCAGAATTATCTTAAACATGCACAGTCATTTCTGCTTTAGGGAAGTACTGTTGGCTGGTGGTTCAGTCATACGGCCATGTTTGTCAGGCAACATATCCAATATAATCTCAGAGTTTCAATGCCCAAACAACGGAGACCAGCTGTAAGTGTGTATAGACCAGGAATCCGCCATGATGCTGTAAACGGAGAGTGACCCGACCGTTGAAATGATTCCTCGCTAACATCACCAGCTGACAAAATGGGAATACGATCAAAGGAAAAATGTCCATGATTTCTTTAATTAACAGGTAAATTTCTATACTTTCTCTTTGCAGGTGCAGATCTAGTACGCTATAGAAAAGTTAGAACATGTGAATAATGATACGAGTCTCTAAGATATGAAAGCGATAGCAGGATCTTCCGGATATACAATTCCATTATAATTTTGATTGCTAAAGAATCATCTAAAACCTTACAAAAGGTACTGAAGTAATACATTTCTCTAAATGAGTGTATTTATATCTGTAATAGTTTAATTTAGAACTCCGCCATTGTCCGGTCCCAAGTCCGGAATGAGAAAGGAGGAGGGTTTGCTGGTCTGGCACCCAGCTGTAAAATTGCCAACGCCGAGTGTTGGGCGGCGGGAAATAACCTGACTCCCTAAGGGGGGCAACGGCTTCGGGCGAATGAGCCCCTTTGGGTGGGGTGATGGTCCCCACAGTGGAGGAAATGCCACTGGAATCCATTATGCAGCGTCTGTTCTCCAGGTTAGGGGCGGCTGCACAAGGCGTCTGTACTCCAGAGGAGCGGCCTCATTATCACCTCACTGGATCACATCCAGAGTTGTAATTCGGGACCTAGTCCCACACAGGTGACACCTTGACAGTCAACCATGGAAGGTCTTTTAAGGAATACTCCACCGGCTGAACCAAGAGTTCAGAGAAGGCAGCATTCGGATACGGTGGGCTGCCACCTGAAAGATACCGTGAAGTCGGAGGCACGGAAATACCCCAGTACTACATACACGAATGAGACAAAATCAAGAATCAAACCAAAGCAGATAACATACTTCTCTACACACAACATAAACTCACTCATGCAAACCGGTAAACTAAAAGTGATCACCGACATAATGGACCAACACAAAATTCTTATCATGGGATTACAGGAAATTAGAAACACTGACCAGGATGCCTTGGAATCTCAAGGGTACAGACTTTATAAAGGTATACCAGGGAAGAGAGTGATGAAGAATGTCCCACAATTTGGAACAGGATTTTTGGTCAGCCTTAAAATAATAAACTCAGTTCAAGAATTCAGATCACAGTCTCCACGACTCTCAACGCTCACCTTAAAGGCATCTAATAAAATCTATACTATAATAAATGCCCATGCTCCCACTAATGATAAAAACAACTCCTCAAAAGACCAGGAGGAAACAGGAGAATTTTGGGACCTATTGGACCAGACCATAGATAACATCCCCAAATACCATATAAAATTATTAATAGGCGACTTCAACGCTCAACTAGGCAGAGAAAGAAAATACCGTGACATCATCGGAAAATGGCCAGCACACAAGAAAACAAATAAAAATGGAGAGAGACTAGTTGACCTGTGTAGAAACCATAATTTAATCTCAAAATCTACATGTTTTAAGAGGAAACCTCAAAAACTCAAAACATGGAAACACCCTGACTACACTAAAGGAGAATGGCAACTGGACCACGTCTGCATGGACAAATACCACCACAAAGAGATCTATAACGTCAAAGTCCTCCGAGGAATAGACACAGGTTCAGATCACTACGTAGTTAAAATTAAAATTAAACTCACTCCCCAGAGGAGACAACAAAAGCAAGCCCTTAAAACTAAAAGAAAAATACATCCTACCCAGCTAATCAACAACAAAAATTACCAGAAAGCAACTGAAAAAATAAAAATCACAGACAAACTTGAAGACTTAGTACACAACCTTAAACAAATTGCAGAAGACCTAGCTCCAATTAAACCACGTAAAAAACACCAATGGTGGAACAGTGAATGTGATGAAACAGTGGAGAAAAGACATCAGGCATGGCTATTACATCAGTCCCAAAAGACAGAAATATCCTATCAAAAGCTAGTAAAACAGAGAAAAGAAACTACCCAAGTCTTAAGAAGAATAAAAAGACAACATCATAAGGACACCCTGCAGTTAATTGAAGAACAGTTCAGTAAAACTAAATCAAGGGACTACTACAAAACCTTCAGAAAGCAGCTCCAAAAATATGAACCCCCGACCCTACTGATGAAGGATGAAGATGGTAAGCTGGCCCATAACAATAAAGACAATGCAGAAATTCTGGCTAAACATTTCAACAAGCTTTTAAATTGTGAGGAACCTACAGAACTCCTTCAATTGGACACCAACACCCCGATAAAAACATCACCAGAAAACATCAATCCCCCCCACAATAAAGGAAGTCTACAAAGCTCTGAATAAATTAAAAAACTACAAAGCGCCAGGAGAAGATCAGACCTTTGCGGAAATCTGGAAATATGCAGGAACCTCAGCAAAAGTTGCCCTCCATCAACAACTTGTCTCTATCTGGATTAAAGAAGAACTACCAGAACACTGGACAACAGCCCTCATTCATCCTCTGCACAAAAAAGGGGACAAAACCGACCCTAATAACTACAGGGGAATCTCTCTCCTAGACATAACATACAAAATATTTTCAATAATCATCCTTAATAGGATAAGTTTACAACTTGAGAAAGAACTAGGAGAATATCAAGGAGGTTTCAGACCCTGGAGGAGCTGTCCTGATCAGATCATGAGTCTTAAGTTGATAATGGACTATAACAGGAGAAGAAACAGAGATATGGTGATAACATTTGTAGATTTCAAGAAAGCTTATGATTGCATCCATAGAGAATCTCTGTTTAAAATTTTAAGACACCTTGGACTACACCCCAAATTAATAAACATGATAAAATTGACTCTCACCAATACCAAGTCAAAAGTGAAGTTTAGGGGTGAAACATCAGAGACATTTGAAATTAAAACTGGACTACGGCAGGGAGATGGGCTCTCACCACTATTATTTAACTGTGCTCTAGAAATGGTAATGAGGGAATGGTTTAGAAAATGTCCCCCCAAAATAAAGATTGGCCGAAAAATCAAAACAAATTGCCTGGGTTTTGCTGACGATTTAGCATTACTAGCAGTGGACATAAAAGAAGCAAAAACCCAGATATCAGAACTTCAAAACATTGCAAATAAAATTGGCCTCAAAATATCATTTGAAAAAACAGAAATTATGCCCCAAAAACCAACACAGCTAAAAGAAGTCACCATAAATGGTAATAAAATCAAAATAGTAACTCAGTTTAAATATCTTGGAGAAGTAATAACACATAACTTAAATGAAAAAATCTCAATCCAAGTAAGAACAAATAGATTAGCTAAAGCACAAAAATTAACATGGGATATCTACAAAAAGAAATGTCTATCAATAAATACAAAAATAAAACACTACAACACAGTTATAAAACCGGAAGCTACATATGCAGCAGAAACACTCTTTTACCTGAATAAACAATCAAAGACTGACAGACTTCAGAAAATTGAAAGGAGGATTGGAAGAACCTGTATCAACAAAAAATATCAGAAAGATGGACAGTGGCGGTTAATACCTAACAAAGTCGTGTACAAAGAGCTAGAACCCATTACAGATACTATGCGTAAGAGGAGACTGGGATTCTTTGGACATATCATGAGGATGCAGGACTCGAGACTTCTGAAACAACTAGTACAACACAATCTCGTCTCAAAAAATACCACAACAGGATGTAAATGGATCAGAGAAGTAAGAGAGGATCTGAAGGAAATAGGCCTTACAACAGAAGACACCAAAAATAAGATAAAATTGAATACAAAACTCAAGAATACAAACCTCCGCTTTACCCTTACACAAAACAAACCAACAACACGCACATTTTCAACTGAGGAAATGGCACGAAGATCGGAGCGTCTGAAGAAGTACTGGGAGGACCGCAAAGCCCGAACAATCCCTTCAAAGAGACCTGAACGACGGACTGACTAAAGTGATCCTATGTGGTCATAAAAGAAGAAGAAGAAGAAGAAGTTTAATTTAGGCAAACTATATGCTAAATTTAACGATTAGTGTGATAGTGTAAACGTATTTTGCAATTAATGGTAAAGTTTCTTTTGCGTTTAGTGAGCTTTAGTCTCATACTTCTTAAGGCTACGATATTGCTGTATTAACGTGAGTGTCTTAGATATTCAAGATCCAGGCAAATTTTAGACCATGAGCAGGTAACGGTTGCAATAAGAATGTGTAATATAGTGATTGTGTAAATGGGAAGCATGTCTTCTATAACAATGATATATGATACTCAATAGGATGTATTTCTTTAAAGAGCGTAATTCAGTATGGTAGAGTCTTCGAATAATAATAATCATAATAATAATAATAACAACAACAACAACAACAGATATAGGAGTTTACGATAAGGATATTGACACGAGGTCTTCTAATAATGATAAAAAGAAATGTAAGGGAACCTGACATTTATATGAGTGGAATGGATTTTAATAGAGGATATTGTAAAGTTAAATGATCTTCGTTAACATTTAAATGCGTGCAAGTTTATTGGAATCTAAGATTATATGTACAACGAATAATCAGGATCTTCATGTCTGTATATAAATTTCGATAGCACATGGTCTTCAAACTAATTACGTGGAGTAGTACCGTAAAATTTACGGTGATTATTCTTGTGCTTATCCAGAAGTAGACTCATGAGATAGTCATATGTCATGTTCATCACAGATATTAACCTACTTGGTAACCCAATATGCTGCCTCATAATTTTTTGCGTATGGAAAGTATGTCTGTCTTGAGTGTTAAAATCCTCTGACAATGTTCATATAAGCGCATGCCAGTGATTTACCCAGTAGCTTAGAGATCTTTTACATGTAACCAGAGACCATGACGTAGGAACCAGATCTTTGAAACTTTGTTGATTTAATTTAAAGCGATTTATTTGTATGCCAATATGTGAAGTGCATCTTCTATTAGATTGGTATGCCATGTGATGTGAACGTTCCGTATCCTATTACTGTATTTGTTTCACAGGAAGCTTTTGCCACGCGCATGTATATCTTTTTCAGGTTGGATGCTGTGTACAGGTCCACATTCTATTTATGTACTGTATATTTCCATTGTTGTTTAGAGGACATGTTCAGCAACAGCATTATATCTTGTGTCTAGACCTGCTCTTGTTGTGGAATGTCGGCAAATTTCATGGCAACATTTCTCCCATGTGAATTATAGAATCTTTTTCAGATGTTAGAAACCTTACTTTTATTTAAATTTTGATGACCTTGTTATTTTCTTACTTGACCATACAAAGAGGAAATACACAAAATGACAGACTTATAATATTTTCAGAGAAAGGAATTGAAACTCTTAAGTGAATGAACAAGAATTAACTGCAAGATATATTCCAAAACAACTTTACTTAATTCCATTTTGAGATTATTAGTTGATCCCTTTTTTATAGGGTTGTGATTTCAATTGAAAGTTTAACTCTCAATTAATTGCACACAAGATTTTCTCCAGGTATGTTATACTTCGCATGGCAGAATTCGTTGCCTTCAACTTGCAAAGCTGTTTACCCTTACCCTCATTCATTTGGAATCGCCCTGTGTGGAATTCGTCATTGCAGCTTATCTGCTGAGGCAAGGAAGGGACATTTCTGAGACCACTGCCTAAGCCTGGAAGTTTCCTCCATGCGCAGCTAATATTTTCCATGTATGTGGTTTTATTTTCTTTATTATGTATTTACAATTGTGATTTGCTGCCAAAGACCGTTGGTAAGCAACACTTTATATGTAGCAGAATCAATTTTAAGAAAACATACCTATGAGTCATGGCACTTTTCAGGACAGTGTGATGATAATGAGCAGCTAATAAGGATTTGTTTCTCTTTACTGAATATTTCTTTGAATCCCACACCTAACGTTATTCGAAGTCTTTTTCTCGTGAGTCAAACCATAAGAATATTTTTGATATATTTTTTGTAGCAAGGCCAATTTACGAGGGGAGGAATGGGTAAGAAACTTACATGAAAAAATTCCAGACGAATCAGATGTTTTGAGGTTTTTCAGATGACCATGAGGATGGTGTTTTAGAATTGAGTGACCACACTTCAGAAAGTAAACAATACAGCAGTGAACTAGTCTTCATTCCAATTTTATATGTAAAATAGGGTAGAAGGGGATTTATACTCAGTAAGGAATGGCCTCTATCACTCTTCTTTGCTCTCATAAGTATTGGAGCAGTAGAAGCTTATGTAATTTTCCTGGCAAACTGAAAAGATAACACGAACCGGGAGGGTACTTCTGAAGAATTTGTCTCGTGAACTCTGCAGGAATTATTGGAAGATGCAACACTTGTTACTCTACATTCCACAACAGATGAAGACAAAATTAAAGCAACTTGCTGGAATTTAAGATGAAACAACAGTGCCCTGAAAACGCAAACCAAGGAAGTAGACGCAGCGCTTTTTGTACTTACAAACAGAGACAATGGGGATTCTCAAGTGAACGAGAATTTCAATGAATGAAATTAAATACTTTAATTCAAGGCATGAACTTAGGTTTCATATGGAGAAAAGGGTGTAAATATAAATATGACTAAATCAGTGACTACATTGTGGACATTCTCACATTTTTCTTAAGAGTGGAAATTGTATATAATTTTCAGTGAATTTAGAACAAACTTCCACGATGTTCTCTTGGTATTTTCAATTACACAGATTGTTTTATCATTTAAATTTTGTTGCCCTTTATAGTTCAGATGACCTCTTTTTTTCTATTCTAAACATACGTTCGCTTTCAACATTCTTATTTTGACTTCTATGGTTCATTTCTTTGGTATGGGATAAATCACATTGCTACAGCATTCTAATGGTTGGTTCTTATCCCTTATTTTATACCATTACTATTTCATTTTAATAAATCACAGATGAATATTGTGCATTTGCTTTAAAATTGGCTGCCAAACATGTATAGGGACACAAACGTTTCTTTGTTAAATAAGACGAATTCGTGTGCGACTTTTTGAAGGTTACCTTAACATTTGGGTGAGATATGTTTAAATCATATAAGCTGTAGAATATAGCAGCCATTATTTGTTTACCAATTCAACAATGAGATAGAGAACATTGGTACTTTGAAGTGGGACATATGGCATATTGGAGCCCGAATGTTAGGACTGAATTTGTGAAGTAATTAGAGGCTGAAGAAAGGAAGATATGGATATACTGATTTTGTAGGAGAAAGAAGAAAGATTGAAAGCAGGACATGGATCAGAAGACATGGATATACTTCGATCAGGAAGAGAGCATGCAGATTGAGTATATGATGAAATGTTGATACAGGAGGAGTATGATACTGGTCATTATTATGGGAGAATTACAAATCCCTCTGTACAGTAATTAAGCTGGAATACTAGATAGGGTAGTAACTAATTATCAGGAGAAGTAAGATTTTTCAGCAATATTTAGACTTGTTGCTGAGGTATTTTCGGTCCTTGCGTGGGACGATTATGTGACGCATTAAAATAATACACTGATTATTCAGCCGACTTTTTCTTCTCCAACAGTTTCTTCTCTCTTGGATTCAATGCTCTTCCCAGGGTCAAGCAGGATCAAGGAAAGGACAGATTCAGATTTGTAAATATAGCAGGCAGGTAAGAAAGATATGCGGCCTGAGACATGCATGGACAGTCTCGTGCAATGGCATGTAAATAATGTCAGTATCAGGCAACAGAATAGATGTAGAGTCGCAAAATTATACAAGAATAATGAAACGTGTAACCTCTATCACATTCTTTCAAAATCATGGCAAAGATGCAGGCAGACATTTAGGCTGACAAACAAATATCTCATCCTAATGTTAAGTTAAACTTACAATTGAAACCACAACCATATAAGGAAAATAATCCACTAATAAACTCAAAATGGAATTATAAAATTGTTCTGGAACATATATCACATTTAATTCTTGTTCATTTAGGAGTTTCAATTCACAGCTCAGAAAACAATAAGTCTGTCATTTTGTGTATTTCTTCCTTGCATGGTCAAGTAAGAAAATAACAAGGCCATCAAAATATAAATAAAAGATTCCTAACAACTCTGAAAGAGATTCAATAATAAACAAGACAGAAACATGGGCATGACATTTGGCAACATACCACAGCAACTGCAAATCTAGACACAATAAGATACACTGCTGTTGCCGAACAAGTCCTCTAAATAACAATGGAAATTACACAAACAGAATGTGGACCCATGCACAGCATCAAATCTGAAAAAGATATCTATGGGCATGGCAGAACCTCCCTGTGAAACAAATAAGATATGGACAAATATATCACATGGCATACCAATCTAACACAAGACGCATTTCCTATATTAGCGTACAAATATCATCATTTCCTGTTTCCAG
Organism: Anabrus simplex; assembly: GCF_040414725.1. NCBI lineage: Eukaryota > Metazoa > Arthropoda > Insecta > Orthoptera > Tettigoniidae > Anabrus > Anabrus simplex. The sequence goes on along the minus strand of NC_090269.1, from coordinate 231,327,404 downwards.
CTTCCCGGCAATGCTACCATACAAATATATCACCTTAAACTAAATAAACATACAATAAATTCAAAGATCCAGTTCCTGTCTCAAGGTCTCTGGATACATGTAAAACAAATTTAAGCAACTGGTTATATCACTAGCATTTACTTAAATGAACACTGTCAGAAGTATTTAACACTTAAGACTGACATACCTTCCACAATAAAACTTAGGGCGCAGCATACTGGGTTACCAAATAGGTTAATATCCGTGATGAATGAGACATGCTTATCCCATAAGCTTATTTGACGACACACACAACAATAATCATGATAAATTTTTTTCTAATCCACGTAATTTGTTTGAAGACTCTGTGCTAGATAAATTCAATAGACACAACATCCTAACAATTCATTGTACATATATACCCTAATCGTAGATTCCAATAAACTTGCACATATATAAATGTTAACGGAGATCATTTAACTTCATAATATATTCTAGTAAAATATTTTTCACTCATATCACCATCAGGTTCCCTTATAAACTTTCTTCTTATCATTATTAGAAGACCTCGCATCAATATCGTTATCGTAGACTCATATCACATTCCTTTATTATATAATAATAGTAATAATGTTATTGGCTTTACGTCCCACTACTTTTACGGTTTTCGGAAATGCCAAGGTACCGGAATTGTGTCCTGGAGGAGTTCTTTTACATGCCAGTAAATCTAATGACACGATGCTGACATATTTGAGCAGTTTCAAATACCACCGGACTGGGCCACGATCAAACCTGCCAAGTTGGAGTCAGAAGGCCAGCGCCTCAAACGTCTGAGCCACTCAGCCCGATCTTTTATTATACATATATCTTCATTGTAGACATTTATGCCTTTCAGCATTCAGTCTGCAAGCCTCTGTGAACTTACTAAATGCCACCATAATCCTCGAATTTGTAACTACAGATGAAATTGGTTATAACGATCCTTAAGGGACCACCTATACAGTCAAAATTAGTTATAACAACCCCAAAGGGACTGCCAAAAGACGGTCATTATAGCCGTTTGACGCACAAACTGGTTTTTGGTTGTTGTTGCTAAAAAGTCATGTCTGTATGTTTAGGCTGCACACTTACATAATTAATTAACAGCTTTAAGTTAAAACTTACTGTTTCCAGTACAGTATTTGTGGACTGAGACTGCCAGGAATTTCATTGGCTTTTGCTAGGAGAATAGGTCCATTGATTGGCACATTATTTGTTGTTTGCTACTTAAATCATCTAAGTAAAGATTCAGCAATTTCCTTGTAAGAGATGGTCTGGTTCGCTTGATTTTTATAGGATTTTCTTTGAGAAGAGACTATTTTTTTCCTCAGTCCTTCCAAATTATAGAATTAATTTAGTGTGATACACCCAATTCCTTTACAACGCTGATGTTTATTTCCCTATTTTCTAATCACCAAATAATATGCGATTTTTCTTCAGTATTCAACACACTCCTTTTGTGACATCTTCACAGCGATGCTTGCCTTGACAATTTAAAAGACAGACTGATATGAAATCTACAATAATAAGCGTTATATTGTGGTCAGCAACCCCCAAATCTGTAATGAACAAAAAATATCACTGCATGTGATCAAAATAAGTAGTTTTATACGGTATGTTATAATAAGCGACTTTCTAAATACAGTGTTTACATAGGATATAGACTGGACCATTAGATTTTTCTGTTATATCCAATACATCATTAAAAGCAGTCACAATAAACGGTTTCAACCGTAGTTATGTGATTTTGTTTGGTTCTATACCTCTTATCTAAAATCGTTAGAAACAGGCTCTAATCATCATCGTCGTCTTCGTCTCTCTCTAATTCTCTTACCCTCTATAACAAAGTCCATTATTCTCTTAGGCAACCTATCCTCCTCCATTCGTCTCACACCCCACCACCGATGCCAGTTTATGCGTACAGCTTCATCGATCGTGTTCATTCCTAACTTAGCCTTTATCTCCTTATTCTAAGTATCCTCCTGCTATTGATCCCCCCCTGTTTGTACGAGCAAACACACTCGCTACTTCCATGTCAGTCGCTTCTAACTTATGAACAAGATATCCTGTGCCCACACAGCTTTCACTCCATAAAGCGAAATCACTGCATTAGCATAACTACACCTTGATCCAATCTCACTATACTACCATCCTGCAGGAACACGCTTCCCAAATACTTGAAATTATCTACCAGTTCCAGCTTTGTATCCGCAATCTGACATTCAATTCTCTTGGATTTCTTACCTACTGACATTGATTTAATCTTGAAAAGGCTAATTTTCATACCATACTCATTGCACCTATTTTCGAGTTCCAAGATATTAGACTGCAGGCTTTCGGTACAATCTGCAGCAAGACCAAGTCGTCAGCATAGGCCAGACTGCTTAATACATTTCCACCTCACTGAATCCCTCCCTGCCACTTTATACCTTTCAGCACATGTTCCATGTAAACTATGAACAACAGAGGTGAAAGACTGCAGCCTTGCCCTTTATGTACCTTGAACCAAGAACTCATTCTACTGTAAATTCTCACTGCAGCTCAATTTTCAAGATAAATGCATTTGATTGATTTTAATAATCTACCCTAAATTCCATAGTGTCCCCCCCCCGTACAGCGAACATTTTTCCCTCGGTACTCTGTCACATGCCTTCTCTAGATCTATGAAACATAAATATGACAATCTATTCCCCTCAAAGTATTTTTCAATTACCTGGTGCATACTGATAATCTGATCCTGACAGTCCCTCTGTGGTCTGAAACCACACTGGTTTTTATCCAACTTCCTCACAACCACTGCTCGCACCCTCTCTTCCAAGATGACAGTGAACACTTCGCCTGGTATACCTTGATAGTTGTTGCAAATCCTTCCTGTTCCCTTGCTTTTAGAGAGGTCCAATTACTGCTTTTGCCCAATTAGAATGTATCTTACTAACACTCCATGCTAATCTTTTTTTTTTTTTTTTTTTTGCTAGTTGCTTTACGTCACGCCGACACAGACAGGTCTTATGGCGACGATGGGATAGGGAAGGGCTGGGAGTGGGAAGGAAGCGGCCGTGGCCTTAAGGTACAGCCCCAGCATTTGCCTGGTGTGAAAATGGGAAACCACAGAAAACCATCTTCAGGGCTGCCGACAGTGGGGTTCGAACCTACTATCTCCCGAACACTGGACGTACTTAAGCGACTGCAGCTATCGAGCTCGGTCTACGCTAATCTTATTATTCTATGAAGCCATTTCATCCCCACTATATTTCACCATTTCAGGTCTAATTTCACCTATTCCTTCTGCTTTATGACATTGACCTCACTTCATCAAGCACAATTTCACCAACATCGTCCTCCTCCCCGCGAGCTCGGTTGTTCGCAACGTCACAAGGAAGATTTCCTTTTACGTTCAGATGATTTTCAAAATTATTCCTTCCACCTCTATAGCGATTCCCTGGGATCAATTATGAGTTCACCTAAATTACCCAAAACACTATTCATTTCATTTTTTTTTTTTCCTCCCTTCCTAAAATTTTGTATTATTGTCCTGAAAGGTTTCTCTGCTGTTTGACCTAGCTTTTCCAGGTTATTACCAAAATTCAAGAACTATCTGTTTTGCTCTGTATCTTTCATCTATATACAATTCCCTGTCTGCATTAGTCCTTGTTATGAGCCATTTCTGATAGGCTTTCTTTTTACGTTTACAAGCTGCTCTCACTTTAGCATTCCACCAAGATGTTCATATTTTCCCACCTTTACACACAGTTGTTCCGAGGTATTCCCTTGCTGTTTCTACTAGAGCATCCCTGTATGCCACCCATTCTCTTTCTATATCCTGAACCTGCTTCTGACCATTGTATGGAACTATTCACTAATCATATCCATGTACTTCTGTCTAATTTCCTCGCCTTGAGATTTTCTACCCTTATTCGTCTGCAGACCAATTTTACTTTCTCTGTCCTAGCCCTAGAGATACTTAGCTCACTACAGATCAGAGAGTGCTCTGTATCATCAATAAATCCCCAGAAAACCCACACATTCCTAACAGATTTCCTGAATTCGAAGTCGGTTAAGATATAGTCTATTATGGGTCTGATGTCCCTACCCTCCCATGTGTAGTGGTGAATAGCCTAATGCTTGAAGAATGCATTCATAATTGCTAAACTCATACTCGCACCCCAAGTCCAGCAAACGCTTCCCATTCCTATTAGCTTCCATACCTTCCCCACATTTACAAATCACCTTTTCATATCCTTCGGTTTCCAGTTCTTGCCCATTAGACTATCCTATCCATGCTGTTTTTCCTAACTTTGATGGCACTCAATGCTTCAAAAACTTGTCACTTCATCCTTATCTGCACCCTCACATGGTGAATAACTGAGACAATTCTCGACCCAATTCCTCCAACTGCCAAATCTACCCACATTATTTGCTCATTTACATAACAAACAGCGACTATGTTGCATTCAACAGTATTCCTGATGAACAGCCCTACCCCACACTCTACCCTTCCCTTTTTAAAACCTGTCAAGTACACTTTATAATCTCCCATTTCTTCCTCGTTATCTCTCCTTACCCGAATATCATTTAGTCCTAACACATCCAGATGCATCCCGTTTGCTGAATCAGACAGTTCTACTTTCTTTCTTCCATACATACATACATATCCCACGTCGTTCCATCTTAAACGATGGGTCGGCAAACGAGGCTTCTCCACCAGTTGCGGTCCCTGAACTTCTCTCCTTCTTCAATGCTTTCCAAAGTATGTCCTCTCTGTTGAATGTCAATCTTCACCATGTCCTTGTACCCGAGTCTTGGTCGCCCTCTTGGTCTTTTGTCTTCAAGTTTTAGGTCGAGGCTGATGACCTCGATGTTAGGCCCCTTTAAACAACAAGCAAGCAAGTTTTAAATCGTACATTTTTTTGGTAATCTGTTATCACCCATGCGTCGCATATGTCCATACCATCTCAGTCGCTGCACTGTTATTTTGTCCTACAGTCTTACAACTTGAGCCTGCTTGCGGATTTCCTCATTACGGACTCTGTTCCTCCGTGTTTTGCCAATCATGCTACGGACAAATTTCATTTCTGCTGCCTGGATTCTACTAACATCTTTGTTTCTCATGGTCCATGTTTCGCAACCATAAGTCTTCCATAAGCACCATTATTACTGATAGCTCCCCATCGAATTCCATTTTGTTCGCCAAGTTGTTTCCAAGGAGTCCCTCGCCTGTCAAATGGGAGTGGGACTCCGTTACTTCCATAGGTCTGAGGCTTGCTTAACTTTTTGAGTGCCAAGGGATGATTTATCATTCCTCCGTGAACTCGCCGAAAGTGCCAGGAATGATATTTCATCCCTCTTGCAGACTTGTTTAGAAACCATCGTCGTTCATCCTTTTTCGTTAGATGGCAGCACATATCAGTATATTTTTATCAAGGAAGGTGTGTAGTCTCCAAATTTAACACCAGGAGCCGAATAAATTATTTGCTTTCGTGTGACGAACATTTAAAAAATGTGAAGGCTGTGTCCGCACATCATGTGCACATGTCAACAGTGATGGCGGACTTACGGGAAGACGTATTTACAAATAATGATGGTCTAGCTGACTACATACATAGTTTAGGGAATGACAATAATTATTCCGAGTCAGAAAATGAATTGGACTTCATAACAGTGTTGAAAATACTTCTAGTGAGGTTATAATCAGCGAGAGTGATTCTGAGAACGATTTTGTACACACCGCCAATTGCCGAGGTTAGAAATAATTCGGAATGTAACGAAGATTTCCACGGTAATATTTCTGTTAACAATATCATACATTGCCATTATTTAGTGAAGTTACCCGTGATAGTGATTTACCATACCAATCACCTCACACTTTCCTCGAGTTACATAGACCGAAACATGCCCCTCCTCATGATGCTGTATCTGTACCTTATATTTTGATTTTTAAGATATTATCACTCTAAATAACATAATTTTATCTAATACGACAGTCAAGAGTCTGTGCTACAAAAATATACCACCAGTTAGTGTGTCATACTGATTTTTAGAACCACATATTTGCCTTAAAATGTGGATTTTCATTAATTGTTTTTAAAATTTTTAAATTTGTGACTTATTTTAATTTTAATTATGAATGATTTTAGGTATAAACTGCCATTAATTCAAAGGGACATTACTTCTATATAACAGAAAAAAATTTCACTGAGAATGGGTGTAAATTGAGAGAGTAATGAATTTTTTCCTAGAGATTTGCAAATCGGACAAAAAGTGGGTGGCACTCTTGGCTAGTACCTAACAAATACGCGTGGCACTGGGAGGGTTAAAACATTCTGAGTGTGCTCAGTGAAAATTCTATGAAGTCAGACACTACCCTTACTTACACATAGTCCAAGGGAGGATCTCTCCTCGAACGGGTTAGGGACCAGTGATGGGAGCAGTCCTAGCTATGTGAGCACAAGGAGACCCATGACTCGGAAAATGTTTAAGACGCCCACTCCCATTCCATAGCAAGTGGTATCCCGAATTTCAGGACCACTTACTAGGCCACTCAGCCGTTGCCCATGGTTCACAAATTAGGACATGACTACTATTATTAGTATTATTTGAAGATTCTATCTAGCACACTGAATTATCCACTCTGAAGAATTACATCCTATTCAATATCATATATCATTATTATGGAAGAAATGCATCCCATTTACACAATCACTATATTACAGTACCAGTCAAAAGTTTAGGACCACACAGATAATTCATGAAATGTCATCTAGAACCTAAAATTGTGCTACTAGACCTCTGCATTTTTTTCCTGAACTCTTGCATCTAAGATGATTTCATTGTAGAAGTTACTGTATACGTTTTTAACTGTTGGAAGGTCACCTCGGAAAGTCAAAATTTGTGGAAATATTATGTATTAGATACTCTAATTGGTTGCAAGTAACATCACCAAGATTCTCTGGTAGACTTAGCAATAGCTGGGGGTCATTTTAGTATAAATATAAAAATTCCAAAAAAATGCAGCAGTGATTTTTGCGTGTTTATTTTCTTTCAAACCAGATGGTATGTTTTTCCTTGTTCTTGTCATAGGACTCGGTGTGAGCTATCAGTACCAGAAATGTGTTCATGGATGCCACCTCCAGAATGCAAATGAAACTATCACGGCAGATAAGTTTCTTGTCATAGGTCTCAGTGTGAGCTATCAGTGATAGAAATGTGTTCATGGATGCCACCTGCAGAGTGCAAATGAAACTATCAGGGCAGATAAGTCTCATTCCAATAGCTTTTCCTGAGACCTTAGTCACACATGACAAAGAAAAATCATTCACCTTGGAGCTGTTTTAAAAAAAAACACAAAAAACCGATGCATATTTTTGGAATTTTTATATTTGAACTAAAATGGAACCCACCTATTAAGTCTACAAAAAAAAATCTTGGTTTTGGTACTTGCAACCAATCAGAGTATAAAGTACATTATATTACCAAAATGTTTATTTTTTTGTGTGACCTTCCAAGAGTTAAAAATTCGTAACTTCTACAGTACTAGGACTAACTCAATGAAATCAGGCGACATATATCCTATTAGATGTGAGAGCTCAGAAAGAAAATTACAGAGGTCTAGTGGCACAATTTTAGGTTCTAGATGACATTTTGTGATCTCTTTATGTGGTCCTCTACTTTTGACTAGTACTGTCCACATTCTCATTGCAACCATTACCTACTCGTGGTCTAATATTTGACTGTATCTTGAAGAATACCTAACATGCTTCACATTAACAAAATATCACCATAGCCTTAAGAAATATGAGACCAAAACTCATTAAACGCAAAAGAAATATTACCATTAATTCTAAAATGCATACTTCACACTGTCCATTAAATTTAGAAGATAGTCTGACTATTACAGATATAAATTGACTCAATTAGAGAAATACCTTTCATAAGATTTTAGATTACTCTATAGCAACCGAAATTATAATGGAATTGTATGTCCGGAGGATCCTACTATCTCTTTCATATCTTAAAAGTCTTGTATCATTATTCACATGTCCTAACTATTCTATGGCATACTAGATCTTCACCTGCAAAGAAAAAGTACAGAAAAGAAAAATTACATAACAGAAATCTACATATTAAAAACGCAGACATATCTCCCTTTGCTCGTATTCCCATTTTGTCAGCTGGTGATGCTTGCCAGCGAGGAATCATCTCAAGAGTCAGGTCACTTTCCATTTACAGCATCATGATGTCAGATTCCTGGTCCATACACACCGAGAGCTGGTCTGCGTCATTTGGACACTGAAACTTTGAAATTATATTAGATGCGTTGTCTCACACACACACAAATATATAACTGAACCACTAGCAAACAATACATTCTGACGCACTTTTAAGGTAGTTCTACCTTCGATTTCAAGGCATCATGTACCTTAGAATGAAAGAAAAAATTGATAAAATTATTCCATAATAGTACATTATGCAACAAGCCTACAATGGCAATAATTAAGACATGAGTATGTTTATAAAACGAACGAAGCGAGTTTTATAAATTCCATATGAGTGTCTTAATTACCATCATAGGCGAGTTGCATAAGACTGTTTAATGCTCGACGATAATTATAACTCTATTTTCTAAATATTCATAAATTTCTGTCGGGATGTCGCTTGACAGTTGAGTTTATTGAAGAGAGTGCAGAGCGCATGCGCTGGGTTATTGATTTTCTGAGAGTGGTTCAGAGGCCTTAACAATGTGACAATGTCATATGTTTTCAAAGCTTTGATAGAAGGTTATCATAACCAAGCTTTATTTCAAATAGGCTACAAATTGTTTATTATACAGTTGGTGAAGTGAATTTGCGGGAATGTGCCGTGTGGTTGTGGAATATTGGAAGTAGAAGCTGCACTGACGTTAATATGCGTGTCCGACATGTTTGATTTTACAAGTTATAAATCTCATTTTTCAACCATATTGGAGTACAGAGTAATAAATTATTATATTTATAATATATTTGAAGAACCACCTTTCCAATACACAAAATCCTTATGTTTAGGATGAAACCGTTAAATCACAAATTGGACATGTTTCGCTCAATCTTAGTGAGCATCATCAGCAATAGAAAACCTAAAACATTGGTAGGTTTTGTTTTGCAAACAGGTGCGAAGCTACTGCGTTGAGCGCAGGTGTGATGCTATACTTACCTAATTGGTCAAACGAGTTCTATCATAATGAAAATCTGAACTCTGATTGGTGGAGAACCTGTATCATAATAAAACCTGAACTATAATGAGCCTCATTAAGATTCAGTTTTGTGGCATACAATATTTATATTTCGACATCATCGAGCATAAAATATATTTTTGAAATCTAGACAGTGAATCAATCTGAATGGACTCTAGCAAAATAAAATGCTTTTAAATCACACCCCATCTCTGCCTTCAATGAAAACTTAGATCTCATGAAACTAACTTTCCCTCCATGGATCATACTCTGATTAACCCGAGAGTAGGAATGTGGACTGCTGCCAGACCCCCATGACGAAATCTGTAACTACTGCGACCATATTTGGTCAGTTATACTGCTAATACTTTGTCTACTTTCACTCACACATTCTCTAACAAGTTCCTGCATGCATCTCCCGTGTTCTTTGTCTTAGGGAAAGAAAACTGACAATATGTAACTGGGTTATCCGTGGATCCCATGTTAGTATTACTGGAATTAGCGGAATTTTTTGTTTACTTAATTCTAGGACATTCTGTTGTAAGTGCTCATGACATCTGTATGAAGCACATGAAAAATATTTGTGAGCCTTGTGTTAATGCTGGAGAACCCACAAATAGTGAATCTGAATGTGACTTACAATGAAACAGAATTGCAATGAATAGTCAAATTATGATAAATGGAATTGTTTTTGTGTTTCTAACTTGTATATGTTTGTTGACATGTCAAAAAAGTACTTTACATAACAATGTAGTTCTATTCTGTGTTAAACCCTGTTTTACTGTTTATTAAATAAAGACTGGTTTCACATTCATTACAGTATGACAGAAGATAAGAGGTGGATGGGTTCCTAGGACACCCCACGTTACTACTGCCATTACCAAAGAGCCACTACGACCAGCATACTGAAAGAATTACTGTCATCAAGATAAACACCAAACCAATGCCCACCACCATAGTGCAAGTCTATATGTCTACTAGTTCAGCGGATGATGAGGAAATCGAAAGAATATAAGAAGAGATAGAAGATTTAATACAATATATAAAAGGAGACGAGAATCTAATTGTGATGGGAGACTGGAATGCAGTGGTAGGCCAAGGAAGAGAAGGTAATACAGTAGAAGAATTCGGATTGGGACAAAGGAACGAAAGAGGAAGTCTGTTGGTTGAATTCTGCACTGATCATAATTTAATCCTTGCCAATACTTTGTTCAAACACCACAAACGATGGCTGCATATGTGAATGAGACCTGGAAACACTGCAAAGTATCAAATAGACTCCATTAAGATTAGGCAGAGATTCAGAAACCAGGTGTTGGATTGCAAAATTTTCCCAGGAGCAGACGTGGACTCTGACCACAACCTGTTGGTCATGAAATGCCATCTGAAGTTGAAGAAATTGAAAAAAGGAAGGAATGCAAGGAGATGGGATCTACACCAAGTTGAAAGAAAAGAATGTGAGGGATTGTTTCAAGGAACATGTTGCACAAAGACTAAATGAAAAGGCTGAAGGAAACACAATAGAGGAAGAGTGGACAATTATTAAAAATGAAGTCAGTAGGGCTGCTGAAGAAATGTTAGGAAGGAAGAAAAGATCAACTAAGAATCAGCGGGTAACTCAGGAGATACTAGACCTGATTGATGAATGACGAAAATACAAGAATGCTAGAAATGAAGAAGGGCAGAAAAGAACACAGGTGATTAAAAAATGAAATGGATAGAAAGTGCAAGGTAGCCAAGGAAGAATGGCTGAAGAAGAAGTGCAAGGATGTCAAAGGTTGTATGGTCCTGGGGAAGGTAGATGCTGGATACAGGAAAATCAAGGAAACCTTTGGAGAAAGGAAATCTAGACATATGAATATTAAGCGCACAGATGGAAAGCAACTTCTAGGAAAAGAACACAAAGCAGAAAGATGGCAGGAACATATCCATGTTGCACAAAGACTAAATGAAAAGGCTGAAGGAAACACAATAGAGGAAGAGTGGACAATTATTAAAAACGAAGTCAGTAGGGCTGCTGAAGAAATGTTAGGAAGGAAGAAAAGATCAACTAAGAATCATACTGTATCAAGATAAAGATGTAGATGATTTGGTTCTGGAAGAAGAAGAAGAGGCTGTTGATGCTGATGAAATGGGAGACCCAATTTTGAGGTCAAAGTTCGACAGAACTGTGAGAGACCTAAACAGGAACAAGGCACCTGGGATTGATGACATTCCCTCGGAATTACTGACTGCCTTAGGAGAAACCAGCTTACTGACTGCCTTAGGAGAAACCAGCATGGCAAGGTTATTCCATTTAGTGTGCAAGATGTATGAGACAGGAGAAGTGCCATCCAATTTTCGGCAGAATGTTGTTATACCTATTCCCAAGAAAGCCGGTGCTGACAACAGTGAAAACTACCGCACCATTAGTTTAGTAACTCATGGCTGCAAAATTTTAACAGGCATTATTTACAGAAGAATGGAAAGAAAAGTTGAAGCTGAGTTGGGAAAAGATCAGCAATTTGCTTTACGTCGCACCGACACAGATATGTCTTATGGCGACGATGGGATAGGAAAGGCCTAGGAATTGGAAGGAAGCAGCCGTGGCCTTAATTAAGGTACAGCCCCGGCATTTGCCTGGTGTGAAAATGGGAAACCACGGAAAACCATTTTCAGGGCTGCCGACAGTGGGGCTCGAACCCACTATCTCCCGATTACTAGATACTGGCCACACTTAAGCGACTGCAGCTATCGAGCTCGGTGGGAAAAGATCAATTTGGCTTCAGAAGAAGAAATGTAGGAACACGTGAAGCAATCCTGGCTTTACGTCTGATCTTAGACGATCGAATTAAGAAGGACAAGCCCACGTACATGGCGTTTGTAGATCTAGAAAAGGCATTCGATAATGTTGATTGGATCAAGTATTTCAGATTCTGAAGGTGATTGGGATCAGGAACGAAGAATTATCTACAATCTGTATAAAAATCAGTCTGCAATGATAAGAATCGAGGGCTTTGAAAAAGAAGCAGCAATCCAGAAAGGAGTTAGGCAAGGCTGCAGTTTGTCCCTCCTCCTTTTCAATGTTTACTTAGAACAGGAATTAAAGTAAATCAAAGAGGAATTCGAAAAGGGAATCACAATACAAGGAGAGGAAATCAAAACCTTGAGATTTGCGGATGATATTGTTATTTTATCTGAGACTGCAGAAGATCTCGAGAAGCTGCTGAATGATATGGATGAAGTCTTGGGTAAGGAGTACAAGATGAAAATAAATAAGTCTAAAACAAAAGAAGAAATCTTGACTGTCCATGAGAAAGGCTTCTTAAACAATGGCTCAAAACTTTACGTCTCCATCTGACAGAACGAATCGCCATCAACAGCAACATATGACGTCACTCCATATGAACACTGCAGAGAGGTTTTGAATTGAATCCAGGCTTTTGGCATGCAATCTAGTTATTATAAATTGTATACCACCACCTCTCCTACCCTGCCGACTAACATTCTGATGTTGAACTTGATTTCGAATAACGGGACTCAAACCGGCTAAACACATTGTCAGACCATCTACACTTGATGCCTTAATGATCACCAGGCCACCTTATTATGGTTAACAATTGCTTTATAAAGTAAATGCAGCAGAACTACACTGAATCATTCTCAAAGTTATTACAATAATAATAAATTTATGTCTGAAGTTTATATCTTATGATCAAAGTCATTAGATAAAATGCTACAACATTTAATTTAGAAACTAATAAATAATATGATAAAGATTTTGATTTCCATCGGAACTTCAAATATTTGTCCTGAAGGAGTAAATTTTATCTGCATCCTCTAAGAAATGTTGTTGTATTGCTTTGGTTAGATCCGCTTTTAAGGGATACAAAAGAGGGAGATAGTGATCACAACTAGAAAGGGATTATGCTTGGAGGGGAACAGCTTAGGAAGGTAGAGAGTTTCAAGTACTTAGGAAGTATCATAGAGGAAAGTGGAAGAAATGATCAGGAAATAATTGAGCGTGGAAGACAAGCAGGAACATTCCTGAAAAGTGTCAATAGCCTGGTTTGGAGCAAGGATGTCCCTCAGGGAAGCAAAAGGGTGATATAAGGATGTACTATATACCTATTCTGATGTATGCAGCTGAGACTTGGGTAATGAGGCAGAGAGCCGTGAATAGAATACAGGCAAGTGAAATAAAATTTCTGAAAAGCAGGATAGGAGTGACAAGATGGGATAAGATGCGAAATGAGAAGGTTCGAGATATAGTAAAAGAAGAGCCACTACAGAATAGGATAGAGGCATCTAGACTTAGATGGTATGGACACATGAAGAGAATGACAGAGGAAAGGATACCGAGGAGGATGCACAAAATGGAGATAACAGGTAAACGACCAAGAGGAATACCAAGAGACAGGTGGATAAAAGGAGTGGAAGAGTGTGTACAGAGAAGAGGTAGGAAGACAAGAGGAGATGGAGAGGCTTATGTTCCAAGCAGACTGCCAACAGCTGGAAGCTGCAGATGATGATGATGATGATGATGATGATATGGGAGACAGAGAAATTGAGGCATTTAGTATCCAGAACTTCTGGTCTTGTTGAAGGAGTGGAGGATATGAATGATCCTTATTTACCAACTGATGAGCCCAAATTGACATACTGGGGTGAAACGCTGACAGCCAAGAACGAGTTAGCTGGAAAGTGTATAATTTCCAATAACGGACCAATTATATCGGCCGATATGAAGTGGTGCCATTTAGGTGGCTTGCCTACCAATTTGGCATTCCCACTGTGCTATCTAGTAACAAAAAAAGAATTCTACTGGAACGGATACTATGGCTGACTTAATTTAATTCTGTCAAGTGACACGTAAGTGCTACATCAGGGATCTTTAACATACCAATGATGAGATAAGAGAGCCAAGATTTTTGACTGTCCAAAAATTTACTACCTCAGCCAGAATCAAACTTGCAAACTTGGGATCATGAGTTTGACACTCTACTACTGATCCACCAAGGCAGCTTAATAATGAAACTGATGATCAGAGCAGGGAACTTAGGCAAAATGCCCTTTTATAACTTATATTTTTCTTTTACAATTTGCTGTAAGTCGCACCAACACAGAGAGGTCTTATGGCAACGATGGGATAGGAAAGTGTTAGAAGTGGGAAGCAAGCAATCATGGCCTTAATTAAGATTCAGTCCAGCATTTGCCGGGTGCAAAAAAAAGAAATCGCAGAAAACGATCTTCGGGGCTGCCAACAGTAAGGTTCAAACCCACAATTTCCCAAATGCAAGCTGACAGCTACATGACCCAAACCACGCAGCCACTCACTTGTTCCTTTTATATTTAAATAGTCTTAAATCTCCATTATGCAACCTTTTGTCAGTGAAATACTGAAATTTCATCATTTTCATTTTTTCTATTAATTTTTCCTTTAAAAAATGACAAATGCCTATCGCTTAATTTCTTACTTACCTCTTCTTCATTAAAAATCATCTAGATTTATATTTTAATTTACTTCGCTACAAGACCACAGTGTCTGCAAAAGAGATTAAATATACAACTTGTAATCTATGAAGGATGCATATCCAATATGCACAGATGTAAGCCTACATATGATTGGTTGATTATATATTAGAACACGTTTGTGATAAACAGTAGAAAGACAGAGTAGTGGAGCAAGTATTATCTGCGCACTTTTTAGCGATAGATTTACACCCTAGTGCTGAATCGGTTGACTTTGGTTATCTTCGAGATTCGTATTGGCAACCTTTGGAACACAAACTAAGAATCGCTTATGATTGCTGTGCGACATCTGGCATACACTTTATATACTAGTACTGTTGTTTACACAGCAAAGCCAAACTATAGAATTCATGCCAGGAACAAGTTTCGCATCGAGAAATGTTATATAGTGTTATATATTGTGTGTGTGTGTGGCACAGTTGTTGGCGTAAGATAACAAAGGTTTAGAAAATTCATATCGATCTATCATATTATCGATTCAATTCAGATTTCTTTGCCATTCAGTTGGCAGTATTACCGGAACCGGCAGTGCTCCCTCCTTACTCCCCAACCCAGTACAAAAATCTATCACTAAAAAGTGCGCGTACAATAAATTCCTTGTATCAGTAAAACTTCAGTACAGTATTGTCCCAACTTAATATGTGGAATCTTATAAATTTTACCTCGTATACCATGTAGGAGAGAGAAAGTGTTCAATGCTATGACTGAGGAGCTACCAACCTGCCCTAAGTAGTAACTAAACTTTTGTAGTAAAATATCATAAAACTACAGACATTTTCCAGAGAAGGCAGGCGAAAGAGCACTGCTATTGACTGATACAAACTCAGCATAGCGTCACTACAGACATACTGTATTTCATTTCCAACTGTGAAACAATAAAAAATTGTAAACAATACTTATGAATAACTGCGTTATGTGCTAGGCCTATTATTATTAATTAGACCAATGGTCCGTCACCCAACAGTGGTGTCATGTACAGGGCCATACTCCCTTTGAGAGGCTCTTTGATAAGCACCACTAACATATTAGTACAGTGGATTATTTGGCAGTGAGCTGGGATGTGCACAGACCAATAGAGAAAGAAAGAGCTGCTCCCCACTCTCCTAGGATTTACCTGAACAGGTGGTAGCACAGTCTGAGTGAGTGAGTTGGCCAATGACAACAAAAGTGTGTCGTTTTCTATGCCTAGTACAGTGTACTCTCTAGTGCACAATACCGAAGTTCCACCCATTTGCGGCCCAGTTTTGAGTGAACCTTCATATAAAGAAATAGGGCAAATTTAAATCATGTCAATTAAAATCGTAGATGATGCAGTGCAACTACAACAAAACAGAATACATCAAGGAAGGACAGTGCACTGTCTGAAGGGAAAAATGTAGCCTACAGTATAGGTGTGTTTTCGCAAAATATTGTACGTGCAACTTTTAGTGATAGCCGGTGTTACAGGGGTGAGGAGTAAGGAGGGAGCACTCCTGGTTCTGGTAATACTACCAACTGAATGGAAATGAAATCTGAATTGAATCGATAGTATGATCGATCGATATGAATTTTCTAAACCTTCATCTTCAGCCAACAACTGTCACACACACACATTATATAACATTATATAACATTTCTCGATGCAAATCTTGTTCCTAGCATGAATTCTAGAGTTTAGCTTTGCTGTGTAAACAACAACAGTACTAGTATGTAAAGTGTATACCAGATGTTTCACAGCGATTCATAGTTAAGTGTTTCAAAGGTTGCCAATACGCATTTCGAAGATAACCGAGGTATACCGATTCAGCACTAGGGTGTCCAAATATCACTAAAAGTTGCGCGTACTATACTTATTTAGATCAATTTTTATAACATGACACTACATACGACGATAATACTGCAGTAGATATTTAGTCATTTATTAATTCAAAATCTGAACACACCGGGCGAGTTGGCCACGCGATCAGGCGCGCGCAGCTGTGAGCTTGCATCCGGAAGATAATGGGTTCGAACCCCATGTGAGAATAGTATATTAGAAAATAATTGTATATGCATCTCTGGTAATATTTTCTAGCCTTTTAACAGATGATACAGGTTTCCTTTTTTCTGCCTATTTTTGTTTTTAGTTAGTTAGTTGCTAGTTGTTTCACGTCGCACCGACACAGATAGATCTTACGGCGACGATGGGACAGGAAAGGGCTAGGAGTGGGAAGGAAGCGACCGTGGCCTTAATTAAGGTACAGCCCCAACATTTGCCTGGTGTGAAAATGGGAAACCACCGGGCGAGTTGGCCGTGCGCGTAGAGGCGCGCGGCTGTGAGCTTGCATCGGGGAGATAGTAGGTTCGAATCCCACTATCGGCAGCCCTGAAAATGGTTTTCCGTGGTTTCCCATTTTTATACCAGGCAAATGCTGGGGCTGTACCTTAATTAAGGCCACGGCCGCTTCCTTCCAACTCCTAGGCCTTTCCTATCCCATCGTCGCCATAAGACCTATCTGTGTCGGCGCGACGTAAAGCCCCTAGCAAAAAAAATGGGAAACCACGGAAAACCATTTTCAGGGCTGCCGACAGTGGGGTTCGAACCTACTATCTCCCGAATACTGGATACTGGCCGCGCTTAAGCGACTGCAGCTATCGAGCTCGGTAGTTTGTTTTTAGAGTCAAAATGACAATCTCTATTGATGACATACAAGAAGTAAAACAGAAAATACAAGAACAAAGTGGATTTCATTGCTCTCACCAGATACGAAACATTACATATAAAGTTATATTAATTTCGGCCAAATCATAACCTAAAAGTATGCTTCGAATGTTAAAATGCTTTTATATGCAATCCCAAGATTTTTCCGCACGATATCAAAACTTCATATATTATACGTGAAATTTGTATCTACTTACGAAACATGTTTTGCGAATTAAGCATTGAATATCTTTTATTTTCACTCACTCAACATAACCCTATATAATCAGGGTGAAGAATATTTTCTTTGAATCTGAGTAAATACATAATGTTAATTAAACATAAGTTACCTGAGCCATGCTTGAAGTGTATTTACTTCTTTCCCTGTATCCTACTCAAGAAATCGTCAATAACAGAACGATATACGATATTCTTTTCTATCTTCACCAGGATTCCACAGCACACATCTCCTTTCCTAGAGCGCAGCCATATTCTCTACGCCACGAACACTCCCTACAGGGTATGGTGGAACTACACAACGGAGCGCATTTCAAATCGTGAACTAGCTACAGCACACAACCCCATGGGCGCGAACGGCCTATTACGGGCCTCTGTGTCCCAACAGCAAATTTCATCGTTTTATATCTGCGAATCAAAGTGATTAATCGAGGTAGCAATATAATGGAACATTATTATTATTATTATTATTATTATTATTATTATTATTATTATTATTATTATTATTATTATTATTATTATTATTATTATTATTATTATTATTATTATTATTATTATTATTATTATTATTATTATTATTATTATTATTATTATTATTGCTGCTGATGAAATGGGCGACCCAATTTCGAGGTCAGAATTAGACAGAGCTTGGAGAGCCCTGTACAGTAACAAGGCCCCTGGATTTGATACCGGTAACATACCCTCAGAATTACTGACTGCCTAAGGAGAATCTGGCATGGCGAGGTTATTCCATTTAGAGTGTAAGATGGATGAAGCAGGGGAAGTCCCGATCGATTTTAGACAGAGTGTTGTTATGACGTTATGACCATCATCGACATGCTAGCCCAGGAGAACATATATAGCATGTGGAGATGCATTTCTCCCCTAGTATGTCGGCACTGCATTGTGCTTATCACAGGTTAGCTTACGGTCCTTTTTGGTCGTGCCACTACCAGCGTGCTAGCCGGCGAGAGTCGTGGGAAGGTGCGGTATCCAAGTGATAAGCCCATGCCGCACTGGGGTGAAACACTGGTAATTTTTGACGATTGAGTTGCCTGAATTTTATTTAGAATGTTGTTACACCTATTTCCAAGAAAGCAGGTGCTGGCAAGTTTGGAAACTACCGCTCCATTAATTTAGTGCGTGTCTCATGCTTGCAAGATGTTAACTTGCATTACTTACATTTTTTAATGATTGGCTTTATGGCGCACCGACAGAGAGAGATCATATGGCGACGAAGTGATAGGAAAGGACTGGGAATGGAAAGGAAACGCCCGTGGCCTTAATTAAGGTAATAAAATCAAGGCCTGGTGTTCTCAGCTAGAAGTCTTATCTAAACATTCAAGGCTTGTTGTACCTAGAACACTGTACAGGAGGCCTTGCCAAAATAGCTAAGGCCTGTTACTATTTATCTGTAACACACTAGAGGAGGCCTTATTAATATATTGAAGGCTTGTTATACTCTACTGGAGACTTTGTATAAATATTCTAGACTTGCTATATCTAGAACACTCTACTGGGTGCTATGTCAAGATAGCCAAAGCCTGTTCATAGTACACACTACTAGAGTCCAAATCTAGATAGTCGAGGGCTATACCTAGAACACACCACTGAGGCCTTATCAAGACATTTAAGGCCTTCTGTACCTAGAACTTTATGCTGGACGCCTTGTCACGGTAGTCAAGGCCTGCTGATCAACGAACACTAGATTGGATTTCTTGTCAAGAAACAAACAACAGAAAACCACCTTCGGGGCTGCCGACAGTGGGGTTCAAATCCACTATCTCCCGAATGCAAGCTCACAGCCACGCGCCCCTAACCACACAGCCAACTCACCCGGTTGTATTATATCTATATAGGCCCTACAGTATATAAAATAAGAGTTTTGTCTGTGCATTGCTCAGAATTTGAAATGAATGGTATTTCTGTATCGGTCATACCCCTAGTAACAAGGAAATGCACTTTTCCTTTTCCGTAATGTCTGTCTGTACACGGGCCAACCGATAAATACTACATAACTAAAGTTATATAGAATTAAATTTCCGATCATTTATGTCATACATTGTTACCATACCGCCTTTGATAACACAGATATTCGTGAATTTGTATTGTTGCCAAGTCCATATCAACGCCGAGCCACGAGAAAATGGGTTAACAGAATTTAATGAAAGTCGGTATATAGAGTCGGGGAATAAGTAACTTAAATTATAAACAATGTTATTCGCCCTGTATTAAATTGCAGTTTAGGGGAAAGCGTCCAAAATGTAATTTTTAAATAGGCCCTACCTATGTTATTGGTCCTATCGAAAAGTACAACATAACAAAAGTTACAGAGAATACAATTTCCGACCATTTATGTTTTATTCAATTTTACGGTACCGACTATAATAAGATTGGTATTTTAGAGTCGGAAGAAAACTAAATGTGAAGGCCTACAATATTGAAAGCGCATAACATTGATCAACAATAACGTTACATTGACCATTGTTTGTGGTGATGTTCTTTGTTCTTTACGCCGCACCGACACAGATAGGTCTTATGGCGACGATAGGAAAGGAAAGGTTTAGGAATGGGAAGGAAGCGGCCGTGGCCTTAATTAAGGTGCCTGGTGTGAAAATGGGACCACGGAAAACCATCTTCAGGGCTGCCGACAGTGGGGTTCGAACCCACTATCTCCCGATTACTGGATACTGGCCGCACTTAAGCGACTGCAGCTATCAAGCTCGGTAGATGGGGAGTTAGAAAACTTTCTTCTTTGGCATGTCAATCCTCTGGTTCATACATTTTCTGATACCGTACTGCTGGTACGTAACTCACTGGTTCATTTTCACACCGGACAAATGCCGGGGCTGTACCTTAATTAAGGCCACCGCCGCTTCCTTCCACTTCCAAGGCCTTTCCTATCCCATCGTCGCCAAAAGACCTATCTGTGTCGGTGCGACGTAAAACAAATAGCAAAAAAAATGGGAAACCACGGAAAACCATCTTCAGGGCTGCCGACAGTGGGATTCGAACCTACTATCTCCCGGATGCAAGCTCACAGCCGAGCGTCTCTACGCACACGGCCAACTCGCCTGGTGATCCCTACTCTGACGCGCTGTTTAGAATGAGCAGTCTGCACTCTTAAGGCAGAGGCTCACTCAGTAGTAGTAGTAGTAGTAGTAGTAGTACCTGGTCTAGAATTACAATTTAGGCATACGGTATTCCAAATTATAGCACCACACTTCACTAACTCAAAATTCAATCCTGAAAAGAGCTGTTTCTTAAAAAGAGCTTCTACCTCTTCACTTTTATTAAATTCTACATTCATTTTATTTAAAATTAGCAGTGAAGAGGGGGTTTCACCTCTGGCTTGGAGAAAAAAATTGCCTCTAAGATAGATTTTGCCGACGCCAGTGTAGTGACTTGATATTTTCCGACTCCTCGGGTACTCCTTGGAAACAGATTAGTAAAAGGGCATTGTTTTTGCCCTGGGACTCTCCACCATTCAAACACCCCCCACCCCCCTCCACCTCCGAAAAAAGACTACGAGTGTTCGTGGATCACAGCTGCCTGCGCCCTGGTCATTCCAGCTCTGGAACTTTGGACTGTTAGATTGGCAGTGTAGTAATATTCGTTAAAAGTGAGAAAATATGTGGTTTTGCATTTGATGGAGTATTTCATGTGAAATCATTGCTTTTACTCGTGCCATTACTACTGACGTAATTGTAATGACATATATTCATTTGAGTTGAGAAAACCACTAAGACATTATTTCTGAGGATGTAAAAAGGCAGGTGGAGAGTGAGTGTATGCCATTATAATGCAATTCTCCAACCTGATCGTGGCTGATGGTAGACAAGCGGGCCTACCATTACAATGAAAATACCCTAACGTAGTCTTCATATGAGAAAAGACGATTGGTGATGTCTCCATCGCGTTTCCAGGGCAACGTTAAGAGCTATGCAATTTAATACAGTCTTGCTCACAACGTGTACTCTACCTAACCTACAATTCTGTAGACAATGTAGAATTCCGTTGCGAAGCACGGGTACACCAGCTAGTACAAAATAATGGAAAGACGAGTTGAAGCTGAGTTGGGAGAAGATCAGTTTGGCTTCAAAAGAGCTGTAGGAACACATGAAGTAATCCTGACTTTACATCTGATTTTAGAGGATCGAATTATAAAGGACAAGTCCACATACATGCCTTTTGTAGATCTTGAAAAGGCATTTTATGACATTGATTGGAGCTATTTGAGATTCTGAAGGTGATCAGGATCAGATAGAGAGAAAGTAGGCTTGTCTATAATCTGTACAAAAATCAGTCCGCAGTGATAACAACTGAAGGCTAGGAAAAAAGAAGTAGCAACACATAAAGAAGCATGACAAAGCTATAGTTTGTCCCCTCTCCTTTTCAATGCCTATATATAGAACAGGCATAAATGAAATCAAAGAGCAATATGGAAAGGGAATCACAAACCAAGGAAAGGAGGTTTGCCAATTTATGTTAAATAATAATAACGTTATTTGCTTTACGTCTCACTTTTTTGGTTTTTGGAGACGTTGAGGTGCCAGAATTTAGTACCACAGGAGTTCTTTTACATGCCAGTAAATCTACCGACACGAGGCTGAAGTACTTGAGCACCTTCAAATACTACCGGACTGAGCTAGGATCAAACCTGCCAAGCTGGGGTCAGAAGGCCAGCATCCCAAGTGTCTGAGCCACTCAGCAGTTTTATTTTATTTGGGTAATAGCATAACTAATAATGGCAAAAGTAAGGAGGACATAAAATACAGACTAGCACAAGCAAGGAAGGCCTTTCATAAAAAAGGAAATTTGCTCAATTCTGACATGTTTTAATACTTTGATCTGGAGTGTGACATCACATGAAAGTGAAACATGGACAACAACTAGCTCAAAACAGAATAGAAGCTTTTGAAATGTGGTATTAAAGAGGAATGCTGAAGGTGAGATGGGTAGATCTGAATGACGAATGAGTATCTATGTTCAGTCCGTCAGCGATACCGCTGGTGGGATCCTCAACAGCTCTGCCATCAGCTGTCGTAGATGGCCTAGGCATCACTGAAGAGGCGTACTAGGGAAATGAGGAGTGAGGTAGTTTCCCGTTGCTTTCCTCGTCAAGCCAGATTTGCTATTACATATCAGTCTGCCAAGCCCACTGAAATGCATACACCAACCGACCCTATGAGCAACATTTTCACACCATTCATAGCAGGGACTGGCTGCATAAGGAATGGCATTACTAGCATCGCTCATACCTCAGTCACTTTCATATTGTCAAAGCCAAGGATAAGACAGAGACAGATCTATGAAAGTAACAAAATTGCTCTAACCTATGCCAGAAGACATAGTGCACTGTAAACACTAGGTCCTGCCAGCAAAGGCATGACGAAGGAGTACTGAATCTTATTGGTCAGAGGAGAACAATTCAATACAATTTGACCAGAAGATGAGGTACAATAAAAGAACACTTCTTAAGTTGCCCAGGACTTGTTTAGTTGGTATTTGAGAGAAGCGTATGTGGTAAGAACAGTAGGGGGTCAACCAAAGCATGAATATGACAAACAGATTAGAGTAGATATAGGATGTAGTACTGTACTTATGTAGAAATGACAATGTTAGGACTGAATAGGGCTGCATATAACCAGTCTATGATCCAAAATTATTATTAATATTATTATTATTATTATTATTATTATTATTATTATTATTATTATTATTATTATTATTATTATTATTATTATTATTATTATTAATACACTTCTCCACAGGAAATATGGGTAGTAACAGGGCACAGGATGCACCAAGTGCCTCACAATAATTGAATTATTTACACAATAATACAAATATTGATGTACAGGTATATACAAAACTCTAGATCGCGGGAACTTCATTCTTGCAAGAGGAAGGATCGCACAATGTTGCATGTTGACAGGAGGACAGAATGTTGCATAACTTTTTAGATGTTCGGTGGAAGACCCAGTTCTTGCAAACTTTTGTGAAGTGTGTATGGAATGAGGCCGTTGACTGACAGAATCACAGGGACTATCCATGCCAGTTTCTATCTTCCAGATCCTCTTGATCTCATCTGCAAGTTCTTTGTACTTGTAGATTTTTTCATGGTACTTCCTGTCAATGTTGGTGTCATTGGAGATAGCAATGTCAATAATGAAAGTTGTCCCAGTTTTCTTGTTTACCAGTATGATGTCTGGTCTGTTATGGTTGACTGTTTTGTCTGTCACTACAGCAGTGTCCCAATAAAGCTTAATCGACTCGTTCTCCAGGAGTGATGTTGGATGGTACTTGTAATAAGGGATACGCTCCTAAATTAAATGGTTTTCCTGAGCAAGTGATTGGTGTATAATTCCCAAGACATGATTGTGTCGTCTCGTGTATTCTATGGGCGCAAGTACTGGGCAGCCTGCAGTCATATGGTCGATGATCTCAAGATGAACAGCATCATCTGCATTTGTCGGAGAGTACGCTGGTGTCTTTGATGATGTACTTTTTGCAATTGTTTTTAGCTATTACTTGGTCTTGCATAGCAACTGCAAATCCCTCTGTCTCCACAAATAAGTGCCCACTTTGTAACCACATGCACAACGCATTCTTGTCTATGGTCTGTTGGTTTAGATTGCTGTAGTATTTTCCGTGGAGGGTCTTCTCTTGCCAGGTCCTTTCTTTCTCCTGCAAGGATACTTGGTGATTTGTATGAGGGTCAGAGGCATTGTATGGATACAGCACAGTGTACTTGTCAGCAAGTACTACGGCTTTATGGAGTCCGGCCCCGCGGTGTAGGGTGCAATGCGTCCGCCTGTCACCCAGCGGCCCCGAGTTTGATTCCCGGCCGGGTCAGGGGTTTTTGATTCTAAATGATTAATATCCCTCGCCTGGGGACCGAAATTTATGTCATTCTTAACGTTCCTTTCCTCACATTCAACACTCTACACTTCTGCAATTCCAATTACACGCAGGTTCATATCATATGGTGCAAGTAGGGACAAAAGATCTCTATAGGTCCACGCCCCGAACAAATAGCATTTTTAAAACAAAACAAAGCTTTATGGAGCAGGCTGTTTTTTGATTTATGGAAGTAACTCCTTAGGCTCTTTATCTGATTCAGGAGCATCACTTGAAAATCCAGTACTCCTCAGCCTCCCGAGTTTCGTGGAAAAGTGACCCTTTCCATCCATGAATTTGGATGATGTAATCTATAGGTGGTGAGCAAAGTTCTCATTTTTCTTTGTATGCTTTCTATTTCTTTAGCAGACCATTTCAGAATTCCAAAAGAATAAATAGCGTTGGAATAGCGTACATGTTTATTGCTTTAATTTTGTTCTTGGCATGCAACCTCGATGAATATTTGTCATTGAGTTCCTGTTTGATTTTCTTGTGCTCCAGAGTTGCATTCTGAGCAAATCCAAGGTACTTGTATGTCTCTGTTTGTGTCATTCCCTCAATTAAAGATCCGGTATGAAGCTCATATGGTTGGGAGTTCGTGTACCAACCACGTTCAATTGTTACCAGCTTACAGTGCACTTCTTTAATCCCAACGTCATTCCCACATCAGATGAGTAAGAGTCTATTATATTCAGCAGGGCGTTCATTTGTGTTTTGTTGTGGGCATACACTTTCAGATCATCCATATAAAACAAATGGGATATTCTGTGTTTCCTATTGTTAGATTTAATATCAAATCCAAAACCAGTAGCTTTTAGAACATTGGATAGGGGATTCATTGCAAGACAAAACCAGATAGGACTTAATTAATCTCCTTGAAATATTCCATGTTCAATTTTAATTGTGTCAAACATGATACATTTATTTTCTGTCCTAGTGCAGAGCACTGTCTTCCAACTGTTCATAGTAACTTCAAGAAAATGAATTATGGCAGGATTGATCTTGTACAAATGAAGTACTTCTTTTAACCATGAGTGGGGAACTGAGTCAAATGCTTTCTGATAACCTATATACACAGTATACAGGTTCCTTTGTGAGTGTATTGCCTGTTGTGTTATAACAGAGTCTATGATTATCTGTTCTTTACACCCTAGTGATGACTTTTTGCATCCTTTCTGCTCCTCAGTCAGAATGTTATGGTTGCTGATATGTTTATACATTTCTTCTGTGTGTACAGTATGGATGTAAAAAGTTTGTAGATCGTTTGTAGACAAGTGATTGGCCTGTAAGCTGATGGATCTTTAGCATTTCCACCTTCCTTAGGTAGGAGGTATGTAATTCCTGATGTAAGAAATTCAGGACACTCCTGAGGATGATGCATAAGGTAAGTGAATTGATGGGCTTTTCCTTGTGCACACAAGTGAAATGTTTGTGCCAAAAATTTTGTATCTTGTCTGTTTGTCTGTACCTGGTGCTTTCCAACTTTGAGTTCTCCTGGCAGCATTACTCACATGGCTTTCTTCTATGGTATCAGAATTCATTTCTGCATAACCATTGGTGTTTTGCTCTTCCTTAATCCAACTTTTGTTTGTATTGTGACTGTGTTGGTACACCAAATACGTTTCCAAAAGTCTTCTGTGTCCTGAATACTTGGAGGTTCTTCTGCCATAGTGTGCCGGTTTTGCTTGAGCATTCTGTAGAATTGGCCTTCATTCTTGGAGAAAAGGTTGTTTGGCAATTTCCTAGCTCAAGACTCTTTGTACCCATCTCCTGAAACTTACTGCTTTTGCACAAGACTTTTGTTTTTGGGTGTCAATGTATTCTTTGACCATTTCTCTGTGCTCAGGTTCATTTGTGTGGGTGTTGATTTTCCTGAACACATTCCTCAAGTTTCTGTTTGTTTTCGTTTTTGTTTTGTTACAGAGGTATGCAGAGAGTTGACCAATGGTTTTTCTTGGCTCTTGGATATCACTTTGTAATCGACGTTGCCATGGTGAATGTACTCAAGATAAGTGATTTTTATTGTGAATCATAGACGCAGATATATAGTAAATAGACAGGCAGCACCGTATCTCATACATTTGGTGCTAGTGAAGCCAAGAACTTGCGACCAGCGCCATCTTACATCACTACCGGTATTGTAATTAGGATACGTCTGAACATAGTTTAAAATTATTGTAGTGGACTGTACAGTAGCATGCAAGTAATATCTTATTAGAATTTAGCGAGCTTATTTTATTATTGTAAAATATTTGTGTCGTACCGGTATAGCAGACGTATCCTTAGAAACTCTTTTACTAAAATTCTGTTGATGTAATTAGGAGAGGCTTAATTGCAGTTTAGAATTGAGTAATTCTTGTGTATTGCTTATGGTATTCAGTAATTAACAGCAGTTTTTATCCTGTTAGGGTGTTGTAGGATAAAAATAGAGTAAGACTAAGTAGTATTGTAGTGTAGTCGTATATTAATTACCTTATTGTCGTGTAATCTTTGAGTACTATCCCAGACAATATATCCCTCCGTTCACTTTTTTTTTGCACGTAGGTTATTTTATCTTTATTTTTATTTTCATTTTTTCCACGAAGAATGACTAAGGAGTGCAAGTGCAGGAACTGTGGGTGTGGCAAGGCATTGAGGGGTATGATGGAGGAGTTGGAGAGTTTGAGGGATATAATTAGGTTGCTCACAGAAGACAGGAAGGAAGATAGGCCTCCCTCAAACAATGTACAGGTTACAGTAGATGTACAAGAGAGAGGGGAAGGAAAGGGGGTAGTTATAGAAAACAGGTGGTCTAATGTCCTAAGGGGAAGGAAATTGCAGGCTAAGGGCTCTATTCAGGATCAGAATTCAGGACAGGTGTCTGTGCAAAATCGGTATGAGTCACTCCAGGTAGAATAACAGAGGGAAGATGAGGAACAGGGAACTGTTGCTGAGATGTGTGGAAGTAGGAGGAAGGGAAACGGTAGGAAAGGGAAATGTAGAGTAGAAGATAGGAAAAGACAGGCGGAACAGGGTCATGTTCAAGGACAAAAGGGAGGAGGAAGTATCTTCTGCAGCAGTGAGAGAAGATAGGGCTGACCAGGAGGGGAGGGGATCAAATGAGGTAGGTAGGGTTGAGGCTCTGGTCATGGGGGATTCCATCGTTAGACATGTGGGGAAAGTGTGTGGAGTAAAGGGAACCAGGGTAGAGTGTTATCCAGGAATTAGGTTGAGGCAGATGTTGAGGAAAGTAGAAAGGGAGGAGGGGAAGGAGAAAGTGGTAGTGTTTCACATTGGTATCAACAACATAAGGCAAGCTGATATAAGTACCAACATAGTTGGAGATGTGTGGGATCTGGTAAATGCAGCACAGGCAAAGTTTAAGGAAGCGGAGATTGTTATCAGTGGAATACTGTGTAGGAGAAATACTGACTGGAGGGTGATTGGGGATTTAAATGAGACTATGGAGTGGGTCCGTGGGAAACTGGGAGTGAAATTTCTAGATCCTAATGGATGGGCAGGAGATAGGGATCAGCGCTCAGATGGCCTTCACTTAAACAGCAGAGGTACATATAAGTTAGGAAATTTGCTTGCAAGGGTTATAGGGAAGTACATTCAGGGAAACAGGGTGGCCTAGGGAGCAGTGATAAGGGAACAGGGAAATGGAAATCAAGTAGGGAAGTCATAAAAATGTTAGTGTTGAACTGTAGAAGTATTGTTAAGAAAGGAATAGAATTAAGTAATTTAATAGATATATACTTACTTACTTACTTACTTACTTACTTACTTACTTACTTACTTACTTACTTACTTACTTACTTACTTACTTACTTACTTACTTACTTACTTACTTACTTACTGGTCGGCGCTACAGTCCTTGTAGGTCCTTGGCCTCCTTTATCACCTGCCTCCATTCATCTCGGTCCTCAGCTTTTCTTCTCCAACGTTTAACTCCTAACTTTCTAAAGTCATCCTCAACATCATCAATCCATCTTTTTCTGGGTCTTCCTCTCCTCCTCCTTCCATCAAGTTTCCCTATAAACACCTTTTTAACGGTGCAGGTTTCTGCCATTCTCTGAACATGACCGGCCCACCTAATTCTTCCCTGCTTAATTTTAGTAACAATATCTGGCTGGCCAAACAGTCCTTGCAGCTCTACATTTGTCCTCATTCTCCACCCATCCTGTTCTCTTACTGCACCGAATATCTTTCTCAATATCTTCCTTTCCCACCGTAATAGCCACTGTTCTTCTCTGGAGGTCATCACCCAGCATTCTGATCCATACATTACTACTGGTCTTAATACTGTTGTGTATATTTTAATTTTTGTATTCCTGCTGACATTCCTGGATTTAAACATATTTTGTAAGGCGTAAAAGCATCGGTTTCCACTTGTTATCCTCTCCTGTATTTCCACGGAGGTTTTATTGTCCTCTGTTATTATAGAGCCTAGATATCTGAAAGATGTGACTCTTTGATATTCCTTCCCATTTAATCTTACTGGGGTCCTTCCTCTTACTCCCTCTGTATCTCCCATCTTCATATATTTTGTTTTGTTTATATTCACTTCTAGTCCTAGGTCCTGTGTTTTCTCTTCTAATACTGAGTAGCTCTCTTCAAGAGCTCTTTCATTTCTTGCAATTATTGCTACATCAACAGCATATGCTATCACTTGTACTAATCTGTTCAAAATGGTTCCCCGTGGGTTGTTGGGCAATTGACGGATTACTTTTTCCAATGCTAGGTTAGAAAGCAGTGTGGAAAGTGCATCTCCCTGTCTTAGTCCTTTCTCCACTAAAAACTCCTCTGACAGATCTTGCTCCACTCTCACCTTGCATACTGTTGTTTTCAAAGTCATTTCTGTTAATCTAATCAATTTCCTTGGGATTCCAAATTCTTTCATAATCTTGTAAATTTTACTCCTATCTAGACTGTCATATGCCTGTTTAAAATCCACATACAGCTGATATAGCTGTTTGTCATATTTATAAAATTTCTCTAACACTTGTCGTAATATAAATATCTGATCCAGAGTAGAGCGATGTTTTCTAAAACCTGCTTGGTAATCCCCTAATATTCTTTCCATCCATAATTCCAATCTTAAGGCTAGTACGTTACCAAAAATCTTGTACGTTCCATCCAGCAAGGTGATCCCTCGATAATTTCCACATACTGCCTTATCTCCCTTTTTATGTATTGGGTAAATTATACCCAATGTCCAATCCTTGGGTATTTCCTCCTTTGTCCAAACCTCCTTAATCAATTCATAAACAGCCTTTTCTATTCCCTCTCCCCCATATCTCAACAGCTCTGACTCCATTCCATCTTCACCTGGGGCTCTATTATTCTTTAATGCTTTAATTGCAGCTTTGACCTCTTCTAAGTCTGGCTGTTTTACTGATTCCTCTTCCAATTCTCTTTCTTCCCCATCAACATTTATATTTTCCTCCTCTCTATCATCTTCATTATTTCCATTAACTCGTAAAAATACTCCTGCCATCTTCCAAGCACTTTGCTTTTATCACCCAGAAGGTTTCCATCTTTATCCTTGAAGAAAACAGCTCTTGGTTGAAATACTCTCTTAAGGTCTTTTGTTCTTTCATAGAACTTTCGTACCTCGTTTTTATCCTTCATTTCATCCAGTTCTTCGATTCTCTTTCTTTCAAAAGCTCTTTTCTTATATCTACATATCTTATCTGCTCTTCTTCATTTCTCTCTATACTCTTCTACTGTTTGTCTTGTTCTCCTTTGAAGCATTCTGTTCCTAGCATCATTCCTCTCTTGGATTAATGTTGAACATTCCTCATCAAACCATTCTGCTCTCTTTACCAATTTCTTCTTTCCCAGGGTACTATCTGCAACTTCACTGATAGTTGTTTTCAGTATCTCCCATTTATCTTCCACTTCTCCTTTCTCCCATAATTCCCTTTTTTTTATTTCCAAAGATTCAGCCATTTTCTTTTTGTATTTCTCTTGCAATTCCTCATTTTTTAGACCTTCAATATTGTGCTTTGCCTTTCTTGTTACTTTTTCCGTTCTTGCCAAATCTATTTTTTGTCTGTACTTGAATCTAACAAGATAGTGGTCTGTATCTGCATCAGCACCTCTGCAGCTTCTAACATCCATAATATCTGATGCATGTCGACTGTCTATGATAAGATGGTCTATTTGATTTCTTGTCACACCATCTGGTGAAATCCAGGTCTCCTTGTGAATGTTTTTCCTAGGATGCCAAGTACTTTTAATTATCATCTGCTTTCCACTCACAAAATCAATCAATCTCAATCCGTTATCATTACTTACTTCATGCAGGCTTTCCTTCCCTACTAAGTGTTTGTACACCTCTTCTCTTCCAATTTTTGCATTTAAATCTCCAAGGATAATTTTCACATCATGCCTTTGAACTTTATTAATTTCTTCGTCCAATTTAGTATAAAATGCATCTTTCTTCTCATTTTCTGCCTCCTCAGTAGGGGCGTACACACAAAACACACTTATGTTGAAGAATTTTGCCCTAATTCTCACAGAGCACATCCTATCATTGATTGGAGTAAAATTGATCATGCTTTGCTTTACCGACTTATGTATGAGGAATCCTGTGCCATTACTGCCTGCTTTCTCTCCACTGTACATCAAGATATGTTGTCCAGACATCATCATCCCTTGCCCTTTCCATCTCAGTTCCTGTAGAGCTGCAATTTTCACTCCATACTTATCCATTTCATTCCTTAATTCTTTCAACTTGCCAGGTCTCTTCAATGTCTTAACATTCCACGTTGCTAATATAATATCCTTTTCCTTCTCTTTAGCCATTTTTCTCGCCGGTTCATCACCAAGTTTTCCAGTCCTGCTTTATTCATTCTTAAGGTGTCTGTAACAGTTGTTTTTTTTATGAGGTAGGAGAGTTAACCCTACACTCAACCCCCAACCTGAAGGACCAGGGTATCACTCTTAATCTGGATCATCACCTTAGACCTGTCCGGCTTGGGTGGCCCTACCAGGAGCAGATGCTCCCGCCGGCATAGCTCTAAGGATCATTTGACCACGCAAGCCTCCAATAAACACCTGGCAAAATATATTTTGCCTTCGTCAAGGTGGTGATACCTTCGGGAGGAATAGATATATACTTACCAGATATTGTAATAGGAGTTGAATCATGGCTGAAAAATGATATAATGCATGCAGAAATATTCTCACAGAACTGGAGTGTGTATCGTAGAGATAGGATAGAAATGTTTCGAGGGGGAGTATTCATTCTGGTGAAAGAAGAATTTGTAAGCTACGAAAAAGTTAAAGATAAAAAACATGAAATTTTAGGTATAAAGTTCATTTCTAAAGATAATAGGCAACTTGATATCTTTGGAGTGTACAGACCGGGAAAGGGTAGCGCTGACACAGATTCAAAATTATTTGATAAGATAATCAGCTATGTGGGAAATGACATGGAAAGGAATGTGATTGTAGCGGGATATCTGAATTTACCAGGTGTCAATCAGAAAGGAAATGCAAACGACAGGAAGCATGACCAACAAATGGCAAATAAGTTAATATGGGAAAAACAGCTGATTCAGAAAGTGATGGAACCAACTAGAGGGAAAAATATCTTGGATGTGGTGCTGGTGAAACCAGATGAGCTCTATAGAGAAACCGAAGTAATAGATGGTATTAGTGATCATGAAGCTGTTTCTGTCATAGTTAAAAATAAATGTGATAGAAAGGAAGGTCTTAAAAGTAGGACTATTAGGCAGTACCATATGGCTGATAAAGCAGGCATGAGGCAGTTTCTAAAAAGTAACTATGACCCGTGGATAACGGTAAATAAAAATGTAAACAGACTCAAAGATGGGTTTAAAGCAATTGTTGAGGAATGTGAAAACAGGTTTGTACCTTAAAGGTGGTAAGGAATGGTAAGGACCCTCCTTATTATAATAGAGAAATAAAGAGATTAAGAAGGAGGTACAGATTGGAAAGAAATAGAGTTAGAAATGGCTGTGGAAGTAAGGAGAAATTGAAGGAACTTACTAGGAAATTGAATCTAGCAAAGAAGGCAGCTAAGGATAACATGATGGCAAGCATAATTGGCAGTCATACAAATTTTAGTGAAAAATGAAAGGGTGTGTATAGGTATTTTAAGGCAGAAACAGGTTCCAAGAAGGACATTACAGGAATAATTAATGAACAAGGAGAGTGTGTATGTGAGGATCTTCAAAAGGCAGAAGTATTCAGTCAGCAGTATGTAGAGATTTTTGGTTACAAGGATAATATCCAGATAGAGGAGGAGACTAATGCTAAAGACGTATTAAAATTTACATATGATAACAATGACATTTACAGTAAGATACAAAAGTTGAAAACTAGAAAAGCGGGTGGAATTGATATTTCTGGGGATATACTAAAGGCAATGGGTTAGGATATAGTACCATATCCGAAGTACTTATTTGATTATTGTTTGGTTGAAGGAGCTATACCAAATGAATGGAGAGTTGCTATAGTAGCCCATGTGTATAAAGGAAAGGGTGATAGACATAAAGCCAAAAATTACAGTAAGTTTGACCAGTAAGTTTGACATGCGTTGCATGTGAGCTTTGGGAAGGCATTCTTTCTGATTATATTAGACATGTTTGCAAAATTAATAACTGGTTCAATAGAAGGCAGTTCAGTTTTAGGAAAGGTTATTCCACTGAAGCTCAACTGGTAGGATTCCAGCAAGATATAGCAGATATCTTGGATTCAGGAGGTTAAATGGACTGTATTGCAATTGACCTGTCTAAAGCATTTGATAGGGTGGATCATGGGAGATTACTGGCAAAAATGAGCGCAATTGGACTAGACAAAAGAGTGACTGAATGAGTTTCTATATTTCTAGAAGATAAATCTCAGAGAATTAGAGTAGGCGAAGCTTCATCTGACCCTGTAATAATTAAGAGGGGAATTCCTCAAGGCAGTATTATTGGACCTTTATATGTTTTCTTATATATATATAAATGATATGAGTAAAGAAGTGGAATCAGAGGTAAGTATTTTTGCAGATGATGTTATTCTGTATAGAGTAATAAATAAGTTACAAGATTGTGAGCATCTGCAACATAAACTCGATAATAGTGTGAGAAGGACAGCAGGCAATGATGGTATGTTGATAAATGGGGTTAAAAGTCAGGTTGTGAGTTTCACAAATAGGGAAAGTCCTTCAGTTTTTTACTACTGCATTGATGGAGTGAAAGTTCCTTTTGGGGATCATTGTAAGTTCTAGGTGTTAATATAAGGAAAGATCTTCATTGGGGTAATTACATGCCGGGCTGAGTGGCTCAGACGGTTAAGGCACTGGCTGTCTAAACCCAACTTGGCAGGTTCGATCCTGGCTCAGTCCGGTGGTATTTGAAGGTGCTCAAATACGACAGCCCCATGTCGGTAGATTTACTGGCATGTAAAAAGAACTCCTGCGGGACTAAATTCCGGCACCTCGGCGTCTCTGAAGACCTTAAAAAGTAGTTAGTGCGACGTAAAGCAAATAACATTAATTATATTGTAATCACATAAATGGAATTGTAAATAAAGGGTACAGATGTCTGCACATGGTTATGAGGGTGGTTTAGGGGTTGTAGTAAGGATGTAAAGGAGAGGTCATATATGTCTCTGGTAAGACCCCAACTAGAGTATGGTTCCAGTGTATGGGACCCTCACCAGGATTACCTGATTCAAGAACTGGAAAAAATCCAAAGTAATGCAGCTCGATTTGTTCTGGGTGATTTCCGACAAAAGAGTAGCTTTACAAAAAAATTTGGGCTGGGAAGAACTGGGAGAAAGAAGAAGAGCTGCTTGACTAAATGGTATGTTACATGTTATAAGTTGTATTTTCCGAGCTGTCAGCGGAGAGGTGGCGTGGAATGACATTAGTAGACGAATAAGTTTGAGTGGCGTCTTTAAAAGTAGGAAAGATCACAATATGAAGATAAAGTTGGAATTCAAGAGGACAAATTGGAGCAAATATTCATTCATAGGAAGGGGAGTTAGGGATTGGAATAACTTACCAAGGAAGAAGTTCAATAAATTTCCAATTTCTTTGAAGTCATTTAAGAAAAGGCTAGGAAAACAACAGATAGGGAATCTGCCACCTGGCGACTGCCCTAAATGCAGATCAGTATTGATTGATTGATTGATTGATTGATTGATTGATTGATTGATTGATTGATTGATTGATTGATTGATTGATTGATTGATTGATTGATTGATTGATTGATTGACTACAGATTCACTGTAAATATGCATGTTACTATGTTGTGCGCAGTTTTGTTTTATGTTGTGTTTATGTACATTTCACGTTATTTCTTCAGATAATTACCATGTGGCATAATGATGAATACCCATGTAGTGTTTGGGTGTGGTTTTTCCTATTCATGAAGAAAGAATAAGGAAGGAATAGGAGTCTCAATACACCGGTAAGAGGTGTACTTGTGCTCATGTACACTTGTTGCCTACTTATTAATGCAATTACATTTCCAATTAAAGATGTTAATTCACTTCCATCCGGTGTATATTTGTTGGCATTACCCTGCTTGTAATGGAGTGTGGCATACGGTCTAATAATAATAGTAATAATAATAATAGTGTTACCACAACATTTGGTTATAAGTTACGGTAAGTTTTTGTTTTGCTTGTGTTAGTAAGTTAATTCAATAACAGTGGTCTCGATTTCTTCTAACCTTTAAACATATATTATGAGGATGACAAAATTACTGTTAAAATTAGAGTGGAAGGATTGGTAAACTTGCATCAATCAAAGTATGGTGTTAGGTTTATTATCACAGAATATCTATATATATATATATATATATATATATAAAAGTCATTGTAAGTATGTGGGTGAGTGGATGGGTTTGTACCACATCTCCTTCCAAACCATTGGAGCGATTTCAACCAAATTTGATACACTTATGACTTGGTATCAGGAGACAAACCGCGTGGGGGTAAGACATCCCAAACACCGCAGGGGGCGGGGGGGCGAGGGGGGTCATATATAAAAATAAATGAAAATAGTGTCGAATCCATACTTTTCGGGGTCGCTGAGATGAATAGTGACACTCCAATTTTTTTAAAGTCCTTTTTTCCTTTGGGGTGGGGGCGAGGGGCGAGTGATATATACAAATAATCGAAAATAATGTCGAATACATAGTTTTCGGGGTCACCAAAGTGAATAGCGACACTCC
This sequence comes from Anabrus simplex, assembly GCF_040414725.1. Classification (NCBI taxonomy): domain Eukaryota; kingdom Metazoa; phylum Arthropoda; class Insecta; order Orthoptera; family Tettigoniidae; genus Anabrus; species Anabrus simplex. Next base: position 231,291,688 of record NC_090269.1, on the reverse strand, counting down.
GAATTTTCAGTATCAGGAGACAAACCACGTGGGGGTAAGACACCCCAGGAACCCTTAGGGGCGGGGGGCGAGGGAGTCATATACAAAAAATAAATGAAAATAGTGTCAAATCCATACTTTTCGGGGTCGCTGAGATGAATAGTGACACTCCAATTTTTTTTAAAGTCCATGTTCAGCCCCTTTGGGGTGGGGGCGAGGGGGGAGTGATATATATAAATAATCGAAAATAATGTCCAATACATAGTTTTCGGGGTCGCCAAAGTGAATAGCGACACTCCGGATTTTCAGTATTAGGAGACAAACCACGTGGGGGTAAGACACGCCAGGAAACCTTAAGGGCGGGGAGCGAGGGGGGTCATAAATAAAAATAAACGAAAATAGTGTCGAATCTACACTTTTCGGGGTCGCTGAGATGAATAGTGACACTCCGATTTTTTTAAAAGTCCATGTTCAGCCCCTTTGGGGTGGGGGCGAGGGGGGAGTGATATATACAAATAATCGAAAATAGTGTCAAATACATAGTTTTCGGGGTCGCCAAAGTGAATAGCGACACTCCGGATTTTTGGTATCAGGAGACAAACCACGTGGGGGTAAGACACCCCAGGAACCCTTAGGGGATGGGGGCGAGGGGGGTCATATATAAAAAGAAACGATAATAGTGTCGAATCCATACTTTTCGGGGTCGCTGAGATGAATAGTTACACTCCGAATTTTTTAAAAGTCCAAGTTTAGCCCCCTTTGGGGTGGGGGCGAGGGGGGAGTGATATATACATATAATCGAAAATAGTGTCGAGTCCATACTTTTCGTGGTCGCTTAGGTGAATAGTGACATCCCGGGAATTTTTAAATTCCAAGTTCAACCCCCTTTAGGGTGGGGGACAAGGGGGGAGTGATGTATAAAAATAATCGAAAAGAATGTCGAGTACTCTTCGGGTTCGCTGAGATGAATACTGACACTCCGGATTTTTACTATCAGGAGACAAACCACGTGGGGTTAGGGCACCCCAGGAACCCATAGGGGCGGGGGGCGAAGGGGTGAGATATAAAAATCATCGAAAGTAGTGTCGAATGCATGCTTTTGGTGTCGGTTAGATGAATAGTGACACCCCGGGATTTTTTTAAGTCCAAGTTCATCCCCCTTTGGGGCGGGGAGCAAGGGGGTGAGATATAAAAATAATAGTATTTAGGGGCCGATGACCTCGAAGTTAGGCCCCTTTAAACAACAAGCATCATCATCATCATCAATAGTATTTAGTGTCAAATATACAGTTTTCGGGGTCGCCGAGGTGAATAGTAACACTCCGGAATTTTAATATCGGGAGACAAACCACGTGGGAATAAGACACCCCAGGAACCATTAGGGGTGGGGGGCGGGGGAGTTGAGATATGAAAATCATCAAAGTAGTGTCGAATACATACTTTTTGGGGTTGCTGAGATGAATATTGACACTCCAATTTTTTTAAGTCCAAGTTCAGACCCTTTGGCGTGGGGGCGAGGGGGAAGTGATATATACATGTAATCGAAAATTGTGTCGAATACGTAGTTTTCGTGGTCGCCAAAGTGAATAGTCGACACTCCGTATTTTTAGTACAGGAGACAAACCACGTGGGGATGACACCCCAGGAACCATTAGGGGCGGGGGCAAGGGGGGGGGTCATATATAAAAATAAACGAAAATAGTGTCGAATCCATACTTTTCGGGGTCGCTTAGATGAACAGTGACATCCCGGGGAATTTTTAATTTCAAGTTCAGCCCCCTTTAGGGTGGGGGGCAAGGGGGAGTGATATATAAAAATAATCGTAATTAGTGTCGAATCCACAGTTTTTAGGGTCGCTGAGGTGAATAGTGGCACTCTGGACATTTAAAGTCCAAATTAAGGCCCCTTTTGTGGTGAGTGGTTAGGAAGGGAGTTAGATATAAAATAATCGAAAATAATGTCACATCCATGGTTTTAGGTGTCGCTTAAATGAGGAGTGACACTCCGGTTGTCGTTTAAGTCCAAGTTGATCCCCAATTGCCAGGCGGGTGAGAAGGAGTCAAGAACAGAAAATATCCAAATGACTGAGATTAAGGATGTTTTTTGTACGTTCCAGTATAACTGTCAGCAGAACTTAATACAAATATTACCTACTACCTGAAAAAAATACTAAGGTGGAAAGACACCCCTTGAAGCCTTAGATAAGGGTACGAAATATAATTAAGACTGAAAATGGCCGATATTAGTGTTGAATCCATACGTTTCGGGACTACGGGAACAATTTCAAACAAACTTGGTCACTTATGACTTATTATCAGGAGACAAAGTGCGTGGAGGTATGACAACCCTAGCACACCTACGACGGGATGAGATGTAGAAATAATCGAAAATAGTGTCGAAACCATTCTTTTCGGGGTCGCTGAGATGAATAGTAACGCTCCAATTCTTTTTGAAGTCAAATTTCTGCCTCTTTTCGCATAGCGGTGAGAAAAAGTGAAAAACAAAATTTCGAAAATGACCGAGAGAATGGACGCATGTGTGTATACTGGACCTACTGTCTGGAGAAATATACCCTAGGGGTAAGAGACTCCTAGCCTCTAAAGTAGGGGCGAAATGTAAATATTAACCGAAAATGACCGAAATTTGTGTCTAATCCATAGTTTTCGGGGTCGCTGAGATGAACTGTAACACTCTGGATGCCGTTTAAGATAAAGCTCAGTCCTAATCGGCAGGCGGATGAGAACTGGCAAAAAATTGAAAACGTCCAAAGGGACAGAGTTTAAGGATGTGTGTATGTTTTAGCATATCTCTCAATCAAACTTGGTATACACATGACTTACTATATAGAAAACATTACTGTGGGGTTCAGATACACCTAGCCCCCGCTGGTGTTGGGGATTGAGAGGGGCTGACTTGCAAAAATAAGGAAAATAACCAATATTAATGTCGAAATCCATTGTTTATGTGTCGGTGAAACGAACTGTGACACTGTGGATAGCGTTTAAGTCCACGTTCAGCCTCCATCGAGGCAGGAGCTGAGAAGGGCTTAAAAGTAAATAGTATAAAATGACCGAGATTAGTGTTTACTCGATAATTAAATAATCTAAAACTTGAAGTCAGATACATCTAAATAACTATAAAACTACATAATAAGTCGTAAAATCAACATCTCAAAAAGAATTCTATAAGCATTCACTTCACACTCAACTAACTGGTAATACAAATATTAAATGTAAACATTCAAAAACTATCCGGGCAACGCCGGGTACAACAGCTAGTATTGAATATATCTCAGGATTTGTGGTAAAGTTGTCAGCCAATTCTCTACAATGTGATACTTGTCAGGAAGCTGTTGTAAAGAAAGAAAATCCTTAGCCGGGTTGAGTAGCTCCGACGGTTGAGGCGCTGGCCTTCTGCACCCATCTTGGCAGGTTCGATCCTAGCTCAGTCCCGCGGTATTTAAATGTACCAGTATTCAAATATTTCAGCATCATGTCGGTAGGGCCTACATTTACTGACACGTAAAAATCCTACGGGACAAAATTACGGCATCTTGGTATCTTCAAAAATCTTAAAAGTAGTTAACAGGACGTAAAATAAATAACATTAAACATTATTATTAGGAAATCCCTATCCACTCATTTCTTTCCAGAATAGAGGTAATCTATATGTTCATATGTGCAAACTTACTGAGATGTATTTAGGAGAAAAATATATGTAATGGTTTAAGCTCAGTCATGAAAGCAAACATACCAAATGAAGTCACAGCTCAGTTATATGTAACACTTTTCTTTTCTTCAAGTTAAAGCTCACATACTTTAGACCTAAACTTAAAGGACACGCACTGTTTTCGCCTTATTACTTTAATTTCATCACTGTACTGAAAATACCTGGGAGAGCCCGCCTGGTGGCCATGATTGTTAAGGCGGTGAAGTCTAAACGGTCTGTCACCGTGGTTAGCCGTTTTCAGTCCAACTGGTCGAAAAAAATTTCACTGTCAGAATGTTGACCGGCAGGGTAGGGGAGGTGGTGGTATACAATTTCTAATCACTAAATTGCGTGACAAAAGCCTGGATTAAATTCCAAACCTCTCCGCAGTACTCATGTGGAGTGAGGGCATATGATGCTCTTGATGGTGATTCGTCTGCCGGATGGGGACGTTAAGTATTGAGCAGGCCCATTTGTGCTATTCGACAGAAGTAGGCTATGTGCCGGCACCGGGTTTCACCCTCTCCTTTCCTAGTATCATATATCACTTGATTCATTTCATCTCATTAATTCCTCTGATGAGGTTGAAGTCAGGAAGGGCATCCGGTCATAAAAACTCGCCACTGCGGATTCATCGCACCTCATTCCCGACCCCATAGAGAAACAGGACAAGTACTGGATGAACAAACAAACCTGAAAATACGTGTAAATCATGCTGTAAGAGAGTTGAATGGAAACAGGGTTGACCAAATGTCAGACTAAAACAAGTTGGTACTTTTAAGCATTGGAAAATTGATACACTAGTCCTTCTTCCTTTCTTTCTTTCTTTCTTTCTTTCTTTCTTTCTTTCTTTCTTTCTTTCTTTCTTAATCTGTTTACCCTCCAGGGTTGGCATTTCCCTCGGACTCAGCGAGAAATCCCACCTCTACCACCTCAAGGGCAGTGTCCTGGAGCGTGAGACATTGGGTCGGGGATACAACTGGGGAGGATGACCAGTGCCTCGCCCGGGCGGCCTCGCCTGCTATGCTGAATAGGGGCCTTGGTGGGGAATGGGAAGATTGGAAGAGATAGACAAGAAAGAGGGAAGGAAGCGGCCGTTGCCTTAAGTTAGGTACCACCCCGGCATTTGCCTGGAGGAGAAGTGGGAAACCACGGAAAACCGAACCCACCTCTATTCAATTGATCTCCCGAGGCTGAGTGGACCCCGCTCCAGCCCTCGCACTACTTTTCAAATTTCGTGGCAAATACACCTTCTTCCAGCACCTGATTGTCACTCATGTCCTTGAATGGATATTCAGGCCTTGGACAGAAGACAGACTCTCAGATATGTGATGTTGGATGTACTTTCCAGTGCACTGCCCTAATGCTTCCGGTTCTTGAGTGGCGATACAGGCAACGTCGCAGCGAACTTCTCCAGGGATCCCTAAAATTTGCCAGGCAGGCCGATGAGATCATGATCTGGGTGGCAGCAGTCCAAATGTCAGTTCAACCACCACCCTGAGCACATACCAGAGTCTCCCCTTCCAAAGGACCTTGGAATAAATCGGGCCTTCGGGGGTGGCAGCTAATCACACTAACCACTACACCACAGAGGCGGACATTTCTTTTTTAACAGTAAAATAGGTCTAATTAATCAATGTTATTGTTATTATTTCGATGTGCTTTTAATTATCTCCTGTCCAATATTCCCGTTTCGGCTACGGTACCTACTAATTTACATTAGTGCATCGGGGTAGTGTAGTGACGTAAGATGGCGGCGGCCACACGCTTTTGGTTTCAGAATCCCGCTCCTCATTGCCAAATCTATATGTTTGTGATCATAGACTACAGCAACCGACATCTACGAGTAGGACAGTGAATTATATCAACGGTCGATGACTTCCTGCTTTCACTTTCTCTCACAAACTGGTGTACTTCGTTGAAGAAGTTGCTGCAAACGCTCAAAGATAGCAGTAGCAGTTCTATTTCTGATTTAAATACACGAGTAGGACGCGCCGTTTAAAATAAATAGTTCACTCGTTATTTAGCTATGGTGCGAAAAAGGTAATAGGTAGGTTTCATTCTGTTATCACGAAAGAGTATACTTTCATTCTAAAGCGGATAATAATTAGACGTGTCTGATTTTGCCCGTTCACCTTCGTAAAGTAGGCGTGATTATTGAGTAGGCTACCTATTGAGTAATGACTATAGACATGTAAATAGGTCGGCTCATTATTAACTATTACAGGAATCCTTCTCCTTCGTCCAACAGAACCGCTAGTGAATACTTTTCGTGATTAAGGCCATCACCATGTTGCACCAAACGCTACGACCGAGTGCGTTGATTTTAATACGTCGTAAGTCAGTTGGACTGAAACGCAGTTGCGGTGTTCCTCCCCAGGACGTTTCAAACCTTTTCTTTCTCGGGATTTCATCACCATCAGTGGTTTCAAGCCCTCTCCTCATCAGGATTGACTGGGTGGGTTGGATGGGATTTCTCCCTGTACGAGGACTGGGTTCGCACCTGTTTGGGGGTCTCCCTCCCCCAGTTTTCATCATCACCCCTCTTCAGCCATCGAGCAGGAAGGAACTTTTCTTCCTTCTAGGCGTCTTCGACTCTCGTAAAAATGTATGTGTTCCCCCTATGTTGCAGTCCCCAGCAGTACAACTACCACTAGCACCATCGTTACTACCTCCACCAGTGGTGTTATTCAAACTGCCGCCGTGCTTCATCACTCCGCACTGCTGTCCTACCTCGACCCGAACTGCCGGTACTAACCACGTTACCTCTTTGTGCTGCCAGGCCAGCCGCACACCGGGAAGACAGACGCACTCAATAAAACCGAACCGCTCCGAAACTTCCCGGAATAGAACCAGCAATACGCTACCTTGTAGTGACACCAGGTTTACCACAAGCCGTCACCTCTATACATCTGGAACCGACCACCCTGGACAGAGAGCCCTCGCACCATAGCCTAACCACCTACCACCACCACCACTTCTGGTCTTCCCATCTCCAGAATCCTCCGTTCCACTAGTAATACTTGTACCCTCCACCGCCCACCACACCAGCGGGAACCCATTCCTTTCTTCTACTAAAGCTCTCCAACGAATGCCGCTCACCCTAAGCCATCTTGTCTACCTTCCTGCGGTTCAACATGTGCCACGGGGAGATAGTAGATATTCGTAAAACATGGAATGACGCTGTCATTAAACTAACGGGCAAGTGGCAGCGAAGAAACTCAGTCAGTCAAAAGGGCAGCCCATTTGGACTTCAGCATCTCCTTCCTACCGCTGACCTAACTACAACTTAAGATCTCACCTCCCGCTACTTAGGCACCACTTGTTTATCTTCGTCGTGCTTCGGGGTGAACCCTACCACCATCCTAGCCGAAGTTAATGCGAGGGCATTCCAGTCAGGAAAGCCTTCCGCATTAGGGATACATCTGGGCCCACCTACAGTGTATGGTGCGAACCCTTCTGTGCAAATTAGATGAGGTCAACAGGGTGTCAGTAGTCAGTACATAGCAACCGTCATAAAGTTGAAGCCTCAAGTGCCCTTCCACCACTGCCATCTGCTGAGAGCGAAGTCTCGCATACGACCTCCACACCATCGCTCAGTGCAAAGTTCGGAATCCAACTTGCTGGCATTGCTCGTAACAACACCCAACCTCCGGATGCTCAAACACCCAGCACCCCCAATACACGGAGACACAAACCCAACGTACGCTCGTCATTGCAAGGCTTGTCTTGCCCCACCCAGAAACCAACCACTATTAGTAGCACCAATTCGAACAATAGATACTCTCAATCGTTCACTTTTACCCTCCCCCCTCCCGCCTCCTGTAAGGTGTTTGGTCAGTTATCACCATACCACTTTTAGACGCTCACTCCGGCCTTAATACCCACTTTGACTTCACCCCCTACCCTGTCTAAACCTATACACTCAGTTATCCCTCTTCTCTCCACCCCCATCCTTATAACTTTCGAGCGTTCGAGCAATGTGTCTACCAATTGGGTAATGGGTGGCGAGGGATAACAATTCTTATTTTCGGGTTCTAATTCAATTCCGAAGGATCAAACGTATCTTTCATTTTTCATTATATATCCCGTTTCCCTTCTTCTTCTTATTCTCTCATAATTATTCATCAGGTCATACACTAATTGAAGGGGCTGCCTGGCTGAGGCGGTAAAGGCGTGCTCGGTTCGCCCGGAAGGACGTGGGTTCGAATCACCGCCAGGATGTCGTAAAATTTAAGAAATGTTATTTCCGCTTCCGGAGGTGCATATGGCCCTGAGGTTCACTCAGCCTACACCAAAAATGAGTACCAGGGTAATTCCTGGGAGCAAAGGCGGTCGGGCGTAGAGCTAACCACTCTACCCCATCAAGTGCCGAGGATACGGATAGTGGAAGCCTTTACCTTCCACCCCTCCAAGGGCCTTCATGGCCTGTACGGAAATGACTTTGCTTTGCTTCATGCACTAATTGACTGATTCATATATTCTACTACTATTCATCATTCTAGTGGTTTCAGGGAAAATAACAGCTTTCCCTTAGCAATGTAAAGTTTAGGGTCGTGCCGTACCAAATTCAGTTCTAATGTAAGGTTTTTAATAACTCAAATTTCTGTATCATGTAGAATTTTTTAAGCAATGAAGGTAAACCGTCCTAATGGGTGTGTTGTCTTAAAAGGAGATACTAGTGTGGAACCTCGTTTCCCTTCGTCAAATTTTGTTTCTAGTGATTAGGATTTTATAAATTGCATCTTTCTCTTTTCTGTCGTTAATTTTCCTTCCTTTTAATCACAAGGTAGCATGGGGTTATCCCCTCTTTCACTGGACCTCGTGCCCCACTAGGTTTTATTGTAGGTTATGTTATGGGATGGCCTGGTGCTTTTCAGCATCCCCTCTCTTTGTGTGTTGGCCTATTTTCCAAATTTTTCTGATCTTTTGGGAATTTAACTTGTCCTTGGACTATATTTGTAACATGAACTCAGCTCCTGATTAGCTGCGGAGTCATTCCCTTTAATGTGTGTGTGTGTGTGTGTGTGTGTGTGTGTGTGTGTGTGTGTGTGTGTGTGTGTGTGTGTGTGTGTGTGTGTGTGTGTGTGTGTGTGCTTTTTTGGCTTCCCTGAGAAATCAAAAGACAACAAGCGTTCTGTGGAGTTATTGGCATATTATGTGAAGGCTCGTAGGTCTTGGAAATCGGGAGCTCAATCCTCTCCTGGTGTTGATGGAGCTCTGAGAGCTATCCCACTGTTGTGAAATATCTATTATTGTTATTAAGGTTGATAGATCACCACAGTCTGGCCATGATCACCATTGTCAACTAATTGTTTGTTGTTGGTGGAAAAGAATAAAAAAGAGAAATAGAAACGTAAGATAGAAAATTTATTAGAGTTTTCATTTATGTGGTCACTTGTTTGTTTCACACCCTGTGGACCGCCGTAACAGTTATTATAATAATTTTATTATTATTATTATTATTATTATTATTATTATTATTTTGCTTTTTGCTGGTAGTTTTAACTTTTAACTTATGATACGTTACCTGGTTTTGGTCACACTGGGATAGAAAAGAGCTGTGACTGTGAAGGTTAACTGGCGTGAGAGATAGCTGTCGATGAATTTGCTGTACGAATTTTTGTATTGTGCTTATGTCATCAAATTAGTAATAAGATTCACATTAGACGACTCATCTTTGTTTTCAACCCGTTGTCTGATTTAAGAATTACACACGATTAGAAAATGATAGTTAAAACTACACGCCTGAGGGTTGTTGCCACTGATATTTGTATGCATTGATCAGTCTCTTATAATTCTTCTTTCCACATAGTATATATCATAGATAGTTAAAGTGTTACGCTTGGGTCACGATATTACAGTATATTCTTGAGAGAATGTTCAACATACTTTTCTTCTTTCATCGCTTTCCCCCCTCCTGGTGGGTTCGTAGGGTGCAACCTGTGTCGCACATGTGGACGTAGCCCTGGTTTACTGTCCTGACGCCAACTAAGAAGGGCCTTGGGAGCGTGGGTTGGCGACCACTGTGCTCTTAGAAGAGTCCCGACATTACTTCAGCTTACTTGTGTCAGGCTCCTCGCTTTCATCAATCCTATCCGACCTAACTTGATCAACTCTTGTTCTTTTCCGACCCCGACAGTATTAGGTAATAAGGCCTAGGGAGTATTTCATTCTCACGCCCTTCGTGGCCCTTGTCTTGCTCTGGCCGATACCTTTATTTTTCGAAGTGTCGGATTCCTTCATTTTTTTCTCTCTCTGATTAGTATTACAATAGGATATAGAGGATGGTTGCCTAGTTGTACTTCCCCTTAAAACAATAATCACCACCACCACCACCACCACCACCACCACCAACCTTGTGTGTTTCCATGGCGGTTGGTAGTGTGGTGTGTACTGTGTACATGAAGAGTAGTGTGCTGGGACAAAACGAACACCCAGTCCCCGAATCAGAGGAATTAACCAGATGTGATTAAAACCCCTGACCCGGCCAGAATCAACCCGAGGCCCTCTGAACTGACCATTAAGCTAAGGAACCGATCGTGGGAATGGTCAGTATAAGAATATAGATTCTATATGAACTCAGCTGACATTCAGGATCAAATCACTCAATAAAATGTACTGATCCTCCTGATAGTAACGTTGTCCGCATGCTTGTTACGACCACTATGCAGTGGTGGCTGGTGTAATCTGAAGCTGGGTATTGCACCAACATTTTCAATTTCACATTTTTATATGAGAAGTTTACGGAAATAACAATAACGTCTATTATCGTTAAGCAAAAAACTGCATTCCTATTCAAACTGAAATATATCCGGCAATAAAAACAAAGACAATTAGAGGCAAATTGTACAGAATAATTACAGTTATTCTTACCTCACTTGAATTGAAAATTTGCCCTCCTGTTTATCGTTGATGCTAACTTGTCAATCACCCGTCGATTAAAGTATGCGATCGTCTCCCTCACTAAATCTCTTTCAATAGAAAATATCGCCAAAGTCGACAATCTTTCCTGAGTTAGAACGTTTTTATTCTTTACAAAGTAGAATATCACCTTTCTGCTTCGACAGACAACATAAAAATGGTAAGAATTAACTTCAATAGTTTCAAGCACTTTGAACGCATTCTCTAGGTTGTTGGTTGTTATAACTCCACTAGACTAACAGCACCCAACAATGATCTGAATTCTTGTGTTAAGTAGATGAAAGATAGTTCATGGCATAGTTGCAGCTTGTCCAAAAAGCGCATACACTGAATATAGTGTCTTTAAGATACCTTCATGGAGCGTACAACAATACAAAGTGAACTTATCTGGAAGAAACAATGAGGCAAGAAGATGACATGAGAAGCTGAAACGACCATTAGCCTGGAAAATTATCACATCGCACACTTCCTTTGTTTCTCTTTTCCACTCAGACTTGTCCACTTTTCTTCAGTGAGCAGTCAGTAGGTTTATTACCGCTGATGAGGTCAATTTCTTCTCTGATCTTGGTGATATTTACTGCAAATACTGAAGTGTCCTTATGTGTAGAACATTCACCAGTGTATCCATGCTGCAGCTGACCGAAGAAAACTTCGACTAGTGGCATAACTTCTGATATTCCAACTGATAATTAAAAATACAACTGGAAAGAACCCTTTTACGACAAACAGCCTGGAAAATTGTAGTTTCACCTATTATAGAGTCACCTTCCAATATCTGGTTCATACACTCAATAAGGTCTTTCTTGCAGTCACAAACTGTGTTCATGCATCACGATTGAAAATTCCACCTAGTAGGACAATTGTGTGGCAAATGCTTTCTGACCATCTCATCAAGTATCGCGGTCCGCTGTGGGGCTGTTGGAGAAGAATGCATTCATTCCTTGCAATTAGAAAAAAAAAAAGATTTTTCACATTGTGCTTGATTGATACCGACTTGCTCATACAAGTTTAACTTGATGAGTATTGCAAGACACTTATTCTTATTAGGATTTTTTCGCAACAGCTAGTACTCCACCAGAGGAAGCAGCCACAACGGATGCACCGACAAACGACAGTGCAATTAATTTTTGGGGAGTTTCATTTACTTTGCACCGGGCGAGTTGGCCGTGCGGTTAGGAGCGCGCAGCTGTGAGCTCGCATCCGGGAGATAAATGGTTCGAACCCCACTGTCGGCAGCCCTGAAGATGGTTTTCCGTGGTTTCCCATTGTCATACCAGGCAAATGCTGGGGCTGTACCTTAACTAAGGCCACGGACGCTTCGTTCCCAATCCTAGGTCTTTCCTATTCCATCGTTGCCATAAGACCTATCTGTGTCGGAGCGACGTAAAGCAACTAGCAAAAACAAACAAACAAAAAAACTACCTTGTGCTTCTTCAATTATTCCAGAAAACATGCAACTAACATCTGCGAGTCATATTTTGACGGAGACAGGAAATTCTAGAACCTTTGTATCGATTTGCCTCTTACTGCTTATCGGTATGCAACAGTCATCTGAATTATATTTGAAATATCACTGGTTTCATCTGCTATAATAGCTAAAAATTCAGATTCCCTTATTTGTTTTTATATTTCTTCTTAGCATACCTCCAAAATAATTTGCAGAAGTTCATCTTGTATTGTTTTGGGTGTTCCTTTGAAAACAGTTTCCTCCTTCATGTAACCTTTTAGCACAGAATCCAATTCAGTGCTAAAATTAATTACAGTTCCTAAAACATCTGGGTTTGATCATTATTCAGTTCTAATAATAATAATAATAATAATAACGCATAGCAGCTAAAGTAGGGCTGAAGATCGCTGTCACTAAAACAGAATTTCTGACCAACATCAGAGAAGCACCCAACTTCATTTCTTTGGGGGACAAAATACACAAGGCCAACTCGTTCAAATATCTTGGACAATGGATAACCCCAAATGTCAATGAGGACCTTGCAATGAAGAGTAGATGCACTAAATTAGAAAGAGCTTATCATCTTTGTAAGAACATATACAAGTCTAAATCCCTCTCCTTGAATCTTAAACTTAGACACTACAGCACCGTAGTAAGACCATCTGTACTGTACGCCTCAGAATGCCTAAACATGACCCGGAAAGGACAACTCAGAAAACTGGAACTGAAAGAGCGAAAGATCCTCAGAAGGATTATGGGTTCCATTAAAGAAGGAGATGGGTACAGAATCAGGCACAACAAGGAATTGTACAGTAAAATAGAGAGCGTTACAACAGCTATGAGGAAGAGAAGATTAATGTTCTATGGTCACGTAGTCAGGATGGACAGCCAAAGACTCACATCAAGGATCTTCAACACTGTATCTAGAGGGAAAGCAACAAATGCCAAATGGACAAATTTAGTTCGGAAAGACCTACAATACCTAAACATTGATCACATTGACATTTACAACCGAGATAAGTTCAGAAAGTTAGTCAAGACATCTGACTCTCTCCAGTCACTAACAACTAAATCACTGCGTTCAGGAGTCGGAGTGAAATGGACTCAAGAAAGAAAAGACATCCGTAGCGCTAGAATGAAGGAATACTGGGCTAAGAGGAAGAAAAGAGCTCACCAGAGTTAAGAACCACGTGGTCCACCGTAGGCCTAAACAAAGAAGAAGAATAACGTTATTGGTATTTACGTCCCACTAACTACTTTTACGGTTTTCGGAGACGCCGAAGTGCCTAAACTTAGTCCCGCAAGGAGGATTACGTGCCAGTAAATCTACCGACACGAGGCTGACATATTTGAGCACTTTCAAATATCGTTGGTCTGAGCCAGGATCGAACCTGCCAAGTTGGCGTCAGAAGGCCAGCATTCCAACCATCTGAGCCACTTAGCCCGGCAATTGAGTTTCATCATGACCCCTTAAGGTCAGTTCAAAAGAACCGCACAAACGAATACAGTTTATTAAAATATTTAACAATACCAATTAATTATACAGGACCTAACTTCTTAGTTATACTCCGCAATTTTACTTGTATACGCACTATCCAATTCTGCAGTTACGTTGACAGTTCCTAAAAGTGACAGTCGTAAACAGTTCTGTATGTGAAAAGCTGAAGATCATGTTTCTTTATCATCATCATCATCATCATCTGTTTACCCTCCAGGTTCGGTTTTTCCCTCGGACTCAGCGAGGGATCCCACCTCTACCGCCTCAAAGGCAGTGTCCTGGAGCTTCAGACTCTTGGTCGGGGGATACAACTGGGGAGAATGACCAGTACCTCGCCCAGGCGGCCTCATCTGCTATGCTGAACAGGGGCCTTGTGGAGGGATGGGAAGATTGGAAGGAATAGACAAGGAAGAGGGAAGGAAGCGGCCGTGGCCTTAAGTTAGGTACCATCCCGGCATTCGCCTGGAGGAGAAGTGGGAAACCACGGAAAACCACTTCGAGGATGGCTGAGGTGGGAATCGAACCCACCTCTACTCAGTTGACCTCCCGAGGCTGAGTGGACCCCGTTCCAGCCCTCGTACCACTTTTCAAATTTCGTGGCAGAGCCGGGAATCGAACCCGGGCCTCCGGGGGTGGCAGCTAATCACACTAACCACTACACCACATGTTTCTTTATATGGTACTTAAGTGGTATGTGTCCGTAACTCCTACGTTGGTTCACGAGGGTTCCCCATCAAACAACAGACACAGGAATCAGAATAACGAAATTTTAACTTCGGAGCCACATAACGAATCACTATTTTGTTTATAAATAACCCTTTTAAACACCCTCTTAAACTGTCGGTATTAATATTTTGTACAATGTTTAAATCCGGTAATGGTCTTCTGGAAGCCTCCGTGGCTCAGACGGCAGCGCGTCGGCCTCTCACCGCTGGATACCGTGGTTTAAATCCCGGTCACTCCATGTGAGATTTGTGCTGGACAAAGCGGAGGCGGGACAGGTTTTTCTCCGGGTACTCCGGTTTTCTCTGTCATATTTCATTCCAGCAACACTCTCTATTCTCATTTCATAGCATCTATCAGTCATTAATAATCACCTTGGGAGTGGCGACCCCATTGTAATACTAGCCTATATATGTTTCATTCATTACATTCCTGACCCGGTCTAAGACTGGAAAACAGGTTGTAGGTTTTCATTTCAATGGTCTTCTGAGTGTATTTGCAGTTAGTACAGTACATGGAGCGACCACGCAATGCTGGTTGATTTGTAACATATTTTAGAGTACGGTATATGTTAGGTTAATTGAACTAGAAGAAAAAACGACAAATGCAGTGTACAATTATTTGGAGCTGTGTAACGCTACAACAATACCGTGCACTGCCAGTGCCGCTATGACCGGGCGAGTTGGCCGTGCGGTTAGGTGCACGCAGCTGTGAGCTTGCATCCGGGGGATAGTGGGTTCGAACCCCACAGTCGGCAGCCCTAAATATGATATTCCGTAGTTTCCCATTTTCACACCAGGCAAATGCTGGGGCTGTACCTTAATTAAGGCCACGGAAGCTTCTTTCCCACTCCTATCCCATCCTTGCCATAAGACTTATCTGTGTCTGTGAGATTTTTTATTACAATACAATACAATACAATTTATTGATGAACATCACAGGCGTTTAGCCCCAATACATGTTCACAATAGAGTCTTACCTAAGCCACCCTACAACTAAATAAATAGCTGAATAAATAAACAAACAAATAATATAATAATAATAATAATAATAATAATAATAATAATAATAATAATAATAATATAATAAAATAATAATAAAGGAATAATAATAATAATAATAATAATATAATAAAATAATGATAATAAAGGAATAATAATATTAATAATCAACTGGCCAACGGTAGATTCCCTCTATGAACCGTTTGCCTTACTTGCAATATATCACATATGTGATCCCGGAGCAAGATTACACCTTCCACCAACTGTCCTTTCTTACTCAGCACATTCCCACACCGCCATTGTTTTTTTTCTGTTTGACCTACTCTGCTTTGGTGTGCTCAGGCCAACCATGCCTATGTTTACCTTCAGCATTTACATCAGCTTTATTGTTCCCTGACCTACTCCAAAATAAACTACCACAGCAACATTACGCGACTACATACCAAACCAGCCAAAATAACAACAATATTCCGTCATTACATTCCAATCCACCATACCACAACTTTCACAAAACCTCGGTAATATTGCTTCATTTCATTTCATTCCGTCATACCACTCCATAATAACATTGAAATTTCGACACCTCTCCCACAACATATTTCTTCGACCCTTCTGCACCAACAAACCAAAATTTACAAAATGATCATAAATCATCTCTCTCCAACTCTGAAAAATTCAATACTCATACCAGACACAATACCACCTCCTAACTCCTACGAATTCAGCCGTAAATAAACCATCTCAATACCACACCATACATCACCTCATAACCACATTTCCAACACCTCATTTCTATATATACCACTTCTACTTCTCCGACAATTACACTCACCTTCTGCTTTCCACTATCTCATATCACCACTTCCAACTTCTCTAATTTCAATCCATTTAACAGACATATCACATATCATAACTTATTCAATTTACCATACACTCATACTCCTCCTATTACCCATCATAATTACCTACCGAAAACTCCATCTTCCACCAGACCAAAATTTACAAATAGCCAAATTACATTACTACACTTCATACTTTTCCAACACCACATTTCAACATCCACAAATACCACCCACTCATATACCATCATCACATTCAATACAACTTACTCATGAGTACACCCCCACTTCTCCATACCTTTCCAACACCACATTTCCACATTTACCACCTCTACTTCCAACACCACATTTCAGCCCTAGCACACACTCGTCATCACAACATTTGCTCGCTATATTACAAACAAACCAAAAATTTACAAAATGATAATAAACTCGCCTCTCTCCAGCTCCAAAAATTCAAACACCAATACAATATACCACCTCCCAACTCCCACGCAATCATCCGTAAATAAACCATCTCAATACACATAATAGCAAACCATACATCACCTAATCATAAATACTAGGCTATCAGCCCTAACACACACTCGTCTGCCATCACTCCGCATTTATACCAGTCACCAATACAATACAAAATGATAATAAACTCACCTGATTCCATCTCCAAAAATTAAATAGCCATCAACACCACATTTCAACCCTATAACATAGCATAACTTAAATACTAAGCCTTCAATACTTCCAACACTACACTTCACCCTCTTATACCACCATTTCTCCCACACCACATTTAAACTCTGTAACATATCATAATTTGCTCAATTTGCCATACACTCATATTCATCCTATTACCCATCATAATTACCTCCCTAAAACTCCATCTTCCACCGAACCAAAATTTACAAATAGCCAAATTACAACACTTATCCAACACCACATTTAGCATCACTCCTCCAGCTCCAAATAACAACAAACTGCCATCCACCATATTATACCACCACTTCTCCGACACCATCTTTCAACCCTTTAACATATCATAACTTGTATACCACTTCTCCCTCACAACATTTCAGCCTCCACGCCCTTAATTACTTACTTACTCAAATATACCACTTCACCATTGCCACATTTCAGCCTTCACAAATAATTACCATCATAACCTAATAAAATTACAATGAATAACAATTACTAACATATCATAAAACAAACAGACCATGCAATCCTGTCCTCTTACCCAACTCCACCTAACTAAGTACTCGGTCCCTATATTCCCTAATCCATTAGAATTTTAACATACTATCCCCTTCCCTTATACAGATAACTATTCCACCCCCCTATTCCCCTGCCCACCCTCTAACTCACTCTCCTTCATTTTACTCTCGCAGGCCTTTTTTGTCGCACAAAAAAACCTGTTCAATTCACCCCCTTTTTCCCATTGTTTAATAATCCATCTCAGTATTGCGTTCTCATCCCCTCTCCCCAGTATTTCCCGATGCTCGGCACTCAATAATCCATGTCTTAACCCCCTCGTTACCTCACAGTCTCTTAGCAAGTGAAACTCATCATTCACATCTCCACAAAGTACACACCTTGTCTTATCCCTGCCCTGTAACCAGCCCTTATTCCTTGGCAGACCTAAAAGCCACCACATCATCCCATATCGTTTTGACCTATCGACGTATCTAATATTCAACCCTGCTATCTCCTCTATTTTCGTCAAAACAGTCAGCGAATTTCTTAGTCTGCTTTCCCCCAATAATTTCTGCCTATGGATATCTCTAATTCTCCTTTCCAGTATATTCATCCCTCTCACTTCTGTCTTTGACCAAACCTCCCCCCACAGGTGTCCTAATCCTATCCTCTCCAAATATCCCTTTATTTTTTCTAACCATCCACCCTTATACATGCTCTTAAATTGCTGTACATATGCTGCCTGTAAAACTCTCCCACCTTCCTGTCTTTTTAAATTCATCCAATATCTAACTATTCTTTTCACACCCTCTGATTCCAAATCCTCCCCACATATTAATTCCGCCCCTACATTTGCTGTACACCTCGGTAAGCCCATCACTAACTTGGCAAAACTACTAACAATCCTTCTTAGTTCCTCTCTTTTCTCATCCAGCCCCCAAACTTCTGCTCCGTATAATACCCTCCCCACGATTACCGACCTGAACACGAGTCTCAGTGTTTTGTAACTGATCCCCGGGTACTTGAGTAGCAAATTTCTGACTGAGGCTAAGGCTGCCAATCCTCTATATTTCATTCTTTTGATCTGTTCACTCCAAGTTCCTTTATCATTAAAAATAACTCCTAGATATTCCAGCTTCCTTACCTGTTCCAATCTTTCTCCCTGAATTACCCAATTCCCTTCTATCTTTCTTCTTTTGTTCACCTGTACTACCAATATTTTAGACTTATTTCCATTAATTTTCAATCCCCATTTCCTCGCAAATAGCATCACTGACTCTAAGGCCCTATTCATCGCCCCTGCAGTTAACGTAATCAATAACACATCATCCGCAAATATCAGTCCTGGCACTTCCAAATCATTAATTACTGGTACAGCCCAATTTTCTGCCCCAAACCCCTCTAAAATATCGTTGATAAATAAAATAAACAGTATGGGCGATAACTTACATCCTTGTTTTAGACCCACCTTGGACTCTAATGGTCCACTCATTCTCCCTTCTCCCAATTTTACACAAAACCTGACGTCCCTATATATTCCTTCCACTGCCCTCAACATCTTCTCCGAAATCCCTAACCTACCTAATTTCTCTAGTAGGGCCTCTCTATTTACCTTATCAAAAGCTTTCTCAAAATCTATTGCTGCTACATAAACCGTACTTCTAGCCATATTCTTATACTTTTCTAAAATAGTCTTTACTATCATTATATTATCCACTGTTCTTTTCTTTTTCCTAAATCCCCCTTGGTAATCTGTCAAAATTTCATTTTCTTCCGCCCACCCGCTTATTCTGTTCGCTAGCACCCCAGTATATATTTTACTCAAAGAATCCAACAGAGATATACCCCTATAACTGTTCACATTGTTCCTACTACCCTTTCCCTTGTATATAGGGCATATAATTCCTGTTTCCCATTCCCTAGGGTAATTTCCTCCCTCGAATATCCTATTGAATAGTTTCACCATGCCCTCTATCATTATCTCATTTTTACTAATTTCCTTCCAAAACTTATTATTTATACCATTACACCCCCCGGCCGACTTCGCTCTGGCTCTGCTTATCACTCCACGGATTTCCTCTCTTGTGATTTCTTTATCCAAGTCATAAATTGCCACTCCCCTATTCCTCCAAATTACTTCTTCTCCCGAACCTCTCCATCTATCACCCCCCTTTTTTCCTAGTAATTCATCGAAGTGCCTGACCCATTGCACTTCCTCAATACTCGTTCTCTCCATACTCCTTCCACCCTTAATAATTCTATTAATCTTATCCCAGACTCTCTCAAAATTGTTAGTCTTGCAGTCATTATTTATGGCTTCCATTTGTTCCTCTAACCACGTCTTTTTTGTCTCAGAGATTTTCTTTTTATACTCCTTCCTCAATCTACAGAAAAACTCCCTTTCTTGGCTCCCACCTTTCCTTCTATATTCTCCTAACGCGTCCATCACCTTCCTCCGCAATCCTTCACACTCCCTATTAAACCATTCTTCTCCCTCTTTCTTATTTCCTTTTCTAGCTTTCACCTTCTGCGCTATCATCTTTATTGGATGTAGCAACAATTCCAAGGCTTTATCAGTATCATTCTCTTCTAACGCCCCTTCCCACCCATATTTCAGAAGATGTAGCTCCTCCTTTACTACCCTATTCCAATCCCGGCCCACCTTCTCTGTCCATTTATACTTATTATAACCCCTCCCTCGTTTATCCTTTGTCTCATTTTCCTTCATTGTACACTTCTCTTCCTCTCTTTTCAGCATAACCCTCACCGGGAAATGGTGTGACTCAATCCAATCTCCTATTTCCATACTTACAACTTCCTCAATCATCCCTTCCGAGCTCAAAACCATATCTATCACACTACCCCCTTTCTCCGTAACATATGTCAATTTCCCCGTCCTGTCACCCTCTATTCACCCATTCAGAATATACAAGTTTCCCACAGCACACATCTCTAGGAGCTTCTCTCCATAACTATTTGTAATTTTGTCCTCACTCCTTCTGCTTTCTAACAAACACATTCCATCCTCCCTACTATAAACTGGGCTCTGTTCTCCTATTCTCGCGTTCCAATCCCCAAATAACAACATATCCTCCTCCCCTGGATACATTCCCCTTATCCTACCAATATCCACCAATAACTCTTCAAAAAAATATTTATTTGCATATTCTGAATTACTAGGGTGGCAGTAAACAAAAGCTAGATTTATTTTCTTCCTCCATCCCTCTCTCCCTCCCAAATTCAATCTCAGCCATATGGTTTCCATCATATCGGTCTCTATATCCTCTACTCTTTCCCGAATTTCTTCCCTAATTAGAACTATCATCCCTCCTGGTGCTCGTCCCTTATTCCTCTCTTTTCTTCTATATTTATATTTTATCTCAAACCCCTTCCATGCAATCTCCCTCCCTGTTTCCAACCACGTCTCCAAGAGTGCCACAACATCGAAACTTTCAATTACTTCCCTAGCTTTCTTGTTTCCTAATTTGCTCCTTACTCCTTCAATATTCACACATCCTATCTTCCAATATTGTTATAACTTTCCCTCCCTCCCTTCTAGGTCTCCCCCTCTATTCTTACTTCTAGTATTTATCGACCTCTCTCCCTCTGTATCCTCCATCCCTTTACGTACTTTTCCCCATATGTCTTTTAAGCTCTTACTCCTGACTTTACTCATAATTTTTTTACCTTCTTGTCGATCTGTCTCCTCTTGACCTTTCTTGTTCACTACACCACTGCACCCTGCACTCACCCCTTCTTGCTGCTCACCCCCACTCTCCCCCTCACTATTTTGGACTTCTGAATCCACCTCCCTTTGTCCTTTCTTGCTCACTGCACCTCTACACTCTCCTCTCCCAGTTTCTTGCGGCCCACTCTCACCGTCCACTTCACTATCTTGGTCTTCTGTCTCCCGGCTGCACTGCCCATTCTCTTCCGAGATGCCCTGCTCTCCTGCCACGTCCCTCCTCCTCTTCTTTTCTTCTTTCTTCTTCCCATCTTGCCTTGTCCTCTCACCACTCTCAACCCTCTCGTTTTCGTCCATTTCCTTTAGCTTAGTCACTGAATGAACTCTGACCCATCGCCCGTTTGTCACCTCCAACCTCAGACCTCTTATTCGGGCCTTTAGCCCCTGGTTCCTCGCTCTCCATAGGTGCCTATTCAAGATCTTCGCGTTTTCACTTCCTTCTCTTCCCATGTCTCCTTTCACCCCTATTTTCCGCCCTTGTAAATTCTTGCTGTTCCTTAACACAGAATCTGCCATTAAGGTTGAGAACAATTTAACCCTAATTGGCCTCCGACCTTTGATTTTACCAACTCTCTCTACATCATCAATGTCTACCTCACTAAAGTTTATCTTCATAACATCACGTATAGCTTCCACCACCTTAAATATCAGCTCAATCTTGCTCTCTCTCGCCCCTTCCTCAATTCCATATATAAATATGGCTTTTTTCAATCTCTCCTGCCTGTACCCCTCCGCTTCTTTCTTCATCTTCATCACCTCATCTTTCAGATGTTTCACTTCCCCTCTCAATAACTCGATTTCTTTCTCGTTATTGACCACTCTCCTGCTCGATTCCTCTGTCTTCGTTTCAAGCCATTTCTTCATGTTCCCTATCTCCCTTCTCTGCTCCTCCATCATGTCCTTTATTTCCTGCACCTTATCCCATTGACACTTCTCCTGCATAACTTCACTTACAACCACCCTGAGTGCGGCCAAATCCTCCGTACTATATTTTCCACTGGTATTTGGGCCTGGGTTTACTTCCACCCCCCCAATAACCAGTAACACTGCTATCACTGTCACCACCAGCACCGCTTCACTCATTTTCAATCCGTCCGTCACCAATCCACTCCTGACCTCCTTCTTCTGCCTTGCCTGCCATTTCCCAATAGCGGCCCGGTACTGTTCAATGCCGACCATGTTTACAGCACGCACTTCGCTACGCAACCTCTCTCCTCGACCGTTCGAGCTAGACTGGTATCTGTGTCTGTGCGACATAAAGCAAATTGTAAACAAACAAAAGTGCCACTATGTAACGCGTTCATCTTTGTAACTTTCATCTTCGCACAAGGTTACAAATCAGATAACCTGAATTACATTGTTCTGTAATCATAGGCCACGATGTTTCGTAATATTGTCATTAAATATAATTATGTACCTACATATCATATCTGTGACATTCTTGATTTTATCAGCTTTCACTTCTTTAAAAGGAACTGATAAATATTTATAGATCGCAGTTACTTGCGGCTGGGGTTAGATTTGACTACGAGCCGTAGTTTCACTCTATGTTTTATGTAGGAGTCTAATCATCTTTTGAACTTACCGGCTCTGGTGGAAAACAATGGATCTTAATAGTGTGTTACAAGCTCTGTTTTATTTGCCCATCCACTATATAAATTACACTGGGAAACAAAATTTAAATTTTTGTTTGTTAAATGGAAGTGAAAGGGTGTTTCTGGTACACTTTTTTCTGCTGATTACAAATCTGTTTTTAGAATTTTTCTATCACGCACAGTTTTTTAGTAATTTTCAAAAAATTAAGAAAATGTTAAAAAGTTGTTATTCCTACTAAACTTTATTATCTTAACTTAAATTGAATTTACATGCATTTTAATTTACATACACTTTTTTCTGCTGATTTCAAATCCGTTTTTAGAATTTTTCCATCGTTCACAGTTTTTGAGTAATTTTCAAAAAATTAAAAAAATGTTGTTCCTACTAAAATTTATTATCTAAACTTAAATTTCATTTACATACCTAAAAGGTATGAGAGGTAGATTTTCGGCTGAACTTAGCTTGAGGAACATCCCTTTTGAGTGACCAGCAGTAGTCAGCCAGCATATTTGGACCCCATTTTCCCTGGTAACGGCTTTCAAATTCGACGATGTCTTGATGGAAACGTTCCCCGTGTTCGTCTGAGACAGCGCCGAGATTTTCAGGGAAAAAGTCAAGATGCGAGTCCAAGAAGTGTATTTTAAGAGACATATTACATCCCATGTGTTTATAGTTTTGTAGAAGTTCACTAATATGTTCCCTGTAATTCTCTGACCTGTAATTTCCTAAAAAGTTTGTGACCACCTTCTTAAATGATGACCATGCAGCTAGTTCGTATATTTTTAACTTGCTTTCACACACTGTATCTTTCATCAGTTCTTTGATCTGAGGACCAACAAATATGCCTTCCTTTAGTTTAGCTACAGATATTTTTGGAAATTTGGTTTGGAGAAATTGAAATGCATCCGTACTATGATCAAGTGCTTTTACAAAATTCTTAATCAAACCTAGTTTTGTGTGTAATGGGGGCAGTATGATTTTGTCAGATGCAACAAGAGGCTGATGAACGACATTTTCCTGTCCTGGAGTAAATGACTGTCTTTTTGGTCAGTTCTTTTTTATATAGTGATTATTTCTATCTCGATTATCCCACTTGCGTAAAGCAGCAAAATTTCGTATATCCTAACTGCAAACCAAGTAAGAGAGCTACAACTTTCAAATCTGAACATATCTGCCAGGAATACTTTTCATACTGGATAGCGGATAGTACCATTTTCATGTTCTCATATGATTCCTGTAAGGTAGCTGCATGGGCTACAGGAACTGATGGAAATGTATTTCCATTGTTAAGCAGTACCGCTTTCAAAATTCTTTTTGAAAAATCAATGAATAAACTCCATTCTTCTGGATTATGCTGCTGCCCTAGTAACTCGAAGAGACCTGTAACATCATTGCAGAAAACTAGTTCTTCCTTTTTATAAAAAAGATGCTCGAATTCCTTTTGACGTTGGCGGAAGAAGCAGACTTTGGTATCTTTCTCTATAAGGTTCCAGCCTTTTAGTCTTGAAGCGAGTAATTCTGATTTGGCTTTAGACAAATTAAGATCACGAACCAAATCATTTAGATCTGATTGTGTAAGTAAATGAGGCTCAGAAGAAGCAGCAGAACTTTCTACAAAGGGTTGGTCATCATCCATTTTATCATCACATAACTCTTCACCAACATCAACTTCTTCATCTCCATGCATCAACGATCTATCTGGTGGAGAAGGTATAGGAAGCCCTGGACCATGTAGAACCGGTCTGGTTGCTGATTTCAGAGACGGATATACAACTGTATGTTTTGACTTTGAAGATATACCAGAGATATTAGTCACACAAAAATAGCAATCGGTCAAATGATCCGTAGGTTCCCTCCACTGCATCGGAATTACAAAAGGCATATGGCGAGTCCCCTTCATCCATCCAGTCAGTAGAGTTACACATGAAGCACAACATATATTAGGGGCCCAATTCTAATTCAGATCCATCTTGCAATCCAAATACAACTCATAAGCTTCCTTAGTAGTAACACTTCGCCTCTGCGCTTTAAGGGTTAACACGCCACATGTATTACAGAAACTATTTGGTTTATTTTTACAGTTGCGAGGCATTTTTCACACAATAAAATAAAACACTACTGTATATTGAACGCAAACTATCTCCTTTCAATAGACTTTGGAAGCACAACTCTATGCAGACAGTCGCATGAAAGAAATCTCTAATTCAACTGACAACTGCAATGTTTTAAAATTTCTAATTGTTGTGGCAACAATGAATGATATGGAATTCGGTACATTCTTTTTTTTTGCTAGGGGCTTTACGTCGCACCGACACAGATAGGTCTTATGGCGACGATGGGATAGGAAAGGACAAGGAGTTGGAAGGAAGCGGCCGTGGCCTTAATTAAGGTACAGCCCCAGCATTTGCCTGGTGTGAAAATGGGAAACCACGGAAAACCATTTTCAGGGCTGCCGATAGTGGGATTCGAACCTACTATCTCCCGGATGCAAGCTCACAGCCGCGCGCAGGGTACATTCTTAAGAGAATAAAAAGTAAAAAAAAATATAGTAAGAGTATGATAAACCAACAATTATAATAGTTTATTAATCTTTGTTAATGGTAGCAAGCTAACCCGTAAATATGAAAACAAAGATTTGAAATTACCAAAAAAAAAAAAAAAAAACTGTGGGTGATGGGAAGTTTCTGGTTTCATATTCGTAATCAGCACACAAAAGTACATAAGAATCACCATAAATTATACATTTAACAAAATCATTGTTGACCAGTGTTATTTACGATATATTACTTTTCATGACACATTTATACGTATTTGTACACTATAATACAACACTGTTTTACACAAGTAACACGTGGGAATTGATGGAGAAATGGGGTAATTAAGAAGGAACCTTAATATACATAACTTGCCAACTCAACGTTGAACTAGAAGGTTGAGTTTTTGTCGGGCTGAGTGGTTCGGATGGTATAGAGTTGGCTTACTGAACCCAAGTTGGCCGGTTCGATCCTGGCTCGGTTGTGATTGTGTTGTAATAGGCTACGCCAGCTTTGTGTCAGCAGATTTATTGGCACATAAAATAACTCCTCAAGGACAATTTCTCGTCACCTCGACGCCTGCAAAGACCGTAAAAGTAGTTAGTTAGGTCATAGAATTATTATTATTATGACTATTGTATCGGAGGTACCCCTTCTGCGGCAAGTTAAACTGTGCACCTTCTATAAGGTCATCTATGTAATCTAACTTGAACTGATGTTATGCGAGATACTTGGGTTTTCAACCATTAGATGTCTCCATCATCGGTCTAAGTGCCCCCTCTGGCGGGATCAACGATAATTAATTCTTAAGGGAAAATTCATTCCTAGTATTGACAAACCTTACTTTTTGAAGATTGCTTTTTTTTTTTTTTTTCATGTATCAAAGTTGTCAACACTTCTGCAGGTTCCTCTTCAATATCAATCAACCTATCAGAATTATGTATATAGTTTTTCTTTTCTCTATTTGTTTTACGTCGCATCGACACAGATAGGTCATACGGCGACGATGGGAAAGGAAAGACATCGGAATAGGAAGGAAGCGACCGTGGCCTTAATTAAGGTATAGCCCCAGCATTTGCCTAGTATGAAAATGGGAAACCACGGAAAACCATCTTCAGGGCTGCCGACACTGGGGTTCGAACCCACTATCTCCCGAATACTGGGTACTGGCCGCACTTTGTATATAGTTTATCTAGCCAATTATAATAGGGGGTGTGTCAGTAAAGAGTTTTGGCCCCTCAAAAACACTACAAAAGCTGGGTGCTTTATGGCCGTATTGTCTTTCTTCTTGTTCCAGTTGAGTGCGGCGTGTACTAAGAGGTCAGGGGCCGTGGGTGGCGTTCGGAAGGCCCAGCAACTCAATTTAATGGCAGAATTTTCATATAAACACGTGATAGCTCCTGCAGATAACTTGAGGGAAGGTTTCAACGTCTTTTATTTTATGTAAAATTCTAAATCTGGTGGTTTAAATGTAGAATTTTCTGCCAGTCTGAGGACTCTGTTTTATTCCCTATTGTAATGTAAGGGAACAAAGAGTGATTACCCTCTGTTGATTCCCATTCAACTTGGTATGGGGTGACTAAAGTTTATAAACCTCTAAAATTCTTAACACTCTTTTTGGTATTTAATGTTTCTCACTTAGTCACCCCGGTGTATAATAAGCTAAGCCTCTGTATCTTTGGGCCATAAGCCCACTTAGGGTTTTAAATATTTCTAGAAGGTGTGCAAGTGTTTCGCCTCCTTTGCAGTTTGTTTATGGCCGATTGCAAACAACCCTTTCGTTTTATATTAAGGCCATTAAGTATGGGCAAAAATGCTCCTGTAAATCTATTGTGGTGTGTAGAATTGAGTATGGTGTGAAGTCCCATGGGGGACAGAAAGTTATAGACAAGCCCACCTTGGGGCTACGCTGCATATTTTTTTTAAATTAAGAGCAACCGATAGCTTGGAATTGCATATTAGAAATTTGATGCCTCTGAGAGGCTGGACGATGATATAGTTGGCGCGCAGACTCCCCTGTTGTGTGAAGGATAGGAGCAAATAGTGCTCTTGTAAACCTTTATACCAGCGAAGAGCATTTCAGCTCTTTTCTGTATTTGTAAATCTCTCAAGTTTTGTACGTGATTTTTGGACTTTAAGTCATTGTTGTTGGAACTGACGAGCTAATTATAAGATTGTTATTGTTTATTCAGTTCCTCTATTTATAAAATTAAAAAAAGGAAAGAAATAAGACTTCAACATTTTGTATGTTAACTTATGCTATAGTTAATTCCTTGTCCAGCATTCACCCCAGCAGCTTCTTACACGTCTGTGAACCACGGAATCCCCGAAAATTATTATTATTATTATTATTATTATTATTATTATTAGTAGTAGTAGTAGTAGTAGTAGTAGTAGTGCTACGCTGCTAGATGTTTTACGTCGCACCGACACAGATAGGTCTTACGGCGACGATGGGACAGGAAAGGGCTAGGAGTGGGAAGGAAGCGGCCGTGGCCTTAATTAAGGTACAGCCCCAGCATTTGCCTGGTGTGAAAATGGGAAACCACGGAAAACCATTTTCAGGGCTGCCGACAGTGGGGTTCGAACCTACTATCTCCCGAATACTGGATACTGGCCGCACTTAAGCGACTGCAGCTATCGAGCTCGGTGTGTAGTAGTAGTAGTAGTAGTAGTAGTAGTAGTAGTAATAGCATCTACAATTTAAGACACTAGTCTGATTTTTGTGACTGCGAGTTTGAGATAACAGCTGAACTGATTGATATCGTAAAGCATTCTGACGAAAGCTCTTGGCCTGTAGATTTTCAGAGCGTCTTGAAAAGCATAAACATTTCTTGACGTACATTTTTAAATTATTAAAGAATATCTAGCATTCCTGTTGGGCAAACCGCTCGCAAGTACTTCAAAACCGCCTGAACCGTGAGAACGCTGAGCATGTGGCACGATACGGAAGGTGGAAGGGGTAGGCACGTATGCACAGCGAGACATCTTCCTGGTCAGCTGTAATTCGTGGATAGGAATAGCAGCTGTTTTGCTACCCGGCGGTTGACAGAGCATATTACATTCAAAATTCCTCTAAATTCAAATGAGAGTTCGGTTTCTCGATTCCAAAGCATCTGACGATATTCGATTAACTCGGCTCAATCTGGGATAAAGCCGCACTGGCAAACAGTCATTCATTAATGTGTGTGAATCATCTTGTAAAATACATCATTATTCCATTCCTTCCGGTATATTTCATAAAGGTTTTGACTGTTTTGTCACATATTTATCACCAAACAATTACTTATTTATAATTGTATTAAATACTCTCCTTTTTTGGCCCTTCTTCAAAAGCGCCGCTTACAAAAAAATGCGGACAAACCACAAGAAATTGGAATTCGCTGATTTTTTGCAAGGAATCGGTAACGGTGGCTACCGCTCAGTAGATGGTGACGGATCAAACATTATTGAACTAGAAGCCAGAATATAAGCACATGATGAAATTGTGATTGAAATTTATATCAAAACGTTCACTTCTGCAAAAGATGTCATCATTTTCTAGACAGTTGCCATTCTTAATTAATTTGAAAGTCACTGGGCTTATACCCGGTGATTCAAACCATACACTGGCGTCAACAGATTAATACCGAAGATGAAAGATAGCTTCTTCAATTTTTTGCAAAATTCTTGAATTCCCTGGAATTAATGGTTTACCTCCACATATTCTTATTATAAAAATCGGAGCCATAGTTATGCTCCTTAGAAATTGGAACGTTTCCCAGCGGCTCCTAAATGTAACCAGATTAGGGCCTAATTCTAAGACGTGTGTACGAAAATTGTTCAGATTTGGAAATAACAAGTGGTGATAAAGCTGGACAGAGAGCTATATTACCTCTAACAAGGGAACATCGGCAATGGTTAAGTAGACGATCGCGATGAAACTTGGATAACACATTGTGGTACACGTAAAAACGATGTCGGCATCAATTTTGGGTGCCAACATTCATTAGGGCGTTAACTACGGGGCCTAAAAGTTGCGACATTTCGAATTCCGCCCGATCAGCGATGAATGAACATTTCAGAAAACGAAAACTGACTAATACAATGAGGAAATTACAAAGGAGAAATAAGAGGAAGGCTGATAGAGTACGCAGAGTGTAGCACCGGTTCTCTTCGACAGCTAAGAAGACGGGCAGGCGTGGGGAGAAGGGAAACGTGCGGTGGCGAACCAGAAGGGGGGGGCGGAGGTGTGTAGGGGAGGAAGTGCAGAGGCGTGTCTCCAGACACGCAGTGTACCGGCTTAGCATTGGCCAGCAGGTTTTCATCGCTGATCGTGCGGAATTTGAAATGTCGCAACTTTTAGGCCCCGTAGTTAACGCCCTGATGAATGTTGGCACCCAAAGTTGATGCCGACATCGTTTTTACGTGTACCTCAATGTGTTTGTCTTGTTTCATCGCGATCGGCGATTTAACCATTGCCGATGTTCCCTTGTAAGTGACTTAACATCCGATAAAACACTTCCATTTTGTTTCAAGACGAATCAATTTCCAATTCGCTTGGCATTTCTATCACGATCAATACATCTCAAGGGACATGTAGCTCTCTTATTTACCCAGTGAACGTTCAGTCATGGCCAGTTAAATGTTGCAATGTAAAGAAAGCGATATTTTAAATTGGAATAGAGCTCAAAGGTAACTGTACCAGGAATGCACCGAGCAATTGGCTGCGTTATTTCGGACACGTAGCTATCAGCTTGCATTCGGCAGATAGTGGGTTCGAACCCCACTGTCGGCAGCCCTGAAGATGGTTTTCTGTGGTTTCCTATTTTCGCACCAGGCTAATGCTTGGGCTGCACCTTCATTAAGGCAACGGTCGCTTCCTCCCCACTGCTAGTCATTTCTTATCCCATCGTCGCCGTAAGACCTACCTTTGTCGGTGCGCCGTAAAGAAAGTTGTAAAAAGATAAAGCACAAGGAATATCGTAATCGTATACAAGGAAATTCTTCAATAAATATTTACCCCATTGGCCGTCATGTCTTGATGGGTTTCAGGTAGTTAGTAGAAGTAGTATTTACAGCTTCGTGATGGATAACGTGCCTGCCTATTACTCCGAGGGCCCTGATTCGATTTCTAACCAGTTCAAGGTTTTTCGTTCTGCAGTGAGGGTTGGAGCGGGGTTCTCTCAATCTCGCGAGACTGAGGAGCTATTTCACATAACAGGCAGCACACCCGGTCACGAATTCCAAGCAATAGGCTAAGGATGGCGTTGCGTTGACCACGTGACACTCCAGTATCTGTAGTCCGTCTGGCTGGGCCGCAGTAGTCTTTTATTATTATTATTATTATTATTATTATTATTATTATTATTGTTGTTGTTGTTCCGGGGTGTCCGTGCTTCACAGAGGTTTAGGAAGCGCCTAGTTTGAATGGGTGGACAAGAAATTAACTAGAGCATAACTTAACACAACAAATTTTGAAATTGTTTTTCTTTCTTTTTTTTCTTTAATTCAAAATTGATAATTAGAAAATCTGAATGAATAATAACAATATTAATGATCTCATCAGCTCTAGCAATAACAATGACTTAAAGTCCGAAAATCAGGTACATAATGTACAATAGTTGATAGCTTGGTTGATTTACATAGAAAAGAGCATCATTGCTCTTGATAGGAACAGTATTTTACAAAAAGCATGGTTTGCTCTGATCATTTATACGACATAGGGGCCTGAGCTTCAAAAGGTACTATAGTCCAGCCTCGCAGAGGGGTGCATTTCTTATTGCGCAGTAAGATACACCTGACAATCCATCGGTTGTCCTCATTTAAAGTATTTACACCAAGCAGCCCCGAGGTGGGCTTATCTATTGCTCAACAATTTATAACTTTCTGTTGCTCAAGGGAACTTCACACCAGAAACAATTCTACACACAATAATAAATTTATAGGGGCACAAATGCCCATACTAAGTGGCCTTAGTGTAAAAATAAAAGGTTGAATATGACTGGCCATAAACAAAATGGTAGGAGGCGAAACACTTGCTCTTCTTATAAAAATAGATAAAACCCTAAGTAAGCTTATGGCCCAATGATACAGAGGCTAAGCCTATTCTACAGCGGGGTGACTAAGATATGTGATTAAAGGAATTTAAAGGTTTTGAAAACTGTAGTCACCTCATGCCAAGTTGAATGGGAACTAACAGAGGCACTCTTTGTACTCTTACATTACATATTTCCCAGTAGAGAATAGAATAGCGTCCTCAGACTTGCCAAACATTCTACGTTTAAACCACCAAATTTAGAACTTTGCATAAATAAAAGAGGTTTAAACCTTGCCCTCAAGCTATCCACAGTAGCTATCATATGTTTATGAAAACTCTGTCATTACCTTGAGTTGCTGGGCCTTCCGAACGCCACCTGTGCCCCTGCCCAGAGGGGTGACACTACATAGGGAGCGTCCGAAGCAGTCCTGAGATGGGCCAATCGATCTCCGCCAACTAATGAAAACTAAAATTATCTTTTAGAGGGTTAATTTAGAAGGCAGAGGTTGGCATTACACATTCAGTTGCGTGGTACAGCAAATTCAAAACACAACACCGTTATCGTTGCGCGAAGGGGCCTTGGTCGTACGGTATGTAATAGTGCTTGTTAGACGAAAATTTGTTGAGATTCTTTCGCATTGAACGAGATTTTTGATCCAGTTTTTTGAGAGTATGGTGTGAAATTATAATTATGCGCGTTCTTAGTGTGAAGAAATAGTATTATGATCATGAATGATCATGAACGTACTTCTCATTGAACTACGTAGCTGTTGCGAGTAAACGTCCGTGTGATTGTGCTTCTTACCTGCTGTTTGGAATAAATAAATTCAAAATATAAACTGTGTGCATTATGCTGTGTTTTACTTTCATCCTTTCCTTCTCGTGTTTTCCATCCCCATACATAAAAGTCGTGGGAAGGGTTCAACGAAAGAATGAGGTTATGTTAGATCGTGATTTAGGCAAGTATGGGCGTTTCGGGGTTTTATATGAATTGCATTAACATTTTCATTAATCAATGTTGCATTTGTCACTTAATAGATGTAAATTTACATTAAAATGCGAACGGCGAAACAACGATACAAGCTAGCGTTATAACAGTATTGCCAACATAGATATACGGTAATTGCAATTTACTTTTCAAGTAAAAGACACGAGAGAAGCTTTAGATACAATTTTCCTACCGAAATACAATCATTATCTCTATCACAATTAAAATTTTAACAAAGTAACAACTATCATCATCGTGTTTACTACGAGATAATATCGTGGGATTTATTTCCTTATGTTGGCAGAGACAAAGTGGCCACTGTAGCTTCCATGACCTGTTTTCTCAGCCAACTTTATTATACAGGAGTGACGGATCTATTTCTCTTATATGATCCTTGCCCCTGCCTACTTACGGACACGCCGCACTCACAATGACTGGAGCAAATCAGACAATACGGCTCTAAAGCGCCCAGCTTTTTAGTATTTTTGAGCGGAAGCTTCCATAACTCTTTACTGATAGGCAGAATTCCTGTACACACTCCCAATTTTAATTGGATAGAGAAAATATTTACAAGTTTCTGATAGGTTCATTACAATTGAAGAAGAAACCAGCTGGAGTATTGACAACATCGGTACATAACAAAAAAATCAGTTGTAAGAACTGAGTTAAAAAATCAAAATTACAAATTTATTTATGAAATAATTATAGTTTACTCCGCTAGATGGAGCAATTAAACCTATGGTGGAGACATCCAACACTTGAAGACCAAAGCCTCTTACAATAGGCTCCGTGCGCTGCTGGGAAAAATGCACCGCTGCGCTGCGAGTGGCGAATATTGTAAGTTAATTATTATTATTATTAGAAAAGCGCACGAATGTGCATTACAAAGATCATTGATCGTTTTAGTCTTTGCTATAGTCGCATAGAGATTTGTTGTTGTTTTTACATCTTGTGATGTGATATATATCACAGAACTGATCACACAGAGAACATTCACATTTTTCATTTGGGTCGTGATAAGACATATTTTTACATATTTTATGGTGGTACCCGTGTACTGCTAGTTTTATTATCACATGTCTTAGCTTCTGGTTGGCGTTCGTCCAATTTCGATCCAACATGGCATCTGTGCTGTAGAACTCTAGCGGAATTTCTTCTCTCTTCTTCCGCCTCTCCGCTAGGTGTGCTTCTACATTCATTGTGGATGGCAGTGGTAGTTTTATCCTCAGTTCTTCAATAAGAAAGGGTTCCCGTGCTAGTTCGTATGTTAGGCGGGAACGCGTGTATTTTGAAATGCCCATTACGGTCTTTAGGAATTTTGCCTTAACTCCTTCTATGGTGGCCAGGTCTCTCTTTGTTAGTCTTTCCCATATCAAGTGGATTCCATAGGTGAGTATTGGTAGGATCGTTGTGTCAAATAGGCGCATAGCTGTTTTTAAGGATAACTGCTGTAGATTGTTGATGTCGTACATGGCTTTCATGGCTGCAACTGCTTTGTCTTTTATGTGAAGTCTGAACGTCCCAGTAGTCTGTAAGGTTATTCCCAGGTATTTGAATGAGTTTACTATTTCCACTTTGCCGTCTTCGTATTCTATGTTGTCGTTTGCTGCGTTTCGTCCGCCTTTCCGAAAGACCATCTGTTGAGTTTTTTTTCCAGTTTATTTTCAGGCTGTTATTTCCTGCCCATTCAGCCAGCGCTGAGAAAGCGTGTTGGAGCTCTTCCTTCTTTGTTGACCCTAGGACCATGTCGTCTGCATATATGTAGATCACTGTATCCTTTGCTCTTTCTCTGATTGCTTTTGTTACGTCCGCGGTGGCAATATTGAATAGTATGGGGCTGAGTGGATCACCTTGCAGCACTCCATTAGTTTGGGTGATTTCCTTTGTTTTATGGGTCGCATCATCTATGGTGATCTGGTTGTATGCCAGAATATTTCTTATTAGAGCTGTAAGGGGAGTATTTCCAGCCATAGTTTGGAGTTTTGACATTAGTATATTCCTGTCTATTATGTCGAAGGCTTTTGTATAGTCTATGAAGACTGCATAAAATTTTCCTTTGTGAAGCCGTTGTGCTTCTTCTATGTCATTGAGTAGGTTTTGGATTGCATGCAGGGTTCCTCTTCCTCTTCTAAATCCGAATTGCTCTTCTGGCATTTTGGGGTCTACTTCTTCAACTATCCTGTTGGTTAGGATTCTTGTTAACAGCTTGAAGATATTGCTTTCTAGAGCGATTCCTCTGTATGAGTTTGGGTCGCTGGTTTCACCTTTCCCTTTATAGAGGGTTATAAATGTTGATTTTCTCCATTCATCGGGAATATTTCCTAATTCTAGGCATTTATTAAACAGTTTGGACCATATTTCTGCTAGATGCTGCGCGGATTCTTTAAGGTGTTCATTATAAAACCCGTCTGGTCCAGCGGCTCTTTTGCATTTTGTAACCTTGATAGTGTCTTAACACCTCTGCTTTGGTGATGGGAGGTATCGCTTCAAGCTGGTTGTCGTATTCAATTTCGTACGCCACCTGTTTCCTTGCATTGTTGAGAATATGAGTGAAGTGGGTTTCCCAGGTTCCTATTTCTACGTTGCTACTTCTTGATGATCTTCTGGGTCTAATGGCTACATATGGGTCTTTTATTGCTTCTTCAGCGGTTTTTTCACCTTCTTTCTCTATGTATTGATTGCGTTTTTGTGTTAGTAGGTTCTTGTAGTATTTTCGTTTTTCGCCGTATATTTGTAGATCTTCTGGTTTTGACGTCATCTTGGCTTTATGCAACGCATTTAATGTGATTTTTCTTTCTGTGTAGCACTCCTTGTCGAACCACGGTTGAGCTTTTCTGTAAGTTAATGCGATCACCCACGGCCGACTTGATGCGTCGCTCTAGCTAGCTCCTTATAAGGAGCGCAGCGAGGTATCCAGTCGGCCGTGGATCACCGCGCACATGTCTCTGTCGTTTCACAGCGTGTTGCTATGGCCGACTAAATAATAACAGTGCGATTTCAGAGTGTTTTATGCAACAACAATCGGCCATATTATTCCAAACTTCAAGAAAGCCGTCATGTATTAAATTTACAAGAAAAACTGTTCGCAGGAAATAGCAACAGAGCAAATAACTGCAAATATGTTAAGAGGAAAACGTTGGTTCACTAGAGAGACTACCATTTCACGATAGAGGCAACATAGTAATTTATGTATTATTTGTGGTGATAACGAGATTAATTTTCATGTACGCATTCAACAATGCTGTCTTCAGAAAAATATGTTTGGCCTATCTCTAATACTATATCATGTTAGCGTAGGTTAATGTTGCGAGGGAGGCCTTGGTAAAATAATAAAAATATTTCCATGAAATGTAAGCATATTTCTGCTGTTATTTATACAGTTTACTCAGAACATGTCACCTCGTGTACCGATCAACCCTGTGAATTGTCTGGACGTCGCATCTAAAAAGCGCGGAAAGAGAAATAAGGTACAACAAGGAGAAGAGCTTACAGAGGAACTTTTTCCGATAAAAAGGCACAGGTTTGATGTTGGACCAGTCTAAAATATCAGAATATCTTAACGTTGCCAATAAATTATTGTGTCTGTATTTATAATATGATTGCGACCACCTCTATAATATGACGGTTAGCACTACTAGTTTCCTTCGTCGGGGGCCCGGGCTTGATTCCCGATACAGACAGAAATTTAAGGTTGACAACACGGTACATGCAGCTCATGTTCATTAGGGGTTGCTTGATTGCTTGAAAAGAGTTGCACCACCTCGGGGCGAGAACAGAACTTAACGTATGTAAAATGCAATATTTCTGTGAGCTATTGATATTGTGTAATGGACGACAATTTCTATAATTAAATTACAGTATATTTGTCCATTGCCTTCTTTAAATCCATGTCGTGAGGTTGTAACAGAATACTCTAAAATTTCACATTGTGGTCTATAGTACGGTATGCTATTATTATTATTATTATTATTATTATTATTATTATTATTATTATTTATTATGCACCCTTTCGTGGTAATGATATTCAAGCAATTGTACAGATTTTAGGAAATCAAAGCAGAATAAAC
This sequence comes from Anabrus simplex, assembly GCF_040414725.1. Classification (NCBI taxonomy): domain Eukaryota; kingdom Metazoa; phylum Arthropoda; class Insecta; order Orthoptera; family Tettigoniidae; genus Anabrus; species Anabrus simplex. The sequence continues at coordinate 231,255,429 of NC_090269.1, read as the reverse complement.
CTTAATGTAAACTACACTTTTACGTAGAATTTGAACCCATACATTTCCATACAATTCCAGTCGTGGCAATGAGCACCGTCTTCTGCATGGTCTTGTAGATGTTGTTGTTGTCATCCAACTTCTTCAATAATTTGTTTGTAATTGTTAACCTTTGCATTATGTTAAGAGTAACTGTGTATTAAATACTGTAAATGTACAAATCCGGAATCACTTTCAAATCTATTTCGTTAGGTTGTGAATGACAGCTCTGTACTACAGTATCAGTCAAGAACAAGCACATCATTCTGTCAGAACGTTGTGACATTAAAAAATTATCATCTGAAGACAGCACTGTAAAATAATTGAATAAATGCATGTAAACGTCACACACATTCCAGCTTCTTATGGCGAGCTGTTGATGAAGATGACTCTAAGTAGTTCTCGTAGTATCCACCCGCAGCAGCACAGTGCTATACGCACGGAGCCTATACACCAGTTCAAGTTTGTTTGCATAGATGGTGTTATCGAAGGCGCGCAGTTTAACCGGCCGGAGAAGGTGTGTCCCCGGTATTATTATTATTATTATTATTATTATTATTATTATTATTATTATTATTATTATTATTATTATTATTATTATTATTATTATTATTTTGTGTAGTTCCTCGGTAGTATGTAAAGAAGATAGCACAGTCTTTTTATGAAGTGGGGATTTAAACTCTCCGAAATCTTAGTTTAGCGTACATTGGTTAATAAATTAAATGTATTTTACAATATGAATTAAATTGGCTCATTTCAACTAATTCACACATGATGAACACGTAAATGATAATGAAAGTTTTGTGATACATCAACAACAAAGTCCTTCATACGCCCGCTTCCCCTGAACTCCCAGCGAAGTGCTGATATAAAATACTCCGCAGATAACCGAGATATGTGGAGAAGAGAGTAATTCTGCAAATAAGTTACGGACTGCTATGCTCTAAGCCAGGACATGTAAAACCTTCGACCCAAAGTCTGAAGCTCCAGGACACTTCCCTTGAGGCGGTAGAGGTGGGATCCCCCGCTGAGTCCGAGGGAAAAACCGAACCTGGAGGGTAAACAGATTAAGAAGAAGTTATTCCAATCCCTAACTCCCCTTCCTATAAAAGAATATTTGCCCACTTGAATTCCAATTTTACCTTCATATTGTGATCTTTCCTACTTTTAAAGACACCACTCAATTTTATTCGTCTACTGATGTCCTCCCACGCCATCTCTCCACTGACAGCTCGGAACATACCACTTAATCGAGCAGCTCGTCTCCTTTCTCCCAAGTCTTCCCAGCCCAAACTGTGCAATATTTTGTAACGCTACTCTTTTGTCGGAAATCACCCAGAACAAATCGAGCTGCTTTTCTTTGGATTTTTTCCAGTTCTTGAATCAAGTAATACTGGTGAGGGTCCCATACACTGGAACCATACTCTAGTTGGGGTCTTACCAGAGACTTATATGCCCTCTCCTTTACATCCTTACTACAACCCCTACATACCCTCATAACCATGTGCAGAGATCTGTACCCTTTATTAACAATTATATTTATGTGAAGGTATTTTCTTATATTAACACCTAGGTACTTACAATGATCCACAAAAGGAACTTTCACCCCATCAACGCAGTAATTAAAACTGAGAGGACTTTTCCTATTTGTGAAACTCACAACCTGACTTTTAACCCCGTTTATCATCGTACCATTGTCCGACTCGGTGGCTGAATGATCAGCGTACTGGCCTTCCGTTCAGAGGGTCCCGGGTTCGATTCCCGGCCGGGTCGGGGATTTTAACCTTCATTGGTTAATTCCAATGGCCCGGGGGCTGGGTGTTTGTGCTGTCCCCAACATCCCTTCAACTCACACACCACACATAACACTATCCTCCACCACAATAACACGCAGTTACCTACACATGGCAGATGCCGCCCACCCTCACCGGAGGGTCTGCCTTACAAGGGCTGCACTCGGCTAGAAATAGCCACACGAAATTATTATTATTATCGTACCATTGCCCACCGTCCATCTCACAACACTATCGAGGCCACCCTGCAGCCGCTCACAATCTTGTTATTTATTACTCTGTACATAACATCATCTGCAAACAGCCTTATCTCTGATTCCACTTCTGTACACATGTCATTGATATATATAAGAAAACATAAAGGTCCAATAATACTGCCTTGAGGAATTCCCCTCTTAATTATTACAGGGTCAGATAAAGCTTCGCTTACTCTAATTCTCTGAGTTCTATTTTCTAGAAATATAGCCACCCATTCAGTCACTCTTTTTTCTAGTCCAATAGCATTCATTTTTGCCAGTAGTGTTCCATGATCTACCCTATCAAATGCTTTAGATAGGCTCTTTTTGTGGATGCCATTCTTGTAGTTGGATCCCATGATTCCCCTAATTATCCTGTGTTCCAGTTCTTCGAGGAGTCGTTTATTGGCATTTAGAGATAGGGTTTCGGCTGCATACATAACTACTTACATTTTTCTACTCGCCTGATGTCCCCGTATTTCGTCCGAAGTTTTGGTGTTCCGTCTTTGATGTTATTCATTACTTCTGTTTTTTTCAAACAATTGGTTTAGCATGGTTAGCTGCTACACCGACTCGATGGAAAACTTTTGTCGCATGTCGGATATCTCAGATATCTCAGTTGTTCTACTCGGTTTAGCCCGTTCGTCACTATTTTTTTCGGAAAAGACCTCTGTCAAAAGCGTCTTTCAGTTTGGTCTATAGCGCTTGAAGGTTTTATTTGGTGTTTCTAAACCAAGGCATCGTAGTTTTCGGTTTTGAATCAAATACGTGAAAGATCAGTTTGGCCGACCTGTTTCCGTCCATTCGTTTGAGGTGGCCGTAAAATCATGCCCGTCCTTTTCAGACTGTGTCTGTAATTTTCTCTATGTTGTTGGATCTCTTTTTCTGGATGCCATTCTTGTAGTTGGATCCCATGATTCCCCTAATTGTCCTGTGCCCCTTTTTCTCCAGTTCTTCGAGGAGTAGTATATTGGCATTTAGGGATAGAGTTTCGCCTGCATACATAACTACTGGCTTCATAACTGTTTTATAGTGACGTATCTTAGTGTTTTAAGAAAGGCATTTTTTGTTGTAGATCGTACGTGACGTTTGGCAGGTTATTTCAAGTTTGTGTATTCGTTCCCTAAGTGCTCCTTTGTCCAGTCCATTTTTCGGACTGTGTCTGTAATTTTCTCTATGTTGTTGAATCTCTTTTTGTGGATGCCATTCTTGTACGACTAGTTGGATCCCATGATTCCCCTAATTATCCTGTGCTCCTTTTTCTCCAGTTCTTCGAGGAGTTGTTTATTGGCATTTAGGGAGAGGGTTTCGGCTGCATACATAACTACTTACATTTTTCTACTCGCCTGATGTCCCCGTATTTCGTCTGAAGTTTTGGTGGTGCGTCTTTGATGTTATTCATTACTTCTTTTTTTTTTCAAACAATTGTTTTAGCATGGTTAGCTGCTACACCGACTCGATGGAAAACTTTTGTCGCATGTCGGATATCTCAGATTCAAGAATATACAGAGATCAGTAGTTGGAAGTATGTTGCTTCACAAGAAAATCCAGCTGTTATTGTGTCTCCAGGTATGGATTCGAGATTTATATGGGATTCTCAGTTGTGGTGGCACGGACCCTAATGCCTGAAATATTCAGTACTGTGGTCATCGCTATCATCTACAAGACTACTGACTGAAGACATTCCCGAGCAACGGAAGTCTACTGTAACTTTGTTATCTGTTTAATCGACAGGCGATAATACCGTCAACAGATTTTCAAATCTGTCACGCTTGACAACAGTCACAGCTTATTGTCAGAGATTTATACACAATGTTAAACATCCAAATGACAAAGAATCAGATTATTTGTAACTGGAGGAGTGACGTGCAGCACTCAGAACTTGCATCAAGATAGTGCAAGATGCCATCTATGGTCAAGAGATACAAGCTCTTCAGTCAAAGGAACAGGTTTCACGGAAGAGTCTGTTACGGAATCTTCATCCCTTTGTAGATGACCGGCAGATGTCACGAGTGGGAGGGTGACTCACACATGCGCAACTGACATATGACAACAAACATCAGTATATCTTGCCGCCTGTCATTTAACTCAAATGATACTCAGAACAGAGCACATCAGGTTGTTACACACAGGCCCTAAACTCCTTTTAGTATCATTAAGACAACAGTACTGGGTTCCGAGAGATCATCGCTTCTCGGGACACAAAACGCATCCCTGAAGCTGACCTCGCTGATCTCCGTTGAAGAAATCCTGTTGTTTTTGATCGGCCGGGTGGCTATCCATCTTTACTGCAAGCTCCCGCCGACCTGAACAAAGCACATTGGCCGACTCCTCGTTGGATGTTAGCCTTCCCACCAGCTTTCTACACCATGACTACCACTACCTCCATCACCACCACCATGACCTCTGGCCTCACATTTTCCTACTATCCTATGACGACTCAGGTCTTCCCATCCATCACCGCTTATGTTCTCCTTTCTTTCTCTGCCATTACCTCTTCGTTCAATCAGTGTCCCATCTCTTCTCCCCCAGCAATCTACGCCGACCACCAACTGATGCTACACCAGCACCACCGTCGACTCCGTTACCACCATCTACAACCGCACCAGCAGCAACCGCCAGCCAACTGTTATCAACGCCGTCAACCTCATCTACTACTACTGTCTACAGCTGTTTCGTTCGCGGCGTCGACCCTCTCCTTCCAGCAACAGAAATTCAACGTCACCTCCGTCTTCACGCCATTCCAGTTCGGAAGGCATTTTCAACACCTATGGCTCCAGGTACTTAGTACGTCTTCAACTATCTACTGCAGCAGCTGTCGACCATCTCATCGCCAACGGTGCAACCCTCTACGGTCGTCTTCATAAAGTCGAACCTTCTCGTTTTCCTCCCCGCTCTAGACATCCCTTCCCTACACCACGTCGTCACACCCGGCCAGATCATCCTCCCTTTCAACCTACACACTACGTCCGCCCATCCTATCTCCACCTGGATATCTCTTTCCCCCCACCGCCGACACTTGAACATCTACGATACTTCACAACCGTCCTCCACCACATCGTCTCAACACTTCACCACCTCACCCTTCCCAGCAACTTCCAAACCGCCACTCTTGTGTAAATCTTCACTTTTCCCATCTCCCTTAAAATCTTCACGCCTAATGCACATCCTCTTTCATTAAAAGCACCGTGGCCATTTATCATTCAATCTCTCAAATCGCTTACCCACCTTTTTCATTTATCACCTCTCTCAGTCATCTTCACCTCTCCTGGCCCGAGAGATCACGTTACGATCTAGGGGGCCCGCCCCGCCTTTTGGGCGGGGAATGAAAACTTAAAAATAATCCGAGAATACGACAAATCGTGAACTCCGTTATTCACAAACGCTCTACTTGCTTCAGGCTAAATGCATCGGTGTTCCAACAACTCATGGAACAACTACCTGCACCACGAGTATAAGCTAACCATGGGTTTCTTAACTCAGACGTGGACTACGCAGGTCAAAATTCCTAAAACAAGTGGATCGAAGCAACGTAAGAATCGAGTGTTATGTAGTAGTATTCGTTGGTTTCGCAATCAAGGCGATACATTTTGAATTGGTCACTGACCTCAGTTCTGCTGTATTTATTGCTGCTCTCCGACGATTTATTACTCGTAGAGGATTTTTAAAAAAATGTGTACAGCGATAATGGGCGTAACTTCGTTGGAGCCCATCGTGAACTGCAGAAGCTTCGTCAGTTGTTCCGCTCTCAACAATTCAAACCCAGTATTGACGAAATGGCTGTTAAGGAGGATTTAAGTGGCAGTTCACTGCACTTCGGAGGGTTGTGGGAAGCAAGTGTTTAATTGATGCCATTTCGCTTAAGAAGAGTCTTGGGTAATTCACTACTCACCTCTGAGGAACTCTACACTTTGCTTACTCAAATAGAGGAATGCCTGAACTCAAGACTAATTGCTGTACTTTCCAATGATTTTAGTTATACTAATTACCTAAGTCCTGGTCACTTCCTAATAGGTGCCTCACTCACGAGCTTCCCTGAGTCTGATTTATCTGATCACTCTGATACCAGTCTTTCCAGATGGTAATGTCAGCAGCGTTGTTGCAGCACTGGTAACGACGATGGTCATATGATTATCTCAGTAATCTCCAGCAGAGGGGAAAATGGGCAGCTACTCATGACAATCTCAAACCAGGTAATGTGGTATTGATGAAGGAGAATCATTTACCACTTCTTTCCTGGAATTTAGGTGTCATCACTGAGGTGTTTCCCGGAGAAGAACCATGGCCATTCGTACTAAAACAGGAACAATGAAACGTCCCATTAGTAAAGTTATGTTACTTCCCTTTGATTAGTGATAACTAGGGCTCGGATGCTTAGGAAAAGTCATATTTTTTCTTTGTCTCTATTTTCTGACCTGATTGGATTTTGGTGCAAATCAGGTGATTATCGTCACAATTAAGCGATTTTTATTTGTTATATAAATGCATATTTTGGCATTTTTTGTCATAAGGTCATATTTTGAGCTATTTTCGTAGAAACGTCATATTTCGGTCATATTTCAGCGGTTTGGCAAGAGCTGTAGCTGTGCAAAATCATTGTGAACTTTCCGAATGAGAACTAGTATTCACAAAACTGCTTTTCCATATCACATCTGTAGTTAACACAAGTGGAATACTCTGCCTCTTCTATCAAGATTGCGCAGGAATTGTTTTCCTGCAGTTTGTTAGAAAGTCTGGCATATATTAAGTCGAACTTTGGAATTATATCGAGTGCAATTACTCGTTTAGAAGCTGCTAGCTTAGAAATTCATGCAAGTATTGAAATTGTAAGAAGTGTTGAACTTTCAGCATAACAATCACACGGAACAGTTGGAGTCAGTGTAAAACGGAAACTTTAAAATGTGCTTAATCGAAGTGACGCTTTTCGCTGTGTGTGCAAGATAAATAATGTTCTCAGAGGAGAAGGCACCAGTACATTTCAAGATGAGTGCATACTCGACAGCCGTGATTTAATATTATTTAAATAGCAACAATAACGTCTTGTGACGTAGAAAGGAGCTTCTCTTCTTACAAGAATGTGTTAAGTGATAATCGGAGGTCTTTCGTGCCTGATGCTTTGAATATGAATCTTGTCATACACTTCAATACCACCTTCGGAGAAGAATGAGAAAGTTCTGTGAGTATGCACTATTTGACCTGCCGCCATACCATAATGTATCGAAAGACATCTACTTAATTCATTTCGTGGTGCTCAATTTAAACTTTAACGCATTTGAGTAATATTAATGTAATCTGGGCTTAACCAAAGTTTTTTTTAATAGATTGATTTCTAGTTTTCTCGTATTTCAAATCACCAATGAAGGGTGCAAACATGTTTTGACTTTTAAAATATTGTGTGATCTGATAATCTTAGCGAAGTTAGTACTTTATCGGTATGTATTCAAAAACGTTTGATAAGTAAATCGAGGACAATAGACCGTGAATAACTGCTAAACATGTATATTCAGAAAATTAATATGAAAGTAAGAATAAAGAATTTAGTTAAGAAACATTTATCAAAGGAATTGCCGTTTCGATTTATAACTTATTTTAAAATGGCCATATTTAGATTATTCATTTTCGGGATATTTTGTAATTTTTACGTCATATTTTCGTCGCTTTTGAGGTCATATTTCGTCACTTTTGAGGTCATATTTGCTTGCTTATTTGGGCTATTTTTAGGTCTTAAACATCCGAGCGTTAGTGATAACATTAGACAGATACAAAATTCATGCTTCGTATTTGTGTGTAAACATCCTGTTGTAGTGCTATGATATTCATGGTACGTTCAATTTTTTCTTTGTTTGAAAGATCGTCATATGTGTTGTCGATTGTATCCAATCGGGGGGGGGGGGGGATGTACACGTTTTGATAACGATCGCAATTTCCAGTAGTCATGTTGGCAGTGTGTATGCTGAAAGAAGACATTGGACAAAAAACAATATGTTGACTTACCATTCCAGATGCTCCAATGTATGGTGTAAATACGCATTATAATTACGCTTTTCAGTTCCTTTAACTACCAGAGACTTAAACATTATTATTTATTTACCGAGTGTATGAAGGTCTTCAGTTACATTCGGGATTGTTGCATTATCAAGTATTGAAATGGCTTTTGCAAACGTGGTTTGTTTGTATTTGACAAGTAATAAGTTTATCCTATCATTAAACGTGCATTTACTGTTGTGGGTGAACCGAGGTTTACCATCACAATATGGTGGTGGTGGTGGTGGTGCTGGTGGTAGTGGTGATTATTGTTTTAAGAGGAAGTACAACTAGGCAACCATCCTCTATGTAATGCTAATCAGAGAGAAAATAGGGAAGGGATCCGACACTTCGAAAATGAAGGTATCGGCTAAAGAAAGGCAAGGGCCACGAAGGGCGTGGAAAGGAAAGACCCCGTGGCCCTCGCAAACCTAATAGCATTGGGGTTGGAAAAGAAAAAGAGTTGACCAAGGAAGGTCGGGTAGAATAGATGAAAGTGAGGAGCCTGGCACAAGTAAGTGGAAGCAATGTTAGGACTCAGATAAGGGCCCAGTGGTCGCCAATCCACGCTCCTTTTATTCGACTCTTACGATACGCAGGGGATACCGTGGGTATTATTCTACCGCCCCCACCCACAGGGGGACATCATGATATGGGTACCCGAATCATGGGATATAATCAGCTTTCACTGTAACTCATGTATTTCATTTTTGAATGTATATTCAATAAGAAATGTATTCAATTTTTATATGATCATTCCTCAAAGGTTCCGAATCCTTTCTACTTCAATTAATTTCACTAGAGGCTGATGACCTCCTGCTTTGTCAGTACCGTTGCCGATGGGATAAGTGAAGGCCTCTGCATGGCTGCTTACAAAGCGCGTAATACACGGCCAACTTGATGCGTCGCTCTAGCTAGCTAGCTAGCTAGCTAGCTATAAGAGGGATCCAGTCTGCCGTGGCGTAATACGACCTAGTTCAAGACTCGCCGCTAGACTTCGTGTTAGCCCTCTATCGTTTAACATCGTTTAGCAAAAAGTTCAATCAGTGATTTTTTTGGATGTGTTAGGCCTTAAAATTAATTATAAAGGCGTTGATTTGTGTATTCAGCTTGTGCTGAGTATATAGTTCATATTTACACATAAGATTACGATCATTTTGGACTATAATGATAAATATACAATGATTAGAGTCACTTGAGAAATATTTTACTAATTTACAATTTCAAATTACTTTTTTAAAGTAATCAGTAAAATTACAATTACAATTACTTTACAAAATGTTAGTTTTAAGGAAAACACTTTTTCTTTTTTCACTTGGGGCTGGAATATACAAAAGTTCGCAATGGAAAGGAATGTATTACTTCATTTTGTGTGGGTGTTTTCACCATAGTGGCGTTAAGAGCCTTTCATCGCTCGGTGAGACTAAACATGATACTTTGGAATTTTGAAATTATATTTTCCCATCATTTTTATCTTAGTTAATGACGTTTAGCGTTTGAAATGGTTTTCCATTCAATAATGTTATTGATTTTACGTCCCACTAACTAAATTCTTTTTGTTTTCGGAGAAGCCGAGGTGTCAGAATTTGGTCCCGCATGAGTTCTTTAACGTGCCAATAAATCTACCGACACGAGGCTGACGTATTTGAGCACCTTCAAATACCACCGGACTGAGCCAGGATCGAACCTGCCAAGCTGGGCTCAGAAGGTCGGCGCTCTCCCGTACGAGCTACTCAGCCTGGCGATTTTCCATTTACTTTACAAATAAATTAATTGGTTCTTAAAATACTCATCGCTATCCTCGACGTCTTACGGGGGAAGTACATGTTTGCATTTGTTGAAAAGACGCCCTACAGGGTCACTTGAAGGAATGCCTGTGTTCAATTTTAAGAATGTCGTTGGAATGTCTTTGTAAGTACTAGAGAGGTAAGAAATTACCTCGTTCAAAAGTGGTAAAGCTACTGGTTCTGCTGTAGTAGAACTGAAAAAGTTATCATCATATTTTTTTTAAACATTTCTGCTTCCGTGCAATGTGTATCAGTTACTAGAATGTAATGATTACAATTTTATTTCAAGAAGTAAATTACATTTTATTAAAAGCAATGATTACGAGTAAAATATTACCAAGAATGTAATCGTTACAAGTAATTTGATTACTTTTACTCAGTTACTTCCCAATTCTGTAAATATATAAGGCCCTGTATTTAGGCCCGAAAGAGTATTTATTGTAAACATTCGTTCATCATGCATTGGGTTCATACGCGCATCTATGTACGCAAATGTCGTGATTAATCCCGATAATTGCTCACAAAATTTGCTCCGAATTTAGCGTAAACGGACACAGTTGGAAATGGCAGAAATACAGCTGCCAAATTCTGTGATGAAAATATTAATGGGCCATTTAAGTAGTAAGTACGAATAGTTTCATTACATTTATTCCAATATCAACATGTTAGAAAAATAATATCTTACTTGTTTTTTTAGTTTGGCCAACAACGCTGAAAGCAATATCCTTGACGTTTGTATGTTATGTGGTAAGAGTGGCTGAAGAGAGTGCAACTAGCGATCACTGCCTGGGCATGCTCCCAACAATCACCCCTAATATGCTGATTGAGAGAACTGAAATGCACTGAATGCTTTGTTTTATTTTGCAAACCAATTTATTGAATCCACTGCTGAACAATGTTGGCAGAATGGTGACAAATACGACTGTGCGAAACAGTACAATTTTAAGTCACTCAATAGGAAAATTGTGTCGCAATTGAGGAACCTACGACTAAGTTAAGTTTTCGTAATATTAAATTCTGCTATATAGGTATTGAAGTGTTTTAAAATATACTCTTAAGTATTTTTCATTTCTACTGTATGAACTTTCTAGTCACAATTAAACGACCTGACTCGTATGGACTCTTCTTGAATTATACTGTGTGATTAGTTTGTTTAAAAGAAATAAAAATCATACAAATATCACTTCAGTTTTCTACTCAAAACGTAATATTTTATCTTTGTAATGTGCTTTTATCTAGACTATTTACTCGTAATGTCAATTGGAATCGTGCTGAGCAATGGAGGGATTGCCTGACATCTAGCGGCGCTATTTTTAAATTGCTGCTACTGTGTCACGGCCGACTGGATCACTCGCTGCGCTCAGCTAGCTAGAGCGACGCATCAAGTCGGCCGTGACTGTGTCAATTTAGTACTCGAAAAGACCACGCTTGCAGAGGCCTTTACTTATCCCGTAGGCAACTGTCAGTACAATAATTATTAACACCACTGACCTGAGAATCATTGAGGTGGTGTAATTATTCTTATTTTAAGAGACGAAACAATTGGAATTGAAGCGCTCACTTGCAAATTGGGGAAACTTTTCTGTGATAGGCAAAATAAAACAGACCAAGAATATAACAGTTGGATAACGCTAATAAATATTTTATTTTTCATTTTTTAAATACAAAATACATTTAACTTATGTAATATGATATAAACCGTACATCTCCATGATTGTTCTCATTATAATGAGCCTGTGAACAGGTACAGCACACTTAGCTTTAATAATTTACATTGTGTCATTACATAATTTACACAATACAAATAAATACATCAGTCCTTACGCTAAATGGACGAAGGCAGTCACTGCATAGTCTTCAATACAAATACTTACAAGAGCATTTAACGTACTATACACTCTTCTTCCAAAATAAAAATAAAAAATAAAATAAAATAAAATTTTAAAAAATTGCTTCCTCATTCAATTTTGATTTGAACTCCTGTATTATAGATAATCAATACGGTACCATGTTACTAAGAGACACTTCGAGGGAGAAATTCAAGGAGGATAATGATGACAGGAAAAGGTACGTTGTATCTCGTTGAAAACAGAAAGAAGGGAAACAGAGATTATAGCAGGGGCGTTGTTGTTCGTTGCTCATATGAGAGTGTTTTAAAAGTATAAGCAGTTTCTGTTCTATGTTGCGCCCTTAGTACAATGGAACATGCATTTTGTTTATGGTAAGCCACCATCTAAATACTTTCAATAAAAGATTAAAGGATAGCTGTCACTGTATAATAATATAGGAGACATTTTTGGAATAGCCTTCAACCTCGAATGAAAAGGACTGATGAAGGGCTAGAGAAAGCAAATATGAGGGGGACATTATTGGTAAAGATATTTTAATGAACAGGATCGTAAAATGTGTGTAAAATATGGAAGTGAAATATACTTAAAATAGCAGTTAATTGTGACTTCCGGGCTGAGTGGCCTAGACTGTTAAGGCGCTGGCTTTCCGACTCCATTTTGGCAGGTTCGAACCTCGTTCAATCCGGCAGTATTTGAAGGTACTCAAGTACGTCAGCCCCATGTTGGTAGATTTACCGGCACGTAAAAGAAATTCTGAGAGACAAAATAATTCTGGCAACTTGCCGTCTCCGAAAACCGTAACAGAAGTTAGTGGGACGTTAAAACAATAAAATTATTTTTTAAAATGAAAGTAAATAGAAGAGGCATAGTCACTCGAAAAGGAAAAGAATGAGCACATGATCACTGTATGTTCCTCATATATAACATTTCATCAGGGTTATTTTTAATTATCATCAAAATATATTTCACCTCCCACGTAGATACAAAACTTATGGATATCCACAAAAAAAAAAAAAAAAAAACATTTGATCTATAGCTTGAATTGTTTTTGAGGTATGTGTACCTGGAGTAACTTCTACAATATAATGCTCTTACTCCATTCTTTTGAGCGATACAATTTGAACTGATAGGGTTTTGTAAACGAAGATCACTGTGGACATAGAGTATAGAGATAATAGTCTACTGTTCAATGACAAGAACTAAATGGCGAATATTGGTTAAGTGGATCAAAATACAAAAGTGAAAGAGATGTAGAATACAATACAAAGCATAGAACATAGAAACAGGATAGGAAAGGATGTGTTTAGGTAGAAATGGAGTTTTCTTAGCCTCCTCGAAGAACAACGCTTACAATTATAATTTCCAGACATTGTTTCCATAAGTACAACAACGAATCTAGGGAATAATCAAAGTAATTTTCAAATGGAAAAGAGAAGGAAGAATTTATGAATTCATATTCACCTTGGTTCTCAGATTAAAATGAGGACATAATTGAATCTCTTCCACATTGCTTTACGCTATGGACGATGTTTTAGTTACCGATAAATAAACAAGGTTTACCACATACTCGTGGTCTACAATCCATACTTTTACCTGCCTTTCCATAAATAATCTGACTGCAGTTGTTGCAGTAGCATTCACTGGCACTCTGTAACTTACTGCTTTAATTTCGCTTTTCTCAAGTGCTCAAGTGAAAATTGAGAATTGTTCAGCACTTTTCTGACAATCCGAGATAAATTATAGATTGAAATAAATAACGCAATATTTAAATAAGTTATAATAACTTAAATTAGTGATGATGAATGATGGTTAATGGCCGAACATACAAAAGTCCTCATTTCTGATCAAGCAGACATTCACGCGTATTTCATGTAGCTTGTTAGACGTGCAGTCTTGAAGAGTTTCACTTTGAACTATGGATGGAATACATAATTAAACATGTTTGATAAATCATTAAATTCGGGATATAGGCTGCAGGGAAATACATCAAAAGTTTCAGATTTCAAATCGTTCGCTGTGAAAATGATTCTAAATGCAGTATGCACACTTCGCAATTCTTTTTCAGCAGCCGAGTTTTGATTAAGTAAGCCTAACAGCATTCTAATAAACATTACACAATATTAACAAAATAATGTCATTCTCATCTGGAACTTCTTTCCATTAAAAAATACTGTAAATAAGCTGATGTACATTATTTTTCTCTCTTACTTTTTCGACTGCGTGATTAAGGAGAAAAATCAACAACGGTATTGCACTGAAGATGATACGGACATCGACACTGTTTATCTGAAATTCTTACTCCTAACGGGGAAGAAAGCCTCTATAGGGAGAATTGGATCTTCTGTTGCCATGGTAATTCGACGAGCCTCTGTGTTCAGAGTGGATGCAGAACTCTTGAAGAATCCTCCAAGAGAAGCAGATGAAGTCAGGTCTGCTACTCTCTGGGACGGCGAAAGTGTCTCTTCCTCAGGATGTTGCGTAGTGATAGTTTTTTCTGACATATATGGTTTATCATCTGGTGGTGTAGTTCTAACAGCGTAATGTGTATTCTCAGTGGCTTCTTCCTCAGGATCCACCGCTGAGTCTACTTTCTCGGTCATCGTCACAGGCACGATGTCATTTTCAGCCACTTTTGAAGGAAGACCTGTATTGTTTATAATACTGGTCTCAGTGCTAATGTAACTCCAGGGAGAGTAGTTTCCAATGTTTGTAACTTCTGGCTCTGAAGTATTGGGTTCTGTCACTAATTGCGTGTGAATACTGGTCTCTGACTCGTCACTATCGATCTTACTCTCCACCTGATTATCCACGGTGTCCTTGGTGTTGGTAGGTCTGGTTCTTAGAGGGTAAGGCCGACGCGCTGCTGAGAAGACCCCCTTAGGTCTGACAGGAAGACGCATCGTGGTAGACGATACGCTCACACCGTTATCTTCCTCGGGTGTTACGGCAGGTAGCTCGGTTGTAGAACGGTACCTACTATAGTACTTCCCTGTCCCCGGCCGGTAACGACTCGTGCTTGGCTTGTACCTGAAAACACAACACATTGAATGCTTACAGAAATGTTCGCTCTGACAGTCTGTAACATTGTAGGCTACATGTCTCTAGGCACATTAAAGGTTTCAGACTTTCACTCCCCGCCCAGCGTCTGCTACCTGAAAACAAATCAAAAGGATTGTACTTTGTACTTGATAAGGCACATGAATATACATATTCGTATGAAACAACAGGACATATCGGACAAGGGTGAATAAAATGGTCGCTCGCTTAATCTCTATTGGTGCCGAGCGAGTTGGCCGTGCGGTTAGGGTCGCGCAGCTGTGAGCTTGTATTCAGGAGATACTGGTTTCGAACCTCACTGTAGGCAGCCCTGAAGATGGTTTTCCATGGTTTCCCATTTTCACACCATGTAAATGCTGGGACTGCACCTTAGTTAAGGCCACGGCCCCTTCCATCCCACTCCTAGCCCTTTCCTATCCCATCGCTGCCATAACACCTGTGTGTGTCGGTGTGTTAATTGACAGTATGTGATATAAGTAAGACTCTTCCTTAGTTCTCGCAAACTCAATTCTGTCGGGCCAGCAAAGAAACAAGAGATGACCTAAGAGATCGGTGAAGAAAGACGAATGGGATCAGCCTAACACAAGTATAGCAAACTCATCTCTGTCCCCATGGTTGCCATACAGTTTTGAAATTTGAGAAATCAGGAATGTAAGGCAGATTCATATACGCGTTTCTTCACTTAAAGCTCGTCATTATTGCACAGATGAAAATAACCTCAAAGCCTTGAGGTTATTTTGAAGAAATGTTCTTGGTTGCATCGTTCTGAGAACGAAGAGAGGCTATTTGTTCTTTCTTTTGTTTTGTTTTTTATGCTATGTATTCGAGGCGTCGACCTAAGAAGATCTTTTGCCCCTACTTTGCACAATATGTTGTGAACTTGCGTGTATTTGGAAATGGCGGAAGTGTAAAGTGTTAAATGTGAGGAAAGGAACATTAAGGACGACACAAATACCCAGTCCCCAGGTCAGGGATATTAATCATTTACAATTAAAAAACCCTGACCCGGGGCCGCAGGGTGACAGGCAGACGCGTCGCCCTCTACATCCCAGGGAGGCTATTTGTTTGTTAAATAGCAATAAATAATCGTCTATCTCAAGTGCAGATACTATGTTTACGATTAATATTGATTTTATGAAATAAATTCGAGGGAAAGGATAATATATGTGTACTAGGTTATGTAGTTGTAGAGAGTGGTCCGCCCCTGTAGTGTAGTGGTTAGTGTGATTAGCTGCCACCGTCGGAGGCCCGGGTTCGATTCCCGGCTCTGCCACGAAATTTGAAAAGTGGTACGAGGGCTGGAACAGGGTTCACTCAGCCTCGGGAGGTCAACTGAGTAGAGGTGGGTTCGATTTCCACCTCAGCCATCCTGGAAGTGGTTTTCCATGGTTTCCGATTTCTCCTCCAGGCAAATGCCGGGATGGTACATAACTTAAGGCCACGGCCTCTTCCTTCCCTCTTCCTCGTCTATCCCTTCCACTCTTCCCATCCCCCCGCGAGGCCCCTGTTCTGCATAGCAGGTGAGGTCGCCTGGGCGAGGTACTGGTCATCCTCCCCGGTTGTATCCCCGACCCAAAGTCTGAAGCTCCAGGACACTGCCCTGAGGCGGTAGAGGTGGGATCCCTCGTTGAGTCCGATGGAAAAACCGAACCTGGAGGGCAAACAGATAAAGAAGAAGAAGAAGAAGAAGAAGAAGAAGTTGGAATTCAAGGGGGCACATTGGGGGAAATATTCAATACATTTCAAAGTTTTTTGAAAACGTTTCAGAAGGAGCTAGGTAACCAAATGATAGGGAATCTGCCACTTGGGCGACAGCTCTAAGTGCAGATCATTGATTGATTGATCATCATCAACCCCCAAGGTATATCTAGTGCGAAATACTTCAGTAGGCCAACATCAGGTTGTACAGAACAATGGCGATTAGGGAGGGCGAGGTGAGGGGGGGGGGAGCAGTCACCCCATCACTTTGTGGAGAAAGCATTACACTGTTATTCCAATTTAGCCGGCTGAAATGCGGAATTATAAGGAATTATTAAGAATAACAGTTTGTACCAGACCTGTTGTCTTATCAGCTGAGTCTTTCCTTTAATTACTAGCGGAAATAAGCACAAAATGTAGTTTGTTGCAGCAGGCCCCGTGGTGTAGGGGTAGCGTGCCTACCTCTTACGCGGAGGTCCGGGTTCGATTCCCGGCCAGGTCAGGGATTTTTATCTGGACCTGAGGGCTAGTTCGAGGTTCACTCAGCCTACGTGATTAGAATTGAGTAGGTATCTGACGGTGAGATAGCGGCTCCGGTCTAGAAAGCCAAGAATAACGGCCGAGAGGATTCGTCGTGCTGACCACATGACACCTCGTGATCTGCAGGCCTTCGGGCTGAGCAGCGGTCGCTTGGTAGGCCAAGATCCTTCAAGGGCTGTAGTGCCATGGCGTTTGGTTTGATAGTTCGTTGCGGCTAATCGATGTTTATAGCGCCACAGCTAGTAGAGTACACTTCGCTTGTGCTGTGAGGAAGGGTAGCAAGGGCATATTTTTTGCCAAGGTGACGGACGCTGAGGTATGTTTCACCCAACTGTTGCGCGCATTCGACAGTCTGGTAGTCTCTTTAGTGTTTATTAATTTCTTAGTGTGTAGTCAAATACTACATTTTTAATTGAATAATCACGCCTTACTTCAATTTAATCGTAATACATGTGTAATGATGTTCCTTTGGTGGAAGTTTTATTGTATATTATTGA
Source organism: Anabrus simplex (assembly GCF_040414725.1). Taxonomy (NCBI): domain Eukaryota; kingdom Metazoa; phylum Arthropoda; class Insecta; order Orthoptera; family Tettigoniidae; genus Anabrus; species Anabrus simplex. The sequence continues at coordinate 231,237,929 of NC_090269.1, read as the reverse complement.
ATCAAAATATCTAATTATTATTATTATTGTTTTTATTATTATTATTATTATTATTATTATTATTATTATTATTATTTATCTGTTTACCCTCCAGGGTCGGTTTTTCCCTCGGACTCTGCGAAGGATCCCACCTCTACCGCGTCAAGGGTAGTGCCCTGGAATAGACTCTGGGTCGGGGATACAACTGGGGTGGAGGGCCAGTACCTCGCCCAAGTGGCCTCACCTGCTATGCTGAACAGGGACCTTGCGGAGGGAGGGGAAGATTGGAAGGGATAGACAAGGAAGAGGGAAGGAAGCGACCCTGGCCTTAAGTTAGGTACCATCCCGGCATTTGTCTGGAGGAGAAGTGGGAAACCACGGAAAATCACTTTGAGGATGGCTGAGGTGGGAATCGAATCCACCTCTACTCAGTTGACCTCCCAAGGCTGAGTGGACCCTCGTACTACTTTTCAAATTTCGTGACAGAGCAGGGAATCGAACCCGGGCCTCCGGGGTTGGCAGCTAATCACACTAACCACTACACCACAGAGGCGGACCTCAAAATATTATTACCGCATTTAAGTTGGTAAACTGTCAACCTTTATCTCTCTTTCGAAATTCGCTCAGAGAGCATAAAACTTACCATTTTGTAGCTTTCTTTTTTTTTTTTCAGTTTTGATGTACAGTATATACCCCTCCCCACGTCCACTGTATCCTACAAACCCAGGTACTTTTTGTTGCCCGTACATTATTCCCTCCCCCCGCCCCCATCCCCACTTGTTAATTCGTAGTCGCCGCTACTGTTTTGTACACAGTAATTTACGAATCCAAACGAATACTTAAAACAGTTATTCTTGACCAGGACTGTGAAACTGCACGTGTTGAAACCGTATGGAGCACAGTAAGACGATAGCAAGGAAAGCAAGTAAAAGAAGTGGGAAACAGTCGAGAATACGAATGATAAAACGTTTTAGAAATTCTCATTCTGTAATACACGCTTAGACATTGTTGTAAATTAATATTTTATTTGTAAAAAGTAAATGAACAGCCTGAACACAGGAATTTGTAAAATGATTTTCACATTTACACGGCTGATGCCGATTATTTTCGAACAGACACCTAAGAATCGTGATTAAATCGTGATAACGTGTTCATATAAACCCATTATAATCAACTCATCGAGGGTGAAGTGGCATCCAAGGGAGTCGAGATTAAGTCTAGTATCGTTTCCACTAATGAGTGTTTAGCTCCTCTCCCTTATATATCCTACTAGACTTCCTACGGTCAATTGCTCTTCTCCTACTCCAACAGTGTTAAGTTTGCGAGAACTAGGGAGTATATATATTATGGCCCTTCATTTGTTTTAAGCAGATGCCCTTATTTATGGAAGGATTAAAATACCCCCTATTCCTCCTTCGGTTCATGAAGAAATTTGACAATCCCGTAGTTTTACTCTTCTAAACGATAACCCCCACCGCCATTATACATTGTCCGGCTCCATGGCTAAATGGGTAGCGTGCTGGTCTTTCGTCACCGCGGTCCCGGGTTCGATTCCCAGCAGGGTTGGGAATTTTAACCACAATTGGTTAATTTTGATGGCACGGGGGCTGGGTGTCTGTGTCGTCTTCATCTTCATTTCATCCTCATCACAACGCGCAGGTCGCCTACGGGAGTCAAATAAAAAACCTGCATCTGACGAGCCGAACTTGTCCTCGGACACTCACGGCACTAAAAGCCATACGCCATTTCATTTTTTTATTTTATTTTTTTGCTATTTGTTTTACGTCGCACCGACACAGATAGGTCTTACGGCGACGATGGGACAGGAAAGGGCTAGGAGTGGGAAGGAAGCGGCCGTGGCATTAATTAAGGTACAGCCCCAACATTTGCCTGGTGTGAAAATGGGAAACCACGGAAAACCATTTTCAGGGCTGCCGACGGTGGGATTCGAACCTACTATCTCCCGAATACTGGATACTGGCCGCACTTAAGCGACTGCAGCTATCGAGCTCGGTCATTTCATTTTTACCATTATACATTTATATATACACTTACTTATAAAACACCTACTGCAATCTGCAGCAACGAACTTCATCGCGTAAATTCTGGATGACCCCGAATAATGAGAAACTTACTGAGAATACGTCACCATAAAAATCTCTACTAGAAGTATGTGTGGACTGATTACTTCTCATTATGCACTTGAACAAATCGGAAATTAAATCTGCTTACAACAGACTGAACTATTGTGATAGATTTGAATGCGAGGTGTGGAGTTATCATATTTTCTATACCATTCAGTATTGCCACCTATGTTTGCAAATTAACATATTCATCTTAGTTCACACTTCGTGCACCATGGGTACGAATTTCAGAACTTTGCTTTCTGTAAATCTAAATAAATGTATTCTAGAGCTACATACCTTTCTGTGATATCTGCCACTTCAGGCGGGGAAGTAGTTGTAGTAGTGGTGGTGGTACTGCTTGAACGGTACCGGTTATTGCCATACCGTGACTCCTTTGGTCGGTATTTGGTGCGCGACGGTTCAGTAGTAGTCTCTGTAACAGCTACATCTTCATCGGACTTCTTGTACTGGTAGGTCCCTCGGGTCCGTGTCGGGTATCGGACACGGGGGCTAGCTGTAGTAGAGGTTGCTTCTTCTTCCACCTTAGTTTTCTTCGATTCATAAACATCGTCCGTATTCTGCTGCTGTGTTGGTGATGGGACGCGATTCATCCGTTCCCGATAGTCTTTGAGACTGAAACGTGGCCGAGTTGTATTGAGGCCATAGCGTACTCTCGGTCTTAGCTTAGATACTGTAGACGCTGAAGCTGATACAGCTTGAGTAGTAAGTGGAGACTCGGTTGTGGTGCTAGTGGTCGTTGTTGTGGTAGTCGTAGACGGCGAAGTTGATGTAGGAATTATGAAAGTTGTATACTCTACTTCAGGTTCGTAAGGAGCCTGAGTAACAACAACTGATTTTTGTAAATCGAAATTTGTACTTTGATGGAGAGCGGGCTCAAAAATATCATTGTGGGTGTCAGGTACATCTTCAACTTGTCTCTGAAATTCTTCAAACGACTCATCTTCTTGACTAGAAGGGGTGGTTTCTGGGAGGGGTGTTGTGGAACGAGAAGATGGTGTTCGATTATATTTGTCCTTCACTCGCTGCCTGTTGTGGATATTACCTCGTCTGGGTCTCTCTGTGGTTGTGGTTGTTGTTGTTGTTGTAGATACTGACGTGGTCGCGAAAGGTATTTGGGTCACTGGTGAATCGTCTTGAGTCTCATCTTCACCTGCTGCAGAGCCATATTGTGAACTATATACGTCATCCTCTGCTGAAGGAGATGATGTCGAACCGTCTGCTGTTACTTCCAGAAAGTGTGGAGGTGGTGTAGGTCTTCTTCTCCGTTGAGACGTGTACTGTTCTTGAACGTAGTATTCTTGGAAACTCTGGGAAGGACCAGGATCTTCTGAAGTGTATTCCTGTTCTGCGTACGTTGATGGTCGTATGCGAGTTCGTGTCCCAGGTTGACGAGTATATGGTTGTCGCACATCATCGCCGTAACTAACGCTCACTTCATCCGTCTGAACGTGGTGATTCACCGGTCTGCGACGGTGGTGCTGAGGTCTACGGTATTTGGAAATTTGATCTTCTTGAATTTCTTCTTCCACAGGCGCTGGTCTCTTGTATGAACCTGGTCGACGTGGGCGCGGGGGACTTACTTGCTGTGTTTCATGGCTGTTCAAAGTGGGCACTTGCTGCTCTTGCTCCAACTCTGATGTTGGTCGGCGCTGTTTGTTTTTCACTTCATTTTCATAAGAAACTTGTTCACCTTGCCCATCTTCTGGTATAGGTCTACGATGTTTTCGCCGACCTTCGTTCTGATATGAAACTTCTTCCACTTGTCCAGTGTTAAAAGTGGGCCTTCGGTGCTTTGTACGTAATACACTCTGATTGGAAGTGTCTTCTTCTTGCTCTGTATCAGCAGAGGGACGGCGATGTTTTATACGTCCTCCATTATCTATATCGGCTGCAGGTCGACGGTATTTCGTTCGTTCTTCATTTTGCCGTCGCGATTCGTATGGCTTTGCGACTTCATCGTAACTTTCCGTTGTGGTGTACCGATTTCGATATCTACCAGGTTTTCTAGATTTTTTAGGTTTAGGCGCAGGTGTGACTTCTTCCTCTTGAGAATGTGTCTGATGAACTTCTACTTGATCAGGCTGAGATATCTGTTCTTCACTCACTGGTATTACTTGTTGGTCAATTAAATGGGGTGGTTGTACTTCATTGAAATCTTGTACCTCACTATTGTCAGAGGTGAATGGTTGAGTTGAAGGAGCAAGTGTAGGTATAAAGTGCTCATCTATTATTTCCGTTACGTCAGGAGGGAATCTTTGATTTAGGACTGGTGGACGTCTATGTTTCTTAGGTGGTGGTCCTAAATTGAGATCTTGAGCAAGAGTGGTCTGATGTTCTTCTTTAAAGTAAGGCCTAGTAATGCGCCCTCTTTCTCCAGGTGACTGTGCGATGATCGCAGAATTACCGAAGTACTGTTCAGAAACCGGCTGAGAATCTTGCTGTTCAGAACTAACACCTAAGGAGAATCCAAGGACACTTGACGGCTGATTATCTGTCGGAGTCTGCTGCGATGGAATGAACAATTCCGCAGTGGGGGAAGCAGTCTGAAACTTAGGAACGTCTGCCAGCTGCTGACCATTTATTATTTCGCTGTCAGGCAACGGGAGATAACCACGATTCTTATTTTTGTTGAAAGTATGTGTCTGAGATGGTGATATTTCAAGACTGTCGCGCGTCTCATCTTTAAATTTCTGACCATCCCCAGATGAAAACGGTTCTCCATTACTATGAGTTTGGACGTTCAAAGGAGCAGAGTGATTCTGTCTCCCCTGGTGTTTGTAGCTTAGGTGAGAAGGCTTCAATAATTCCAACGCATCTCCATTGAAGGGTCCATTTGACAATGGATTTTGATTATTAACCGATTGGCTAAAAGGTATCTGAGATATGTTTTCTTCAGTGTTTGGTACCTCTCTGTTTGGCAAGAACTCTACATTTGCAGTAGTAAAAGAATGGGTTTGCTGTGTTTTAGATGGGAATGCCTGTTCATTTGCACCATGTTGAATTTCGGAATGTTGTTGATTATACACAGGACCCGTATATTGATGATGTACTTGTTGCGGGAATGGTTGAGTTTCTAGGTAAGGTACACCAAGGTTATAATCGCCCAATTTCTGTGATTGATAGCTTGTTATCTGAGGACCATTAAAGTAAAAGCTGGCGACATGATCCGACGTCTGAGGCGGCGGGACAAGCAGAGTGTCCTGGGTCTGTTGGATTGGAGGATGGAGGAAGAACTGATTGTGCTGTTGTTGCTGCTCGCTGAGCTGGTCAGGTCTTTGATACTGCTCAGGAAAACGTACTGAATTCGACTGAGACTGAAACAGTAAAACGAACATGGAAGGTCAATCTGAAGTATAGAAACAATACACTGACTTAAATGATATTATTATTAATATTATTAAATGTTGATACATTATTGTGCGTCTGACGTAAAAAGGTGATTAAAAGAGCACAGTTTGATTACCTTATCGCAATACGATACTTCCTGAGATAGTACGAAGACTACAATCTCAGGGACGCCTTTTGTTGTTGTTGCTTCTTTTATGGGAGTATGAATTTCGGAATGTTATACACTATAATGATGATGTACTTGTTGCGGGAATGTTTGAGTTCCCAGATAAGGTACACCAATATTATTAAAGTACTGTATTATTAAAGTAACAGCTGACGACATGATCCGGCGTTTAGGTTAACAGCCCTGTGATTTCTGACCCGTCACTACGGGTTTTATGTTGGTATATTAGCTTTCTGGATTCGATTTCCAGCACAATCACGATTTGAATATTGGGTTGGAGATCAGATATGGTTAAAAATACCACTCATGAACATTGCAGACGACGCCTTCCAAGTCCTAACCTCCCCTCACTCAGTACAACCGCAGGCAAATGTTGCGATGGTATGTTGTTGATTGAGTCATCAGTCCACAGACGGGTTTTGATGCAGCTCTCCATAACACCCTATCCTGTGCTAACCTTTTCATTTCTACGTAACTACCACACCCTACATCTGCTATAATGTGCTGGTAATATTCGTACCTTGGTCTATCCCTACCGTTCTTATCACCTACACGTCCCTCAAAATCCAGCTGAACAAGCCTGGGTGTCTTAAGATGTGTCCTATCCATAGCCGACTACAGTTTCAAGTCGGAGTCACGTAAGTTCGCTAACGTCCAGTTGGGGCCAAGGTGAAAGCGCGGGGTCTATCCGTGTATGTTGATATCTAGTGAACTTCGTCTCGTGTTTCGTTTAATTTTTCACGAATATCTTCAAGTACCTATATATATTACATGCTAAGCGATAGAATAAGCATACGTAGAGCTTATTATCGAAATAGTGTGGAATAGTTTGGACTGTAGAACTGACTTTCTAAGCCCAGGTCTGTCTGGTGGTATTTGAAGGTGCTCGAATACGTCAACCTCGTGTCGGTAGATTTACTGGCACGTTAAAGAACTCCTCCGGTACAAGATTCCGGCATCTCGGTGTCTCCCAAGAACCGTAAAAGTAGTTAGTGGAACGTTCAATCAATAACGTTATTATTTGTAATGGTGCGGACTGAATTTGGCTTAATAATAAAATGTTTCGTGTATTTGCAGATGCCCAGGAAATGTTGTGTTCCCATGTATCGTAACAACTATAGCATTAAAAAAGTGTTTTGTTACCTCATATAGTTTTCCTTCAGACGAGGGATTAAAACAAAAATGGATTTGTCATTTTAAACCTGGGAAGGATTCAGTCGTATGCATAAAACATGTCACACACGAAAGTTTTTTAACAGGGGATAAAATTTGTGAGAGTAAAGTCAACGTAACTATACTACCACCTAACCTAATGACCTTCTCCCTGATGCATGACCAATTATTTTCCCAAATTTGCCAAAATATTTATCATCGAAAAGTGTTAAAAGAAAAGGTCCTAAAGGTAGGAGGCTGGAAATGTAGAGTAGGGTAAACAAGAAGATGCCAAACGTAACCCATTTACTCAAAATTCAGCAAGATATGAATGTCACTGTAGGCCTATATGTTATCAGGTGTTGGTAAAAGAAATGAGATTTTTTTTTGCTAGGGGCTTTACGTCGCACCGACACAGATAGGTCTTATGGCGACAATGAGATAGGAAAGGCCGAGGAGTTGGAAGGAAGCGGCCGTGGCCTTAATTAAGGTACAGCCCCAGCATTTGCCTGGTTTGAAAATGGGAAACCACGGAAAACCATCTTCAGAGCTGCCGATAGTGGGATTCGAACCTACTATCTCCCGGATGCAAGCTCACAGCCGCGCGCCTCTACGCGCACGGCCAACTCGCCCGGTAAATGAGGTGTTTAGCAAATGGTAAAATATCAAAGTGGTCTCAACTAAATGCATATTTATTAAATTATATATGAACCACTTACTGTAGTATTAAATGTGTACAAATATATCTATTAAAATGCTTCACAATCTCAGAGTATCGTGAGGTAAGCAGTGAAAGCACCTCTTTGTCTTGCCAAATATGTTTAAGGGAACAATTCGAACTTTGCACTAAAAGGGCCAGGCTGAGTGGCTCAGACGGTTGAGGTGCTGGGCTTCTGACCCCAACGTGGCAGGTTCGATCCTGGCTCAGTACGGTAGTATTTGAAGGTGCTCAAATACGTCAGCCTCGTGTCGGTAGATTTACTGGTACGTAAGAGAACTCCTGAGGGGCAGAATTCCGGCTCCTCGGCGTCTCCAAAAACCGTAAGAGTAGTTAGTAGGACGTAAAGCATATAACATTATTATTATTATTATTATTATTATTATTATTATTATTATTATTATTATTATTATTATTATTATTATTATTATTATTATTATTATTATTATTATTATTATTATTATTTGCACTGAAAGGAAAAATAGTTAGGCCCTACTCAAAAATGTTCGTTTGGAAGTGTGAAAGCAAATGATTTACCGTCAAGAAACTTTCAAAGTGATAACGTAGAAACAAGGTTTAGTCAGTACTTATAGTATATTGGTTGTAACTACAATGTTACTGCACCTCAAGTCCTAGAAAGTGAGATGAAAATTAGGATTAAAGGTGTTCTAGCGTTGCGGTGGTGGTGGTGGTGGTGGTGATGGTATGGAAAAGTGAGGTTTGGCTGTAGCCAATTAGAAATGTCTGATTCCATCAAAACAGATGTTATTGGACTCAATATGGAAATAATAAACAAGTTAGACTCATATTTATCACGTGAATTGTTTTTTGGTGGGCATTTTGAGATGTCAGGGGGTAATATGCTGTACATTTCTGGGTACACAATAAGGACAATATCCAGAAGAATAAGATGTGACACTTGTTTAGGTCTCCTGCAGAGTAATGAAACAGGTGATCCCTATTTTGAAGAACTCAGAGAGATGGGTTAGTGGTGCCATCACATTTTGTTGTGTGTCTGCCAACGACATGGTGTCTGCAGAACAGTGGTATACGAAGACCATCTGGGTTGTGAAAAATATAAAGAATTTATGTTTTCTCTATCAATGACAATCAACAGTTCTGGTTTGGACGCCATCATTGTGGGCGTGACAATAATGGTGCGATAGATTGTTTATTTTCTACATTTTCCAATGTCTTGTTAAATAAGTGATAAAAGGAGATGAAGAACACGAATTATGTCAGCAGTGAGGATAAAAACACTAAGCGGAGGAAACTGTCAACGCTCCACAATAATCGAGCTAGTGAGTACTGCTCTTAAAGTGTTTTTATTAATGTAGAATGTGTATTTCTAAGTTCAGTGAATACATTTACTGATGTGTTTCTTTATACCATTTTACGAAGAGTGTGCATTTATCACAACCATCATGTTGGTCTAAATGTAGTGAATTTGGGTGAAGTCATTCAAAATCGGACACGCCCCCTTTTCTCTCGGCCTCCGCTTGACAGATAGATACAGCATTTCAAAGTGTACCTTCCGGCTTTAACTGTAGGTGGCTCTGGTCCTATCACTCTTCTTCTGGTCAAATTTACCCAAATCGATCTCCTCTCCCCAATGTGATGCAGTATCTCTTCATTCGTGATTCTTTCTACCCATCTCACCTTCAGCATTATTCTGTAACACCACATTTCAAAAGCTTCTATTCTCTTTCTTTCTGAGCTAGTTATCGTCCATGTTTCACTTCCATAGAATGCCACGCTCCAGATGAAAGTCTTCAAAAATATCTTTCTAATTCCTCTATCAATGCTCGAGGTGAACAAATTTCTTTTATTAAGAAAGGCCTTCCTTCCTTGTGCTAGCCTGCATTTTATGTCCTCCTTACTTCCACCGTCATTAGTTGTTTTACTACCCAAGTAACAATAATCATCTACTTCCTTTAAGACTTCATTTCCTGATCTAATATTTCCTGTATCACCTGACTTTGTTCGTCCGCACACCATTACATTTGTTTTGGGCTTATTTATTTTCATCTTATGTACAGTATATTTGCCATGGCGCATATTTCCTAACTCTAGCCTCAATTCATTCCAAAGACTAACGCAGAGGTGGGCACGAAGTGCTGGAAAGGGTAGTGCAGAGTATTTTCCTAAAGATAAAAATTAAAGCTGGTCAAATAAGTTAGATACTGTATTTATATTGAGAAACTTTTTCAATTATTTTGACCAATTAAATCGGATAATAATCAATTTGGAAATGCTCCTGCGCTATAATGAAAATGAGCAAAGAACATCGCATGGGTCTCATTAGGGATTCTTGATTAGAAACCAAATTTAAGAATTGCATTTGTTGGAGTCCTGGAAGCATAATCGGTAAGGAATTTCCAACTTTGAGCCAAAAGACACGGAAGATTCTGATACCTTGGGCAACAACAGGCTTTTTGCATCAATTAAATATCGTAATGACTAAATATTGCAATATACAATATCATTTTTGATATTGCATCATGTTTTGATAAACTTTATTCATAAAACAAGGCTCACCCGTCACACAGAGCTTTAGTTTTTAAATATTTATTTTCTTTACAGAGACGTTTTAATCACATGTTACTGAAGTATTGTTTCATTTGATTAGATGTATACCGTTCAACTACAAGTGTTTAAACTAATTAAACACTAGCCGCCAGCGTCTTGGAAAGGTGTAGCAATCCAACAGACGAGCCCACTGCTACACTGGGGCGAAACGCTGGTAATTTCACGATTGAAAAAAGCCTCAAGAGGTCAAATGTTTTTAACAATTGCAATCAATAAAATTAAATTATGGTTTCCTTCTAGGAACCTTATTTTTGATATAAAGGCCAAAGGCTGGCAATGATACACGTGGAGGCACATGCTTCCCCTAGTACACCGTCACTGCATTGTCCTACATAAGAGGCTTGCAGTAGTTAAATGAAACTTTGTAAAGGTCTGATAAAATTGTAAAAGACCCGAGTTGTAAATAAAGCACACAGCCAGAGAAAAATTCCCGCCACCTCCTCCACCATGCCGAATCACCTTAGCCCAACCTCCTACTCCATTAAACCCACAACCCCGCCGAATCTCCTGGCCAGAGAGAAGGCGTTACCTTCTAGGTGGCCCGCCCCTCCCCCTCAGGGAGGGGAATGGAAACTTTTCATGATGATGATGTGTCTCAACGGTGCATTAGCCTCCAGCGTCTTGGAAAGGTGTAGCAATCCAACTGATGAGCCCACTGCTACACTGGGGCGAAACGCTGATAATTTCACGATTAAAAAGCCTAAAGAGCTTAAATGTTTTTAATTTCTTATTGTAAGAAAGAAAAAGCAAGGTAAAGTGAATACAATTTGAAATAATGTATTCGTAAGGAAATAAGGGTGTCATGGAACCCAGAAGTACTGTAAACTGCTCCATTTGCGATTAACTCTGTGGCCACGTTTAGTTCCTAATTTCCTACCTTTCAGAGATTAAACACGGAGTCTATAATTACCTTGATCTCTAGTGTTCTTACTCTCTGCGGCCCTAGGTAACCATCCATCATTCATCCACCTCACATGACCCTACAACCGAAACTAATCTTCACGTGCATACTATCGTCCTTACCTGATGAAAGGGAGGAGGAACTAAGTGAGATGTGTACACAACTCTGCTCTCAGAACTGTGGAAGTTACCCTCTGCTGGTTCACCCTGCTTCTGTTTCTTCTTCGGCTTAACCGGATCCCGGGCCTTCACTGTCGCATGACCGAACAAACTGAAAGAGCCTAGGATAGAAGGCGGTGCTGGGGCGTAGACTTCGTACTTTTGGTGTCTCTTCTTCTCTGCCGCCTCCAGGTGAGCTTGCAGCTTATCGAGTACGGGGTGACCAACGGTCTCTTGCCGAACATCTCGGAGTTTGGCGTTCTCAGCCCAGTCACCAGGCGGTATCATGGGCCTCCATCCGTTCGTGCTTACGGCTGGAGGAGCCTGAAACAAAAAAAATCATGTTTACAACGAAACCATTCAGTGAAAAGCATAAACTTCTTAATTTTACAGTGAACAAAAGTAGTAAAAGAACGAAAAGAATCAAACACAGGTTGAATTTCGTTGACTAGGACTGAGAAGGAAGAGACCGTGACCATAAATAAGGCAGAGCACTTGCATTTGTGAAAATGAAAATCCACAGCCTTTTTCCTGTCATTCGACCGGATCAGGGATGGAATGAATGAAGCCCCATCTAGTGGCGAGGGGAGGAATATTGTGCCGGCTGCCGAAGTCTGTCGCACTACACTGCAGCAATGATAAATGACTAACAGATGAAATGAAATGATATTGGAGAGTGTTGCTGGAATGAATGATGATAGGAAAAACCGGAGTATCCGGAGAGAAACCTGTCCCGTCTCCGCTTTGTCCAGCACAAATCTCACATGGAGTGGCCGGGATTTGTACCACGGAACCCAGCGGTGAGAGGCCGGCGCACTTGCAATTGTCTGGTGTGAAAATGAGAATCTACAGAAAATTATATTCAGAGCTGTCGACGGTGGGATTTCAACCCACCGTCTTCCAAATGCAAGCTCACAGCTTCAGGACCTGGCATATTATTATTATTATTATTATTATTATTATTATTATTATTATTATTATTATTATTATTATTATAGTTTTCATCACTATAACTATGTTCACGGTTCTTGGAGATGCTGAAATGTCAGAAATGTCCCGAAAGAGTTCATAAACGTGCCGCTAAATCTACGGACATGAGGTTGGCATTTTCCAGCAATTTCAAATACTATCGGACTAGCCAGGTTCGAACTTGCGAACTTGGAATCAAGGCGCCAGCGCTCTGCCTTCTGAACCATTCAGTCCGACTATGACTGAAAGAAGGTAAGAAGAATAGTTGTCCTGCAAGCAGTAGTAGCGTATGACACACAGTTTTGTAATGAATTCATGGGTTGAAAGTGTTCACAATTATTACTACAGTTTCATCCAGTAATATACTTATCAAAGCTGCAGCAGAAACTAGACTACTCTGTTATGCTGTGTAGATAGGAGAGCTTCGTATATATTATTATCGTTATTATTATTATTATTATTATTATTATTATTATTATTATTATTATTATTATTATTATTATTATTACTCCGCCTCTGTGGAGTGTGATTAGCTGCCACCCCCGGAGGACCGGGTTCGGTTCCTGGTCCTGCCACGAAATTTGAAAAGTGTTAAAAGGGCTGGAACTGGCTCCACTGAACCTCGGGTCAGCTGTGTAGAGGAGGGTTCGATTCCCACCTCAGCCTTCCTCGAAGTGATTTTTTGTGGTTTCCCACTTCTCCTCCAGGCAAATACCGGGATGGTACCTAACTTAAGGCTACGGCCGCTTCCTTCCGGCTTCCTCGTCTATCGCTTCCAAACTTCCCACGCCCCTACGAGGCCCCTGTTCAGCATAACAGGTGAGAACGCCTGGGCGAGGTACTGGCCCTCCTTCCCAGTTGTATTTCCCCGACGCAAAATCTCACGCTCCAGAACACTGCTCTTGAGGCGGTAGAGGTGGGATCCCTCGCTGAGTCTGAGGGAAAAACCAATCCTGGAGGGTAAACGGATTAAGAAAGAAAGAAAGAAAGAAAGAAAGAAAGAAAGAAAGAAAGAAAGAAAGAAATATTATTATTATTATTATTATTATTATTATTATTATTATTATTATTATTATTATTATTATTATTATTAACATATCGTTTCGGCCTCTTACTACCATGGCCAACACTTGTCAGCCTTTCTGGATTTCCTTTACTCCGTCATCTTAATCTTAATGGAAAATGCAGTTCTTCGCTCTCCGACCACATTGCACCATGTTTTCTCACTTTATCCCGTGTACCCAGGTCCTCAACCTACTTCTTTCCTGAACAAGTGTCTCAAACACACCGGACAGTTGTCCATGGAGCAGTCATTTCCAATTCATGAGAAGATCATGATTTCTTCGAGATATTCTGGTGATGGGCTTTCGAGATAGATGCCCATAACACATAAGACGGCGCTTCCTCATAAGTGAGGATTTTTCGATTTTAGAGTACAGATCCACAGAATTTTGACGTGAGCCGATGATCTATCGTAGGAATTTTTGCTCTTTCATTTGGATCCTCTCTGTCTCACCGAGGTGAATGAGGGCCAAGCATTCAGCAGTATACAAGGCCTCAGGACATGCTTCTGTGGTGTAGTAGCGGTATAATCATTGTTATTGGTTTTTTTTTTTTTTTTTTTTTACAGTCTGCTTTACGTCGCACCGACACTGATGGACCTTATGGCGACGATGGGATAGAAAAAGGCTAGGAGTGGGAAGAAAGCGGCCGTGGCCTTAATTAACGCACAGCCCCAACATTTATCTGGGATTCGAATCCATTATCTCCCGAATGCAAGCTGTTAGTTACGTGACCAAACTACATAGCCACTTGTTCGCTATATTATTATTATTTTAACCTATTATTATGTCGATTTTGGGCGACTTAGGGGGTAAGACTAGACAAAAGAGTGACTGAATGGGTGGCTATATTTCTAGAAAATAGATCTCAGAGAATTAGAGTAGGCGAAGCTTTATCTGACAATGTAATAAATAAGAAGGGAATTCCTCAAGGCAGTATTATTGGACCTTTATGTTTTATTATTTACAGGGTTATTCACCTAACATGTTACACAGAAATAACTTCTAAAGCATTAAAGATATCGACATTCTGTTTTCATATTCGTAAATGGCACCCAGGGCCTTGTAAAATAAAGTGCTACTTAGTCTCATGGGGTGATTAATAACCGAGATATTCATACAAACTCCATATTTTTAAATGGAACGGCACAAATTCATACACCTGGCCTAAAAGATGAACTGCGTTCAAGTTCAAATACCTATGTAAGTATTTTCAAAATCGGACAATTACTTTTTGAGATATAAATAAGAACAGCATGCGCGGTTTTGCTGCCGCATCAGACGGCGTGAGTCGGGCATGGACATATTGAGGCGCAAGTTGCTTCCTGGCCTTGATTCCAGCCACAGAACGGATACCAGGCATGTACTGTAAACATAATGTGATGTACCCTAACATACCCTGGGTGTGCAACGTTATTGTATGACTGGCGAACACACAACGGGGAAGGGAGATTAAAGTTGTATTGTTTTGTTTTGACATGTAATGGGTTGCGCTCAATTTATAGTTTTTTCTCACGGATGGGAATGGGAGGATTTGGAAAGGAAGTCGGCCGTGGCTTATCACAAAGGCACCTATCCGGTTTTTGCCTGGTGTTGAACATGGGGCACCATGTAAATCACTTTCAGGTTGGGCGAGGCAGGACTCGAACCTACGCTCTCCCGAATGCACGCTACTACAGTCGCGCTGGAGCTCCGTGGAGATCAATGCGTGTAAAATAAAACATAAATAATAGTGTTGCTGCCATCTCACCACGATTAGCGCTGACCATTTGCTTTTCTAGAAGGAGGTCTTCTGGTGTTTTGTGTTATGTTTATTTCTCAACTCATAGTGTAGTATGAACTGTACACTAAAACCAGTGACAATTATAGCTTTCGTTATGTTCCTTTCAAGGCAAAGTACTTATTCTATTCCTTTTAAACACATCAACACTTTCTGTCCCGTCATGTGTTCGTCTGCCATACACACTTTGCAAACCCATCACATGTATACGAGGTGCTTACATGCCTGGTATCCGTTCTGTGGCTGAACTCACTCCCAGGAAACTGCTTGCACCTCAAAATGTCCTTGCCCGAATTCACGCCGTCTAATGCGGCATGCAAAACAGCACTTGCTGTTCTTACTTATATCTCAAAAAGTAATCGTCCGATTTTGAAAATACTTACATATTTGAACTTGTACGCCGATGAACTTTTAAATCAGCTGTATGAATTTGTGCCGTTCTATTTAAAAATATGGAGTTAGTATCAATATCTCGGTTATTAATTATCCCATGAGACTAAGTATCACGTTATTTTACAAGACCCTGCGTACCATTTACGAATATAAAGACAGAATGCTGATATCTTTAATGGTTTAGAAGTTATTTGCGTGTAACATGTTAGGTAAATAATCCTGTATATACATGATATGAGTAAACAAGTGGAATCAGAGGTAAGGCTTTTTGCGGATGATGTTATTCTCTATAGAGTAATAAATAAGTTACAAGATTGTGAGTAATTGCAACGTGACCTCGATAATGTGAGATGGACAGTAAGCAATGGTATGTAGATAAACGGGGTTAAAAGTTAGGTTGTGAGTTTCATAAATAGGAAAAGTCCTCTGAGTTTCAATTACTGCGTTGATGGAGTGAAGTTCCTTTTGCGGATCATTTTAAGTACTTAGGTGTTAATATAAGGAAAGATCTTCATTGGGGTAATCACATAAATGGGATTGTAAATAAAGGGTACAAATCTCTGCACATGGTTATGAGGGTGTTTAGGGGTTGCGGTAAGGATGTAAAGGAGAGGGCATATAAGTCTCTGGTAAGACCCCAAATAGAGTATGGTTCCAGTGTATGGGACCCTCACCAGAATTACGTGATTCAAGAACTGGAAAAAATCCAAAGAAAAGCAGCTCGATTTGTTTTGGGTGATTTCCGACAAAAGAGTAGCATTACAAAAATGTTGCAAAGTTTGGGCTGGGAAGAACTGAGAGAAAGAAGACGAGCTGCTCGACTAAGTGGTATGTTCCGAGCTATCAGCGGAGAGATGACTTGGAATGACATTAGTAGACGAATAAGTTTGAGTGGCGTCTTTAAAAGTAGGAAAGATCACAATATGAAGATAAAGTTGGAATTCAAGAGGACAAATTGGGGCAAATATTCATTCATAGGAAGGGGAGTTAGGGATTGGAATAACTTACCAAGGAAGAAGTTCAATAAATTTCCAATTTCTTTGAAATCATTTAAGAAAAGTCTAGGAAAACAACAGATAGGCAATCTGCCACCTAGGCAACTGCCCTAAATGCAGATCAGTATTGATTGATTGATTGATTGATTGATTGATTGATTGATTGAGTGAGTGATTGATTGATTGATTGAAGTCTCTGGTAAGACCACATTAGAATATGGCTCTAGTGTGTGTGACCCTCACCAGGATTACTTGATACGAGAACTGGAAAAGTTCAAAGGAAAGCAGCATGGTTTGTTCTGGGTGATTTACGACAAAGGAGTAGTGTTACTAAAATGTTGCAAACTTTGGGCTGGGAAGACTTGTTATTAAGGTGACGAGCTGCTCAACTACGTGGAATATTTCAAGGTGTCAGTGGTAAGTTGGCGTTTTTAAATTAGGAAAGGTCATAATATGAAGATAAAGTTTGAATTCAAAAGGACAGATTGGGGCAAATATTCATTTACAGGACGAGTAGTAAGGGATTGGAATAATTTATCAAGGGAAATGTTCGATGTATTTCCAAGTTCGTTCAAAAGATTTAAGAAGATGCTAGGTAAAAAATTATAAATAAAAGTAATTATGAGGCAAACAATTGATAGGATATCTGGCACCTGTGCGACCACCCTAAATGCATATTATGGATGGTTGATAACTGATTTGCCGAACGTCCTCTCTAAGATACTTTGTAAAGTAATAAGAAAGTTAAACTTACCGGTGTGTTTGTGTCTGTCTGCCTATGCTGGTCACGTGCGCAGCTTCCTCGGCCAACAAGGACAATACCTGCGTGACAGAAATAAGACAACATCAGACAGATCAAGGAAAAGTGGATTCAAGATGCCAAAGTTCTACTTAATCTATGGAGCTGAACGCAGATTCTCCTCGGCAATTTGCTCGACATGCGGAGAGTAGTTGCTATTTGAGATTAGGAGTTTTAGAACGACAAAACCTGAGCTAATCATAAAATGTTCAATACGTTTTAACGTTTGATAGTTCCATTGCTTAAACAATGTTAAGAAGGAAACTATGGAAGAAATATCTTGCTGGCTATAAGTATTTCATCTGCCCCAATTGTTCCGCTATTTGACCTACGTACAAAACAAACGAAGTCCGCCTCTGTGGTGTAGTGGTTAGCGTGATTAGCTGCCACCCCCCGGAGGCCCGGGTTCGATTCCCGGCTCTGCCACGAAATTTGCAAAGTGGTACGAGGGCTGGAACGGGGTCCACTCAGCCTCGGGAGGTCAACTGAGTAGAGGTGGGTTCGATTCCCACCTCAGCCATCCTGGAAGTGGTTTTCCGTGGTTTCCCACTTCTCCTCCAGGCGAATGCCGGGATGGTACCTAACTTAAGGCCACGGCCGCTTCCTTCCCTCTTCCTTGCCTATCCCATCCAGTCTTCCCATCCCTCCCCAAGGCCCCTGTTCAGCATAGCAGGTGCGGCCGCCTGGGCGAGGTACTGGTCATACTCCCCAGTTGTATCCCCCGACCCAGAGTCTGAAGCTCCAGGACACTGCCCTTGAGGCGGTAGAGGTGGGATCCCTCGCTAAGTCCGAGGGAAAAACCGAACCTGGAGGGTAAACAGATGATGATGATGATGATGACAAAACAAACGAAATTAAGCCTCAAAAATTTCATTCAACAATTTAGGGATAGGCTGTTTTCTCTGCTTCCTTGTTAATTTACGCGTTTTGGAATCCTCTCTTTCTTCTCTTATACGACCTCTCTTTGCCAACCTGCCGTTGTTAATCAACGTCGATTATGTGAGGTTAGTGAAACCTGAGGTCTGAGCAGTGCTCGAGACTTAAAATGATCTTCCACTTCCTTAGCTCCATGCTCTCATTTACTGGGAGATCGGAAGTTATCTTTGTTTCTTCCATCATATTTTTTTCAGAAATGAGTCTGAAGAATCTGGTTTTAGTACTTCATAAACGTAGTTCAAAAGAAGCTACAACATAATTTATCACGATGGCCTCTTTCGTATTACTGTACGTACATTATTGAAGTTCTTGTAGATTCAGTCATACCTTCTTCACTTCTCTCTGAGCATTTACTACTTACTAAAGAGTCGTCGACAAGGTGATATTATTATTATTATTATTATTATTATTATTATTATTATTATTTGTTTACCCTCCAGGTTCGGCTTTTCCCTCGGACTCAGCGAGGGATACCACCTCTACCGCCTCAAGGGCAGTGTCCTGGAGCTTCAGACTCTTGGTCGGGGATACAACTGGGGAGTATGACCAGTACCTCGCCCAGGCGGCCTCACCTGCTATGGTGAACAGGGGCCTTGTAGGGGGATGGGAAGATTGGAAGGGATAGGCAAGGATGAGGGAAGGAAGCGGCCGTGGCCTTAAGTTAGGAAACCACGGAAAACCACTTCGAGGATGGCTGAGGTGGGAATCGAACCCACCTCTACTCAGTTGACCTTCCGAGGCTGAGTGGACCCCGTTCCAGCCCTCGTACCACTTTTCAAATTTCGTGGCAGAGCCGGGAATCGAACCCGGACCTCCGGGGATGGCAGCTAATCACGCTAACCACTACACCACAGAGGCGACATTATTATTATTATTATCATTATTATTATTATTATTATTATTATTATTATTATTATTATTATTATTATTACATCCATTTAGGAACGCTCGGTTTGTGCCGTTAATATAATGGACTAACACGGCCTAAGCACGGAGTCACCTCTTGATTAGGAAAATATACAGATATTTACCAAATTTTACATGAGAAATAATTACAAGTTACAACATACATACACAGAGTGAAGCGAAATTCGCGCACTCGGGCGTCGCAGCGTGACTCCTCACATGCCAGCAATAAAAAAATGTCTGTCACAAAAGTTCGTCCTGCGAGTACTGTATATCTGGGAGAAAGGGTAGTTTAAGAGTGGCAATCTGGCAACACTGTAACCACATGTAGGGTAACTACCTCTGTCAGCATGTAATAGTCGTTCTGTGTAGTTAGTGCATTGGATAGAGTTTTGGGTTAGCATGCAGGAGGTCGAGGGTTCGATCCTGGGTTGAGGTGGTTTTTTTATTTGCTAATTTCAATCGGACATTACATACTATAACACAGTAAGACACCGTTTCTTAGGTCACATGTATCCTACATTTACGAAATTTAGTAACGCTGAACACGTTGTAACGCATCTAGTAGATGAAATGGTGCGAATATATTCACGCCCACGACGTGGAAAGGGCGTCTTTCAAAGCTGACAAATGAAAACGAATGTTCGTCCATTTCTAGAGAACCCGCTGCAATCGCTGTTGATGATTAAGATGCCAGATACCATACCACCTGGACTACATTTACGAAATAAAAACATACGCTTCAACCCAGGATCGACCGCTCGACCTCCTGCATGTTAACCCAAAACTCTATCCATATCTCCAACTGTACAGCATGACTACTATGTGCTGACAGAGGTAGTTACCCTACATGTGGTTACAGTGTTGCCAGATTGCCACTCTTCAACGACCTTTTTCTCCCAGATATACAGTACTCGCAGGACGAAATTTTGTGAGAGACATTTCTTTATTGCTGTCATGTGAGGAGTCGCGCTGCGACGCCCGAGTGCGCGAATTTCGCTTCACCCTGTATACAATAGATGTGCACAGATAATGTCCCTAAACAACTTTTTATCTCGCCGTTTTTGTTGTAAGCTCCCTCCCCTCTGTTCTTTTTTTGACTCTGCACTTACCACGGACGGCCCTCTTGGTCGGCCCGCCGTCGTTCCACTGACTCTGCTGATTGATAAATGTCATGTTTAACACATCAGTTTGTTGTGTTGCCGTAACCTAACGGGATTTATGGTTTGGGGTATCAAACACATGCCCTTCCGCGGTCTGACAAGTTCCCACCAGTGAAATGATACCTGCCTGCCTTAGGCGCTGAGCAGCTCAAAATGCATACTGTTTGATGATCCTTTTGTGTCGTGGGTCGATCATTTTTCATTATCTGTGCTGTGATTTACATCGTTTTCGTCATTCCTATGAATATATCATTTATTGATACCACATTTAGCGTGATTAGCTGCCACCCCCGGAGGCCCGGGTTCGATTCCCGGCTCTGCCACGAAATTTGAAAAGTGGTACGAGGGCTGGAACGGGGTCCCCTCAGCCTCGGGAGGTCAACTGAGTAGAGGTGGGTTCGATTCCCACCTCAGCCATCCTGGAAGTGGTTTTCCGTGGTTTCCCCACTTCTCCTCCAGGCGAATGCCGGGATGGTACCTAACTTAAGGCCACGGCCGCTTCCTTCCCTCTTCCTTGCCTATCCCTTCCAATCTTCCCATCCCTCCACAAGGCCCCTGTTCAGCATAGCAGGTGAGGCCGCCTGGGCGAGGTACTGGTCATACTCCCCAGTTGTATCCCCCGACCAAGAGTCTGAAGCTACAGGACACTGCCCTTGAGGCGGTTGAGGTGGGATCCCTCGCTAAGTCCGAGGGAAAAACCGAACCTGGAGGGTAAACAGATGATGATGATGATGCTGATGATGATACCACATACTATCACTTTTCGCCACACGTTTTGGGAATCTGTCCTTCAGTGTTACCGGAACTGCGGCCTGGAACTTCATGCTGTTTGGTGTAACTCAGAGGAAAAGTCGTTCCTAAAAATTTTCTCACTATGTGGCAGGTGCTCAGGAGGGTGGCTTTCTGTAGTTCAACGTAGGTGTGATGATGTAGGTTTAATGCGGCCAGAGACCTGTGCAAGCTTTTCAGAATAACACCAATACATGATATTACTATTGGAACTCTGATCACTGATTATAGTTTCCACAGGCGTTGTATTTCTATTTCCAGTTCTGTGTATTTTAATATATTTTTGGCTATTGTTGTTTGCAGATTGGAGGTGTTTGGACAAGCAATTTATTATTATTATTATTATTATTATTATTATTATTATTATTATTATTATTATTATTATTATTATTCCACCAGTCTCACTCATATTCTAAAAATCGTACGTGGCTGGGTCGTGGTCACGACTGCACGTTTGACGGAGAATACGAGCCAAGTGATAGGTATAGTCCAAATAAAGTATGGGTCAGTACGGATTTGGAATTTTGTTGCTGATATTTTATTTAGTTGTAAACAAATTTAAACACTTTTTTATAATTGGCTTTACGTCGTACCGGCACAGATAGGTGTTATGGCGACAATGGAACAGGGAAGGACTAGGAGTGGGAATGGACGTATGAGGCGTCCGTGGCCTTAATTTGCCTAGTGTGAAAATGCGAAACCACGGAAATCCATCTTCAGAGCTGCCGACTGTGGTGCTCGAACCCACTATCTCCCGGACGCTAGCTCACCAGCTACGCGCCCCTAACCGCACGGCCAACTCACTCAGTACCTTAAAGACTATTAGTTCCAAATCATTTTCCCCCATTGGGACAAAAAATGTACTCGACTGAGCTCCAGCAGTGTGGAACTCGTGTCACGGTGCTCAGTCGCCTTAACTTTGAGACGCTTACTATAAGCCAGTTCACGCAGGACGATGATGACTTTGGACTTTTTTGAATTCTGACCAACTACTCAATTCTCTCGAATCCGTTTCCGATAATTTTAAAGCTATTTATGGTGGATATGTCGTTACATTTTACGAAACAAAGAAGTTTTCGCGTTTCTTCGCACCACAATTTTCTCGTATGTTCTCTGTTTGATGTATTTTCATCATATACTTGTAGAATTCACTGGGACGATTCAAACGAAACCTCACACGACGTTTTACATCGATGGAGTTCAGAGTTACAGCCGCGCTGCACGGTGATTTCAGTACCTAAAGATGGCAGTATTATTGCATCACTGACATCATAAAAACTCTTGTTGCTAGATATACTCGTCCTCTTGAACTCTGTCATCACTTGAATTGTCTAGAAATTATTTCGAGTCACGTAGTTAATAGTTTTCATTGGGGAAATAGTGGGTTCGAATCCCACCGTCGACAGAACTGAAGATAATTTTCCGTGGTTTCCCATTTTCACACCAAGAAAATGCTGGGGCTGTACCTTACTTAAGGCCACGGACGCTTCCTTCCTACTCCTACCCCTTTCCCATTCCGTCGTTGCCATAACAACATATCGCACCTTGGGAAGAAGAGGGCCACAAGTGCAAAAATGTTACTTCTGAGATAATTGCAATATAAGAATGTAACCAAACCAAACCAAACCAAACCAAACCCCATGGCACTACAGCCCTTGAAGGGCCTTGACCTGCCAAGCGACCGCTGCCAGCCCGAAGGCCTGCAGATTACGAGGTACCGTGTGGTCAGCACGACGAAACCTATCGGCCATTGTTCTTGGCTTTCTAGACCGGGGCCGCTATCTCACCGTCAGATAGCTCCTCAATTCTAATCACGTAGGCTGAGTGGACCTCGAACCAGCCCTCAGGTCCAGGTAAAATCCCTGACCTGGCCGGGAATCGAACCCGGGACCTCCGCGTAATAGGCTTGCACGCTACCCGTACACCGCGGGGCCGGCATAAGAATGTAAAGTATATAGAAAAATATATAAATATAAAAATTCATGTTTTTGTAACGCTTACCACCCCTAACACGGTTCCGAAAAAGAAATACAGTAAAACCTTTTATTGCGATTAACTTGGTCTGCGAGTGTTTTGGAAGACGAGCAAACCTTTTCTTGAATTCCAATTTGATAAACCAGCAAGGTTTTGCACTACGAGTAGTACTGATCTCTCTGCTGATTGTCACGTCACCACAACTGTGCCAATCGTTTCCCCTACCTTTTTCCTCTCACTGTGGAATTATAGGAATCTTCTCCCAGTGGTGATGG
Source organism: Anabrus simplex (assembly GCF_040414725.1). NCBI lineage: Eukaryota > Metazoa > Arthropoda > Insecta > Orthoptera > Tettigoniidae > Anabrus > Anabrus simplex. Next base: position 231,214,731 of record NC_090269.1, on the reverse strand, counting down.
TGGTGATTATTGTTTTAAGAGGAAGTTCAATTTGGGCAACCTTCCTCTATTAACCGGGCGAGTTGGCCGTGCGGTCAGGGGCGTGCGGCTCTGAGCTTGCATCCGGGAAAGAGTGGGTTCGAATCCCACTGTCGGCAGCCCTGAATATGGTCTTCCGTGGTTTCCCATTTTCACACCAGGCTGTACCTTAATTAAAGCCACGGTCGTTTCCTTCCAGCTCCTAGGCCTTTCCTATCCTATCGTCGCCATAAGAGTGTCGGTGCAAAAAAAAAAAGCATTCTCTATTAACACTAATCAGAGAGAAAAATGGAAAGGATCTGACACTTCGAAAAATGAAGATATCGCCAAAGAAAGGCCACGAAATGAGTAAAAAAATGCCCTAATAGTGTCGGGGTCGGAAAGAACAAGAGTTGACCAAGGGAAGTCGGATAGATAGATGAATGTGAGGAACCTGGCACAAGTGGAAGCAATGATAGGTCTCAGCTAAGGGCCCCGTGGTCGTCAACCCACGCCCCCAAGTTGAGAGCCTCTGGGGCCCATTTTAGTCGCCTCTTACGGCAGGCAGGGGATACTATGGGTGTTGTTCTACCGGTCCCACCCACAGGGGGTAATCTTCTCCCATACTCGGGTTGAGTTAGTGTGTCTCGCTCGCATTGTCAACATCGATATGAGCGTATATGTACTGACTACACTGAGATCTAACAACGTTCCTAGGCATGACTGACGGGTTTGCTGGTGAACAGGACCCGCCGGTTGTCGATGAATTTGTGTCCATGGAAGTCGAGGAGAGTGAGGCCGACATTCAAGCGCTGGTGAGAGAACATGCCCAGGAGCTGACCACCGGCGAACTGAAAGGTCTACATCGCGGGGAACACCAGGGGTTATGGGGGAAATTTCATATTCATTCATTTCATATACTGTATATGTCTTCATTTATCAAGCTAGTTGGGTACACGATAGGTCGTATGGCTTGCATTCAAGAGATGGTGGACCGTTAGCAGCCCTGAAAATAATGTTCCACGGTTTTCCATTTTCACACCAGGCAACTGCCGAGCCTGTACCATAATTAAAGCTATACAGCCGCTTCCTTCCTATTCTTAGCCCTTTTCCTTCCGAATTCCTTTAGAAGCCAGTGTGAAGTTAAGTAAGTTTCGTCCTCATTTCTTTATTCTGGTCCACTGCACGCTTTAACATTGCGCAAGGAAAAGTACTTTAACTGCCCGTATTCTGGATTACTTTTAGAGATGGGAACTAATTTTTTAACCTTGCAGTAATGTGGCCGTTGCGATTGTTTATATATTCATGCAAGGCGTATTTTTCTGTTTTTATCATTCGGTGTCCGGTAAATCGTTCGGCATATATGCTGAAATCGATGTAATTTATTGTTTCGGTCAAAGTTTACGTCACAGCCCAGATAGCTGAAGTGTCATACTTGTTTTCTGAATTCATTGCCTATGTGCAGTCCTATCCTTGTTCTAACGGCCTGTAGCCCTTACACTTACGATCTTCGTCGTTTGCTTTGTCATTTTATTCATTTTATTCATTTTATCGTTCTTACACAGCATATCCAATTAGTGAAGTGCTCTTTGGAGTTCAACTTCATTTCCGTACATAATATGCTTTTGTGGAGGATTACTTTTTGCATAGGTCTGTTGAAAGTGTTGTCATCTCCAGTCAAAATCACAGTCTAACATCGATGTGAAGCTAAGAAAGTGATTGTTAGCAAACATCCCGAGCAACATCTTGTTTTCAGAATGAAAAATCACTAGTTTGTGTTATTTTGGAACTTTAAATTACTTACGATAACAGGTGCAGCACAGAGATTAAAAAGTTTGAACGGTATTGTGTCATACTAACGTCTGCAAGTTCTTTGACGTAGAATAAAGTAAAGCCTTGGATTGCGAGCATAATTCGTTCTTTAAATGCGCTCGTAATCCGAAACACTCGTATGTAAAAGCGAATTTTCTCGTAAAAAATAATTGGAAAACAGATGATTCGTTCTAGAACTCAAAAACATGTAATGATATACAGTTATTAATCTTTCTTTCTTAATCCCTTTACCCTCCAGGGTTGGTTTTTCCCTCGGATTCAGCGAGGAATCCCACCCGCACCGCCTCAAGGGCAGTGGCCTGGAGCGGGAGAATTTGGGTCGGTGGGGGATACAACTAGGAAGGACGGCCAGTATTTTGTCCAGGCGGCTTCACCTGCTATGTTGAACAAGGGCCTTGTGGGGGGGATGGGAAGATGGGAAGAGATAGACAAGGGGGAGGCAAGGAAGCGGCCGTGGCCTTATGTTAGGTACTATCCCGGCATTTGCCTGGAGGAGAAGTGGGAAACCACGGAAAACCACTTCGAAGATGGCTGAGGTGGGAATCAAACCCAGTGGTGAGTACTGTTTTAAAGTAAGTAGGCCTATAACTAGACAACCAGCCCCTCTTAACATCAGTCAGACGAAAAAACTAGAAACGTTCGAACCCTGCGATGAATGAGGGTAACGGCAAAAGAAAGGGAAGAGCCACGAAATGCATCACAAACCTAATAACAATGCGACCGCAATAGAACAATAGATGACCAAGAAAGCCCGGAAACAGCTTGCATATTATACCCAATAAGAATGTTAGGACAAGCTCAAAGAAGTTGGAATTAAGTGTGAAGCTGGAACAGATACCACGAAGTGCAAAAGAATAATAATATTGTTATTGAGATACATACAAAGATCAATAGCGCCATGTTCATGTTCTGACAGTCAAGTGGGAGAAAACCCAAAACTCCTACGTCACTAGCGGTTAAAAGTACGGCACTGAAAGTGTCCGGACTGCAATGCGACTTCAAATCGCCGAGCATCTACTTTTCCTTATTTCGTTCCAGGACATTAGATCAACATCTAAACAAAGGGCCATTCTGAAAATATGACCCTAAGACAATGAAAGGAAGTTCCATTAACATAGTAGTTATACCACAGAACCCGAATAACATCATCATTGTCTCCAAGGTAAGATCTGTTATTTATGCAATCTTTCCACTTTCTTCACTGAGTAGCCAGCCTCTTTCTAGGTCAATATCATCTTATCTGATCTACTGAATTTTCACTACCATGTTCTTTTTACTTTCATATAATTATTTATGCTCCTCTCATTATAATTGCAATTAATCGATAGCCTTAGGGTCCGTTTACCAACTAGGTAGCGAGGTAGCTGTTAACTGTATGTCCCAGATCGTCCGTTTGACTTCGGCCAAAGCTCAGGTTATTTTGAAGACAATTATAAAATCATCATATCAAACATGCCAGCTAGTAAAGATAATAAAGACGCTCCCTATTTGTTTTACCTCACTCGGACACAGACATGTGGTATGTAGACGATCTTCTTCTTCTACCGCTTTTCCCACACCTGTGGGGTCGCGGGTGCGAACTGCGTAGCACATATGGATTTGGCCCTTTTTACGGCCGGATGCCTTTCCTGACACCAACCCTATATGGAGGGATATACACTATTGTGTGTTTCTGTGGTGATTGATAGTGTGATGTGTTGTCTGAATATGAAGAGGAGAATATTGGTACAGACACAAACACCCAGTCCGCAAGTCAGAAGTATTAATCAGAAGCGATTAAAATCCCCGACCCGGCCTGGAATCGAACCAGGGATCCTCTGAACCTAAGGGCAGTGCACTGACCATTCAGCCAACGAGTGGGATGTGTTATATGGAAGATGGTGGTATTGATGATTGTTTTAAGAGAAAGTACAACTGTGCAACCATCTTCGATGGAAGAGGAAACGCCTAGAACTGGGAAGAAGGCCTTAATTAAGATACAGCCTTGCCTCGTGCTAAAATGGGAAACCACAGAAAACCATCTTCAGAGCTGACGACAGCGGGATTCTAACCCACCATCTCCTGAATGCAAGCTCACAGCTGGGTGACATAAACCGTGTACACCCGCCTATTCCAAGTGGACAGCCTCAAAGCCAGGGGCAGACCTGGCCTATCAGAGTTGAGAACGAGCTCCGAAGAAGAGAGATAATAAATGAGTGGAGGAAAAGAGATTGGAGTGAGGTGTGTGGACAGCACTTTTGAAGAAAATCAGCCTTTAAAAGTAATACGAGAATATAAAACTGTCCTTCCTTATGAATTTAGGAAGACATCTGATATTTCTTTGATTTCACACACGTAAAGATGTCAGGGAAAATTGTTTGAACATAATGAATGAGTAACCCTGCTTCCAAAGCAACATCGGACGAACAGGATCTAATTTCATCTTTATTCAGGTTTATACATGAGAGTCTGTATTCGCAAAGGTGTATAGAGCAAAACATAACAACTCATTTGAATGTCAATGCGTGGTGGTACGTTTAAGTCTTATCAGTTCTCTGTGAAATTTGACAGAAGTCTGCTCAAAATTTACAAAGACGCCATAAAAATGTTTAATTTTGGCGACATTTCTTCGATATTTTTGCTTGCTTGTTGTTTAAAGGGGTCTAACATCTAAGGTCATCAGCCCATTCGATATTTCTAAACCATTGTCGAACTGTTTAAGTGTTCACAGTAAGTATGAGTCCTCAAATACAATTGGACAAGTCACGTTATTTTTTATTTTTAACAAGTTGCTTTACGTCGCACCGACACAGATAAGTTTTCTGGCGACGATGGGACAAGAAAGGGTCAGGAGTGGGAAGGAAGCGCCCGTGGCCTTGCTTGGTGTGAAAATGGGAAACCACGGAAAACCATCTCCAGGACTGCCGACAGTGGGGATCGAATACTGGATACTGGCCGCACTTAAGCGACTGCAGCTATCGAGCTCGGTCATATGGTTTTAAGGGTGGGAATGATTCAAAATCATTCTCCTGTAATTGTTTTTCGAACAATGACATTTTCGTTTTAACCACGAATTCTGTCCCACAGAGCACCAAAGAACGAACACATTTTTGCTTTGGAAAGAAACACTTAACCCCTCAAATGGTTTGCAATTTCGGCTAAAAAGGCAAGGTCAGTATCCCTGCACGTGCGTTCCTATATCAGCACAGCGACAGAGAGTAGTCGGGGTTCATCCCTGTCTGCGTCCGAGCTCGCTAGCCCTCAAACATTGAGTAGCCAACTTATCCGATAGACGATAATAATAATAATAATAATAATAATAATAATAATAATAATAATAATAATAATAATAATAATAATAATAATAATAATAATAATAATAATAATAATAATAATAGTAATAATATTAATAATAATAATAATAATAATAATAATAATAATAATAATAATAATAATGTTATTATTTTTAAATCTCACGAACTACTTTTGAGATTTTCGGAGACGTCGAAGTGCCGAAATGTTACGTGCCAGTAAATCTACCGACACCTTCAAATACCACCGGACTAAGCTGGGATAGAACCTGCCAAGTTGGGGTCAGAAGGCCAGAGCCTCGAATGTTTGAGCTACTCAGCCCGGCGGTAGACGTTAAGGGATCCTACTGGCAAAATATGGAATCTGACTCTTCACATCTGATAGAAGATCTCTCCTTCTAGCTCTCACTCAGCCTATCAGTTTATCAACTGCATTTGGGTTCGGTAATAGTTTTCGAAAGAGATTATTTTGTTTTCCCCTGTGGGTGGGGGTGGGGGTAGTAGCATAAATCCTAGGTGTCGCAAAAGGCGACTAAAAGAGAGAGCAGGCGCTCTGAATTTGGGAGCGTGGCTTGGTGATACACGGACTAGCACAAGACAGCAATCAGTCAGCAAGAAGGCTTTGCCTTTAGTACATGGTGATATTGTCCGCCTCTGTGGTGTAGTGGTTAGTGTGATTAACTGCCACCCCCCGGCTCTGCCACGAAATTTGAAAAATGGTACGAGGGCTTGAACGGGGTCCACTCAGCCTCGGAAGATCAACTGAGTAGAGGTGGGTTCGATTCCCACCTCAGCAATCCTGGAAGTGGTATTCCGTGATTGCCGGGATGCTACCTAACTTCCTTTCCTCTTCCTTGCCTATCCTTTCCAATCTTCCCATCCCCCACCAAGGCCCCCGTTCAGCATAGCAGGTGAGGCCACCTGGGCGAGGTACTGGTCATTCTCCCCAGTTGTATCGCCGACCCAATGTCTCACGCTCCAGGACACTGCCCTTGAAGAGGTAGAGGTGGGATCCCTCGCTGAATCCGAGGGAAAAACCAACCCTGGAAGGTAAGCAGATTAAGAAAGAACATGGTGATGTTAATGCTTATCTTGTGAATCAGAGTGATCTGGATAGGATATTTGATTAAAGAAGCAACGTTTCGATAGAAGATGAAGACGTGTGTGTTGTAACTGAGTGATATCGCTAGGTTCTCACTAGGTCTATTGCGATTTGAATCCCGTCCAAAGCATGTGGGACATTTGAAATGGAAAAACATATCTCTATAGTTAGAATTTCACTGGAGGTTCCGTGGCTATCATCGTGCTGTCAATGTTCAGATTAAAGCAAAACTATAAGTACAATAAGTATACGGTCCATCATTTCGAAGTAAAAGAGAAATCACGAAGAGAATGAGAACTCTCTTCACTGCTTGCTATCAGATAATAATTAATATCTATCACGTGATCGAGAACTGATCACTTCATAACACGCAGTACTTCGATTAGCCTTGTTCTCTCTTGGACAAACAGCTACAGAGCCTTCAAAGACCGGATAAGACTGCAAGTCTAAAAATAACAAAATTTTAAAAAATTAAAAAAAGGATTCGACAATTATTACGTATTTGGCATTTCATACTAATAATCCTTAATAACACGTAGCCATCTTGCTGGGCAGCAGTTGTCGTGACAGGCCACGGCTATTCATTAGCCATTAGCTGTATGTACCGGAGGCTGGCTATTGTTTTTTATTTTTTTATTTCTCTTCAGGCGCTTCCTACACCCTAGTAAATTCGCGGCTGTGAACTGTGTCACGTATATGGACTTGGCCCTGTTTTACGGCCAGATGGACGTCCTGACTAACCCTATGTGGAGGGATGTTTTAACTTTGCGTGTTGCTGTGGTGGTGACGAGTAATATGGTGAGTTGCGTGTAATGAATAATAATATGATGCTGATGATGTTTTTTACGTCCCACTAGCTACTTTTTCGGTTTTCGGAGACGCCGAGGTGCCGGAATTTTGTCCCGCAAGGGTTCTTTAACGTGTCAGTAAACCTACCGACACGAAGCTGATGTATTTGAGCACCTTCAAATAGACCAGACTGAGCCAGGATCGAACCTGCCAAGTTGGGCTCAGAAGGCCAGCGTTCTACCGTCTGAGCCACTCAGCTCGGCTGTAAATGAAGATAGGTGTATTGGCACAAACACTAACACCCAGTTCCTGAGTCAGAGTAATTAGCCAGGCGTGTCTAAAATCGCCACCCCGGGCAGGAATCGAACTCCAGACACTCTGAATCGAAGCCCACTACATTTAACATTCAGCCCTAGAGCCAAACAAATATAATAATAATAATAATAATAATAATAATAATAATAATAATAATAATAATAATAATAATAATAACTCTCTCCAGTCACTAACAGAAAAGACAGTACGTCCGGGAGGAGGTGTGAAATGGACTCAGGAGCAGAAAAGACATTCACAGTGCAAGAATGAAGGAGTACTGGTCAAAGAAGAAAGCTGGTAGAGATAAGAACCACGTGGTCCATAGCAGGCCCAAACGGAACTACAATAATAATAATAATAATAATAATAATAATAATAATAATAATAATAAGGAGAAGAAAAAAGAAGACTGGCGATTGAAGCGAGTGAGATCACTCATTCCCTTGGATGCCACTGAGAAACTTCAACATAGAGAATCAAAGCTGAAATCTACTGTTATCGATTTTAAGAAGCGCTGGAGTTCATGATTGTCCTAAATAGCAGTTCCTTAAGGTAGATCTTTTGATACGGCTCTCGGACATTTCAGTTATAAGATTTCAACCAGCCGCTCACGGATTTCATCCCATGACCCAAAACTATACCACTGTTCTAAAAGAAGTAAAAGGCTTAAAGAAAAACATAACGATACAATAAATGTAAGGTATGTAATTTCCTCTGCACTTCATTTTCTTAGCTCTGTATGTAAATTTATTTTGAACAATGTGTACACCAAACGAGCTGGCTACGCGATTTGAATCACGCAGCTGTTAGTTTGCATTCGGGAGTTGGTGAGTTCGAACCCAACTATTCGAAGTCCTAAATTTGGTTTTCCGTGGTTTCCCATCTCCACACGAGACAAATGTACCTTAATGAATGCCACGGTCATTTCCTTCACAATCATAGCCCTGTCCTCTCACATCGTTGCCATAAGATCTAGACTACATGCGTCGGTGTGACGTAAAACAAACAGCAACAAAAAAAAAAATAGCTTGAACAACAAGAGAGTTGGCTGCGCATTTCAGATCATGTAGCTATGAGCTTGCATTCAGAAGATGATGGGTTCGAAGCCCACTGTTGGCAGCCGTGAAGATGCTTTTCCCCAGTTTCTCATTTTCACATCAGGCAAATATTGGGACTGTACCCTAACTAAGGTCGCGACTGCTACCTTCCCAATTCTAGTTCTTTGCCATCTTTGCGTCGCCGAAGAACTTCCCTGTGGTTATGTTAAATTACACTACCAGCTAAAAAAAGAAAGAAGGAAAAGTTTGCATCTTCTAGATAAATATTGTCAGAATCAGGCCACTCTCAGATGCTACGGTTCCTGCAAGTGAACTCTTTCTACGACGTCTATCATTGAATTCTGGTTCAGCTTGTCGGATCAGTGATAAATACTCTTATTGGACCCAATACATATTAGAAGCTTTCACTGGAGTACTTGTCTTACATGCCATATTATTATCACCCAGTTACTGAGGATCAGGTTTCATGTATCTTAGAGTTGGACTGCAGGAAATTTCTCCCTGTATGTTTATTCTCTGCTATCAGTTTTCTGGAGATCTTTTTTCTCACATTTGTAACCGAGCGCATCCACGTTTTAGTGTAAGAGAAGGCCTAATGGCCTTAACTACGCCAATGAAGACATCTATCTATCTATCTATCTATATCTATCTATCTATCTATCTATCTATCTATCTATCTATCTATCTATCTATCTATCTATCTATTCCTTATAATTGCAGCCAGCCTGAGTGGCTCAGACGGTAGAAGTGCTGGCCTTCTGAACCCAACTTGGCAGGTTCGACCCTGGCTCAATCTGGTGGTATTTGAAGGTGCTCAAATACTTCAGCCTCGTATCGGTAGATTTACTGGCACTTAAATGAATTCCTGCGGGACTAAATTCCGGCACCTCGATGTCTCTAAAAACAGCAAAAGAAGTTCGTTGGACGTAAAGCCAAAAACATTATTTTTTATTAATATGATCGCACTGAGAAACTGCAACATTAGATATTTAAATGTTAGTTCTCGGCACTGCAGCGTCTTTTCCGATTGTTATTTACTTTTGTAGCTTATTTTTTGCTATTTATTATACGTCGTACCGGAACAGAGAGGTCTAGTCACGGCGATGGGATAGGACAGAGGAAGGATTAGGAAGGAAGTGACCGTGACCTTAAACACAGACTGGTGTGAAAATGAGAATTCACGAAAAACTATCCTCAGGGTTGCCAACAGTGTGGTTCGAACGTACTATGTCCCTGCAAGGTCACAGCTATATCACTCTAACCGTGTAGCCTATTCGCTCGGTCCGATTATTTATATTATATATACAATATTCACTCCAGACAACTGGTGGAATTCTTTGTATTCTCATGTTCTGGAGCCTAAATTTTATAGGAAGCCTAATATTTGCACTTGGTTACAATATTGCAATCTAGGAAGTGTACTGGTTCAGTTGTTAAATCACTTGGTTATAATTCCATTTAGGTTCCAAATGCTTGTAGGATTTTTCAATAGAACTTGCAAAGAGTGAATTTCAACTTGAGACTTTCTTGTTCACTTCTTGTTTTCTAACAACGATGGTGCTAGGTTTGTGAACTCTAGGAAGATACTTCTGAGTCCCTTTCCTTTCTTGAAACAAGAAACCTACTCGTATTTAGCGAGAATATTTCTTCTTTGGTAATTGAACTGACAACTTACGCCCCTGAAGTGAATCATCGGTGATTAATTACCTTTAGAAGGAAAAAAATTCAAGAACATGAGCACTTGCTTCAAATGAACGGCTCTTTGATCAAGTGTGCCAGCAATAGCAGTGGAGAAAAGGAATTTGTTAGCTTCGCATGATCTCGATGTGACTAATCCATTCTGTCTTTGATCGGGGGTCACTGTCATCTAAGGAAAGTTTCCTTTAAAGGAAGGTCTCACCGGTTCTCATGAGCTCTCCATCGCCAATTTAGGAATCGAAAAACATGACCCTTTAAAGAACTAAACATTATTATCATACATTGAATTTAACACTACGTACCGAGCTCGATAGCTGTAGTCGCTTAAGTGCGGCCAGTATCCAGTATTCGGGAGATAGTGGGTTCGAACCCCACTGTCGGCAGCCCTAAATATGGTTTTCCATGGTTTCCCATTTACAAACAAGGCAAATGCTGGGGCTGTACCTTAATTAAGGCCACGGCCGCTTCCTTCCCACTCCTGGCCCTTTCCTGTCCCATCGTCGCCATAAGACCTATCTGTGTCGATGCGACGGAAAGCAAATTGTAAAAAAGAAAAAAATATGATCACTCTACGTAACGTTCCTTTACGATACATGAAGTATTAAGGTTTTGATAATATGGTTGGAGCAGAATACAAAACGACAAGTGGAAAGTACTCCGGATTGTTACGGATAGCGTTCTACAGATAATAATAATAATAATAATAATAATAATAATAATAATAATAATAATAATAATAATAATAATAATAATAATAATAATGTCCGCCTCTGTGGTGCAGTGATTAGTGTGATTAGCTGTCAGCCCCGGAGGCCCAGGTTCGATTCTCGGCTCTGCCATGAAATTTGAAAAGTGGTACGAGTGTTGGAACGGGGTCCACTGAGCCTTGGGAGGTCAACTGAGTAGCGGGTGGTTCGATTCCCACCTCAGCCATCCTCGAAGTGGTGTCCCGTGGTTTTCCACTTCTCCTCTAGGTAAATGCCGGGATGGTACCTAACTTAAGGTCACGGCCGTTTCCTTCCCTCTTCTTTGTCTATCCCTTCCGAACCACCCATCCCCCCACAAGACCCCTGTTCAGCATAGCAGGTGAGGCCACCTGGGCGAGTTACTGGTCCTCCTTCCAAATTGTATTCCCCCCCTACTCAAAGTTTCACGCTCCAGGATACTGCCCCTGGGGCGGTAAAGGTGGGGCCCTCGCTGAGTCCGAGAAAAACCAACCCTGGAGGGTACGAGGGCTGGAACGGGGTCCACTGAGCCTTGTGTGGTCAACTGAGTAGCGGGTGGTTCGATTCCCACCTCAGCCATCCTCGAACGGATTAAGAAATAATAATAATAATTAACAATTTCGTGTGGCTATTTCTAGCCAAGCGCAGCCCTTGTAAGACAGACCCTGGGTGGCATCTGCCACGTGTAGGTAACTGCGTGTTATTGTGGTGGAGGATAGTGTTATGCGGTGTGTGAGTTACAGGGGTGTTGGGGACAGCACTAACACCCAGCCGCCGGGCCATTGGAATTAACCAATGAAGGTTAAAATCCCCGACCCGGCCGGGAATCGAACCCGGGACCCTCTGAACCGAAGGCCAGTACGCTAACCATTCAGCCAACGAGTCGGACATAATAATAATAATAATAATAATAATAATAATAATAATAATAATAATAATAATAATAATAATAATAATAATAATGGTTTTACTTCCCATGGCGCAGAGGTGCCGGTATTTTATCTCGAGGGAATTCCTTTATGTGCCAATAAGTCTACCAACACGAGGCTGTCGTACTTGAGCACTTCCAAATAGCACCGGACTGAGCCGGGATCGAACCCACCAACTTGGATTCAGAGGCCATCGATCTACAATCTGAGCCACGGCCCCAGGAAAGGGTCTACACAAGATACCTTGGCTATCCGTCTCGCATACTACTGTAGGTTTGTAGTGATGATACCAACAAAACGTTATAAACTGTTAATAAATATTAATTTGTTCACACACAAGAAAACATTTTTGCTGAAAGACACAGAAAATTGGCATTGATCTGTAGATAGTTACGCATTGTTGAAGATTTTCCCTTCCATAATAATAATAATAATAATAATAATAATAATAGCGTGTGGCCTCCGTAGAAGCCGAGTGCAGGTCTTTCGAGTTGACGCCGTACAGGCGACCTGCGTGTCTGTGAGGATGGGGCCCTATCTGTGATGAATTCTAATGCTGAGAGCGGCACACACAACCACCCCCCGAGTTATTGGAATTAACCAATGAAGATTAAAATCCCCGACCCGACCGGGAATCGAACCCGGGACCCTCTGTACCAACGGCCAGCACGCTAACCATTTAGCCATGGAGCCGGACTCCCTTCCATAATGACAATGATTATGATGAGTAAATAACTCTAGTACGGTAAATCAATTTTAATATGATGTGTGATGAAAGTTGCATAGTTGCAAAATTCTGAAACTGAAGCTGGAACTTTATTCGGGATTATACTTCGGTGATAGTGGTGATATATGTTTTAAAGTTAATGGTAATGAGATTCCTTCTTAACGTCAATCATGGGATTAAGAGGACGAGGTTCAACATTTCGAAAGGGAAGGACAGGTCATGAAACATGTGAAAATGAGATCTAATACCGTCAGGGTCGGAAGAGAACAAAAGGTGACCACAAAGTTCGGATAGGAAGAATGAAAGTTGTGAAAGACGAGAGTTGCAATTGTAGCCCCACTGTACGAGGGAAAGGGTGATAAACATAAAGCGGATAGTTGGAGGCCAGTCAGCATGACACGCGTTATTTGTAAGCTCTGAGAAAGCATTCTTTGTGATTATATTAGACACGTTTGTGAAATTACTAACGGGTTTGACAGAAGACATTTCGGGTTTAGGAAAGGTTGTTCCAGTAAAGCTCAGCTTATAGCATTCAAGCAAGATAAAGCAGATATTTTAGATTGAGGAGGTCAAATGGACTGTATCACTGTTGACCTATCCAAGGCCTTTGATAGGGTAGATCATGGGAGATTATTGACGATAATGAGGGCTGTTGGACTAGACAAAAGAGTGATTGAATAGGTTGCTACATTTCTAGAAAATAGAACTCAGAGAATTGGAGTAGGTGAAGTGCTTTCTGATCCTGTAATTAGTACGATGGGAGCCCCACATGGCAGTATTATTGGACCTTTATGTTTTCCTACATATAAATGCTATGAGTAAAGAACTGAATCACAGGAAAGGCTACTTGTGGATGATGTTAAACTTTATAGAGTACCGTAGTAAATAAGTTACAGGATTGAGCGACTAGAAAAAAAGAACCTGTGGTGGGAAAAATACACTGTGCTCAGGGTAACACCTTTGTAAGACTTGTATCTGGTAACAATCGAGTTCTATTGTCATGAAGAATGTTTCTGTATAGTGAGAGGGATCTCTCAACATATCATCACATGAAGTGGTACTTTTATTATTTCTTTCCATCCTGGATTTTATTGCAGGACCGGTCAAACTTTTCCCTGATAGCGGCTACCTTCTCAGACACTTGCTCAAGACTTCTCTTAACTTCTTTCACAATCCTAGCTGACTCCAAAATGGGTATGCCACTGCTCTCCAATTTTCTGATGTCTCCCTGCAGCTAGCAGAATTTGCGTTCAGGAACGCCAAATCTGATCGAACCGATGGGAGGACATGACTTTCTCGGCTTCTATTCTAAGGACAACATCCTCATCACCCAGAGCCTACATTATAAAGCGTTGCAAAAAATCAACTTGCCACAATACATAAATTAATAGGCATATGAAAGGAAGAACGAAATGCGATCGTAGTCCTCAATCACAAAAAGATAAAAAGGGCCCCCTTACTTCAAGCTAGGCAGAAGACTAAACTTCCATCGGTAGAGATGTTCGGATTTCCAGCGATTCACTGCTTCAGCCAGTAGGACTGGGAAGATTTTCCTTTAGGCATTGCCAAACACAAATCTTTAAAGGGGCCGATGACCTAAATGAATCACCATCGACAGAGTCATATTCCCTCCCTCATATGAACAATTCGAGGTGGTCTGGAAATGTATCCATATTATTATTATTATTATTATTATTATTATTATTATTATTATTATTATTATTATTATTATTATTATTTGCAAGTTGCTTTAAGTCGCACCGACACAGATAGGTCTTATGGCGACGATGGGAGAGGAAGGTGCTAGGAGTGGGAAGGAATCGGCCGTGGCCTTAATTAAGGTACGCCCCAGCATTTGCCTGGTGTGAAAATGGGAAACCACGGAAAATCATCTTCAGGGCTGCTGACGGTGGGGCTCGAACCCACTATCTCCCGAATACTGGACACTGGCCGCACTTAAGCGATTGCAGCTATCGAACTCGGTATCCAGATTTTTTACACGCAATCTAGTGATTAAAAATTTATTGCATACCACCACATTTCTTTATCTGCCGGCCAACATTCTGATGATTTTTTCTACCAACGGGAATCAAACCGGCTAACCACGGTGTAAGACCATATAGACTTGTTGCCTTAGTTATCATGGGCACCACATGGGATATGGTGGGTTTAAATTCCCCTGTTTACAGCCCTGAACATACCTTTCAGTGGTTTCTTGTTTTCAACCAGGTTAAACCAGGGGAAGTACTTTAATTAAGACCATAGCGGCTAACTTCCAGTCTTATCTCATCGTCGCCGAAAACCTATATGTGTTAAAGTAACGTTTAATATATATATACTTTTAACATGAATTAGACAACATTTTACCACATTTTTATAAATATTTCAGTATAGGCTACACAAACCATATTGCGTCATTCCATGTGGAATCAAGAATGCCCACAACCTTACCCACTCAGATTTGAATAATTAACTTATTTAGGTACTTATTTGTAACAGCTATAAATGGCAGTTTTCAAAGTTATACATATCCCAGATAATTATCTCAAGAGTACTGAACAATTGCTACAATTTGCGATACAGCCTTTCACACATTTTGGTGTATCTTGCGGTTTATTTAAGGAACGGAACTGAGTTTCAGCTTGTTTCCAAGGGAAATTATTATCTGTCTTCAGTTTTAGGCACCTTTCGAGTCCTATATACCATTTTAAATTTGAATGTTCAAGCACATAAAGTCAAGAATGTAATTTTGTAAGTCCTACTGTACCTAACATATCCTGAAAGTTTGAAGTTAGAACTCAGAATATCTTGTGAGTTTTTTATTTTGTTAGGTTGCGTTTTCATTCTCGATCTGATGGGTTATCACAATGATTTTATTATAACATCCCTATGATGAAGAGTTTGTTTAAAAGGCCAATTATACTGATCCTTTAAACTTCGATCTTTCTGTGTAAAATAAAATAGTAAAATTACATACATACCTTGTAAGACTACATACCTTTATTTCGATCAGTTCACACAAATTAGCAAGAAAATGTTACTCAAACTCCGATAAACATGTTCAATATCAAAACGTGGTAAAAAAAAAAAAAAAGGTCCGGTAGCATTACTACTAGCCTCCGTGGCTCAGACGGCAGCGCGTCGGCCTCTCACCGCTGGATACCGTGGTTCAAATCCCGATGACTCCATGTGAGATTTGTGCTGGACAAAGCGGAGGCGGGACAGGTTTTTCTCCGGATACTCCGGTTTTCCCTGTCATCTTTCATTCCAGCAACATTCTCCATTCTCATTTCATATCATCTATCAGTCATTAATAAATCACTTTGGAAGTGGCGACCCCATCGTACTAATAACCTATATATGATTCATTCATTCCATCCCTAATCCGGTCAATGACTGGAAAACAGGTTGTAGGTTTTCAGCATTACTGCTGTGGAAATAAAGAAATTAAAACGTTATATTTTTGTGAGAAATGTTATAATAGATCCTTATTATCACCATAATTAAAACTGAATTGCGATAATAGAACTTTGGTTTACTTTCATATATTATTATTATTCTCTCTTTGTTTGTATCGGCCTACTAAGGACCACATCATTAGAGCTCTCTTCTCTGGGCTTTGATCTTTGACAGCTCTCCTTCATTCGTTGCCGGTGTTGCTCTTTTCTTTCCGCTGTCCACGTCTTTCCCGTCTTCAGCTTTGGCCTTTCTTGAAAACCTTCGTGGTCTTTTCGTTTCCTCCTGACTGGGTTGCGTTCTTGTGTATCTTCATAAGTGATCCCCATCTCCTGTAGGTCCCTTTCCACCTCCTTGCACCAAGTTGGCTGGGTCTTCTAGACCGAGACTGTATTTGGTTATTGGTCTTCTCAGTTGTCAGACAATGTTGTGAGATTTTTTTTAAAAAAAAGCGTGCGGCCTCCGGAGAGGCCTGGTGCAGGTCTTCTGACTTGACTCCCGTAGGTGACCTACGCTTCGTGATGAGGATGAAATGATGATGATGAAGACGGCACATACACCCAGTCGCCGTGCCAGGGAAATGAACCAATTTTGGTTAAAATTCACGACCCTGCCGGGAATCGAATCCGGGACCCCTGTGCCCAAAGGCCAGCACGCTAACCATTTAGCCACGGAGTCGGACAATGTTGTGAGATGGACAGGGAACAATGGTATGATAGTGAACGGGATGAAAAGTCAGATTCCAAGTTTCACCAAGAGGAAAAGTCCTCTCGGTTTTAATTACTGTGTTGATGGAGTGATAGTACGTCATGGGGATCATTGTAAGTATCTAGGTATTGGTATAAGGAATTGTAAAGAAAGTTTGCAGATCTCTTCACATGGTTATGAGGGTATTTAGAGGTTGTAGTAAGGATGTAAAGGAGAGGCGTAAAGTCTCTGGTAAGACCTCAATTACCGAGCGAGTTGGCCGTACGGTTAGAGGCGCGCATCCTGGAGATAGTGAGTTCGAATCCCACTGTCGGCAGCCCTGAAGATGGTTTTCCGTGGTTTCCCATGTTCACACCAGGCAAATGATTGGCCTGTACCTTAATTAAGGCCACGGCCGCTTCCTTCCAACTCCTAGGCCTTTCCTATCCCATCGTCGCCATAAGACCTATCTGTGTCGGTGAGACGTAAAGCCACTAGCAAAAAAATAAATTAGAATGTGGCTCTATTGTATGGGACCCGCACCACGATTACTTGATTCGAGATCTTAGAAATATCCAAAGGAAAGCAGCGCGATTTGTTCTGGGTGATTTCCGACAAAAGATTAGTGTTACGAAAATGTTGCAAACGTTGGGCTGGGAAGACTTGGGAGTAAGGAGACGAGATGCTCGACTAAGTGGTATGTTCCGAGCAGTCAGTAGAGAGTTGGCGTGGAGTAACATTAGAAGACGAATAAGCTTGAGCGGAGATTTAAAAGTACGAAAGTATGAAAATAAATCTGGAATCCAAGAGGACAAATTGGGGCAAATATTTATTTCTATGACGAGGATTAAGGGACTGTAATAATTTATCAAGGGAAATGTTCGATACATTTCCAAGCTCTTTAAGAAAAAGATAGGTAAACAACCAGTAGGGAATCTGCCACCGGGGCGACAGCCCTAAATCCAGATCATTGATGACAGACTGAAGCAGTAACGTCATGTTTGAGCTGGAAGGCTTTGTCATCTAGGCGGTGTTGCGTCGATCATGGCTTTAACTTTTAACCTGAAAAGTAAGCCGGCATAAACACCGCTCTAGTGACAAGAACGACCTTGGGTATCCCTATTCGACCAACCAGATAGCTATTGCATTCAGAGTGGAGGCGATGTGTGTCTGTGTTATGCGTCTTGTGTATTTGTGAAACAAAACATGGAGGCCATGGGAACGTGTTACAAGTGAAGTGCAGAAAGACGATCTTGAAGACAACATAGCGAAAATTTTTCGAAAGGACAAACAATACATGTGAAAAAACGTGATACTGTCGCACTGGGGTAGAGCAGCGACTTGGTGCAAACAGGTTCTTAGTGTCACTCATTACACATTTTTTGGTCCTTTGTTTTACGTCGCACCGACACAGATAGGTCTTATGGCGACGATGGGATAGGAAAGGCCTAGGAATGGGAAGGAAGTGGCCGTGGCCTTGATTAAGGTAGAGCCCCAGCATTTGCCTGGTGTGAAAATGGGAAACCACGAAAAACCATCTTCAGGGCTGCCGACAGTGGGGTTCGAACCCACTATCTCCCGGATGCAAGTTCACACCTGCACGCTCCTAACCGTGCGGCCAACTCGCCCGGTATTCATAACACAAAGTGAGCTTCAACTACTACTAAGATGTTTTCATTCGTTTCCTGTCCGACTCGTTGGATGAATGGTCAGCGTACCGGTCTTCGGTTCAGAGGGTCCCGGGTTCGTTTTCCAGCCGGGTCGGGCATAACCTTCATTGATTAATTCCATTGGCTCGGGAGCTAGGTGTTTGTGCTGTCCCCAACATCCCTGCAACTCACACACCACACATAACACTATCCTTCACCACAATAACACGCAGTTACCTACACGCCGCCCATCCTCATCGGGGCTGCATTCGGCTAGAAATAGCCACACGAAACAAAAAAATGTTCCCTGAAGGGGGAGGCAGGCCTTTTAGATCGTGACACTGTCTCTCACGCCGGGAGATTTGTTACGGTGAAGGAGAAGCTCGGAGAAGGTGCGGGGGTTGGTGGCCGTGGCCTATACTCGGAACTGCCCCGGTATTCGCCTTAGTGCAGGGGAATGGAAAGCCATGGAAAACCATTCTCAGAACAGCCGACGGTTGGGGCCAGCCCTGTCCCATCTCCCGAACGCAGAGGCGTAGAGCCACGGTAGAGCCGTAGCCACCTCTCCTCTACTCGGTTGGCCGGTCAGAGAGCAGAGCTGTTGGACCACGGACCAGCCGTGGCCACTTACGAGCCGAAACCCACTGTGCATCTACCGACCGAGCTTCAAATTATTATTTATTAGAAGGCCGGGCTGAGTGGCTCAGACGGTTAAGGCGCTGGCCTTCTAACCCCAACTTGGCAGGTTCGATCCTGGCTCAGTCCGGTGGTATTTGAAGGTGCTCAAATACGACAGCCCCGTGTCGGTAGATTTACTGGCACGTTAAAGAACTCCTGCGGGACTAAATTCCGGCACCTCGGCGTCTCCTAAGACCTTAAAAAGTAGTTAGTGGGACGTAAAACAAATAACATTATTATTATTATTATTATTATTATTATTATTATTATTATTATTATTATTATTATTATTATTATTATTATTATTTATTAGAAGGTTATTTCATTCCTACGCTGTGGGTAGGCGGGCCGTCAGCTATACAAAGTAGCTCTTAGGCCGTGTACAATATATATATGTAAAAGAAAATCGAATGTTTAGTGGTATGTATAGACATACGTAAGGGAAAAGTAGGAGGATAACGAGTTAGGATACACAGTTTTACAGATATTTACAGAATAGGATAACAAAATGATACAAGGAAGAGAACATGTTTGCATCGTAGCGTATTGGAGCAAGAGTTCATATAGTCCATTGGGCGTCAATGCACTGACAACATAAGCACTGCACTAGTCAAGTTCACAACATACCGAGTAGAACGTGCACTGACAATTGTTACAAATAACAGACGAAATTGCAGAAATAGAGGAAAGACAACACTCAATATAAAGAATATGGAATAAAAGTCGGTTGAATAACGTTCAAGAACACCAACTGCTAGCTTAAGCAAGTCCACATAATGTAAATAAAGAACGTGCCGCAGGTAGAATGTTAATCGGCACGAATAAATGCACTGAGAAAAACAGAGATTAGAATCACACGCACTACCTTGTGGCACAGCAGAAAAACGAAACGGAAACACTGTCTCATAATACAATATGTCCTCACTTCGGATAATAATAATAATAATAATAATAATAATAATAACGAGCTTCAAACCTCCAGGCTATACCAAAGAATTTCAGGGCTGTCGTCCGCATGCGGGAGTGGATTCAAAGAACCTTTCACGGCTGCTCTCACGATTTTTCGATGAAGATGTTTCCATTCCAAGATAAGTAATTTGGCGCCTCTAGACACTATCAATATGATAATTGCAAGTCTGAGCAATTAGAGAGGCGGTTAACCCACATTGTGTGAATCTAGTGATCTAGAAACAAGTCGCCCGCAGCGGAACTAACAACGCTGTCCTTTATGTAATATCCAGTTCCGTGTATCTTGTACTTGTTAGACAGGTCGCGTGACTTTCATGTGCCACACGTGTCCAACAGTACTGTACATTTGTCTTGAACTGCGTGACACTGAATCAGCTCACAAACAGGTAGGTTCTCTACTGATCTTCGAATGTACTAACCAGACTTTTACAGGGATATAACGGATCTTATCATCTATGGACTAAAAAACCGCCACCCACCAATGAGATCAGCCTAGCTGTTGATAGAGGCAGGTTTCACTCTGTGGAAACAACAGTGGCCACATGCAGCTCCCAAGGTACTTAGACTCTTCGATTCAAGTCATATTCCAGAAGGCTTTGACCTCCCTCGCAGACTTGGTCATCACTCAAGAGGTTTCGCTCAAAACTTGGCCGATATACACATTTTCATCATAAAATACGGTTCTGGAGCTCACTCGACTGTGAGTGTGGAGTCTATCCTCTCTCATAAGCAGATCTTGTGATAGTCTCATCATCCTTAATCCGGTGACTGAATAGAATCAGTGTGCTCTGCAGTTGTGATATCTTTAAGTTACTTTCTTTTGTTATGGGTATAGCCACCTTGTTGCTGTATATATTGTTAATAATTATAATTTTTAAACTTTTAGCCTTCTACTATTGTATGCGTGCTTCATTGATTACGAGAAAGAGTTTGATAACGTGCCATGAACCAAACTGTTTTCACTTCTAGTTGAGATAGGTTGAACACATCACATGATACAACTGTTATACAATTTATTCAGGATGAAGCGAAATTCGCGCACTCGAGCGTCGCAGCGCGACTCCTCACATGCCAGCACTAAAAAAAAAAAATGTCTCTCTCAAAAGATTGTCCTGCGAGTATATCCGGCAGGAAAAGAACGTTGAAGAGTGGCAATCTGGCAACACTGCAACCACATGTAGGGTAACTACCTCTGTCAGCACATATTTGCCGTACTGTTCAGTTGCTGTAGTAGTTAGAGTTTTGGTTCAGAATGGAGGAGGTCGAGGGTTCGATCCTGGGATGAGGCGCTTTTTTTATTTGCTAATTTCCATCGGACATTACATACTGTAATACAGTAAGACTCCGTTTCTTAGG
Source organism: Anabrus simplex (assembly GCF_040414725.1). Lineage (NCBI taxonomy): Eukaryota > Metazoa > Arthropoda > Insecta > Orthoptera > Tettigoniidae > Anabrus > Anabrus simplex. The sequence continues at coordinate 231,193,473 of NC_090269.1, read as the reverse complement.
TCACATATATCCTAAATCTACACAATTTAGTAACGCTGAACACGTTGTAACGCATCTAGTAGATGAAGTGGTGCGAATAAATTCACGCCCACGAAGTGGAAAGGGCCTCTTTCAAAGCTGACCAATGAAAACGAATGTTCGTCCGTTTCTAGGATCGTATTATGTAAGTGCAAATGGTTTCTAGAGGACCCGCTGCAATCGCCGTTGACGATTAAGATGCCAGATACCATACCACCTGGACTACATTTATATCTATCTTAATCTGTTTACCCTCCAGAGTTTTCTTTTCCCTCGGACTCAGCGAGGGATCCCACCTCTACCGCCTCAAGGGCAGTGTCCTGGAGCTTCAGACTTTGGGTCGGGGGATACAACTGGGGTGAATGACCAGTAACTCCCTCGGGCGGCCTCACCTGCTATGCTGAACAGGGACCTTGTGGAGGGATAGGAAGATTGGATGGGACAGGCAAGGAAGAGGGAAGGAAGCGGCCGTGGCCTTAAGTGAGGTACCATCCCGGCATTTGCCTGTAGGAGAAGTGGGAAATCACGGGAAAAGTGGGAAACCACGGGAAACCACTTCCAGGATGGCTGAGGTTGGAATCGAACCCACCTCTACTCAGTTGACCTCCCGAGGCTGAATGAACCCCGTTCCAGACCTCGTACCACTTTTCAAATTTCGTGGCAGAGCCGGGAATCGAACCCGGACCTCTGGGGGTGGCAGCTAATCACGCTAACCTCTACACCACAGAGGCGGACTGGACTACATTTACGAAATAAAAAACATACGCCTCATCCCAGGATCGACCCCTCGACCACCTGCATGCTAACCCAAAAGTCTACCCACTGCACCAACCGTACAGTGTGATAAATACGTGCTGACAGATGTAGTTACCCTATATGTGGTTACAGTGTTGTCAGATTGCCACTCTTCAACGACCTTTTTCTCCCGGATATACTCGCAGGACGAACTTTTGTGAGAGACATTTTGTTATTGCTGGCATATGAGGAGTCGCGCTGCGACGCCCGAGTGCGCGAATTTCGCTTCATCCTGTATAAACATCGAAATGCAGTTATCAGATTTGACAACGAACTAACAGCCCCTGTACAGGTACTGAAAGGAGTGAGGTAAGGCTGTCTGCTCTCACTGTTCCTGTTTAATGTCTTTGCTGAGGAAACCATCAATGAATCTATAACAAAAACCAAGCTTGGGGTGAAAATAGGAGCGAGACTAATACAGACCATGAAATTTGCCGATGATCAACTATACCTGTGCGTAGTCCAACAACTTTATCCAAAATGTTGCCGAAGTTGAATGGAAAAGCTGAGGAATTTGGTATGAAAATGAATATTAAGAAAACAAAAGTCATGATGTTTAGTAGGAACCCACGTCCATCGCAGGTGATGATCAGTGCTGAGCCTGTACAACAAGTAGCACAGTTCAAATACCTTGGCCAGATCATAAAAAGAAAACTTCAGTGTCACACTGAAATAAAAACACGAACAACAATAGAGATATAAACTATCCCTTCTATGTCAGAAAACAATGTTCCTCATTTTATATAAAAGAATAGTGAAATCTTATGTTTGGTCTGCTGCACTGTATTGTGCTGAGACCTGGACGTTAACCAAGAGTGATACTAAGAGGCTAGAAGCCTTTGAGATGTGGTGTTGGCGTCGGCTGCAACGGATAAAATGGGTGGAGAAGAAGACCACCTCGGAGGTATTGAACGTTGTCCAAGAAAAGAGGCAACTTTCTTGAATGGGACATAGGCTTCGACATAGGAATGTGTTGATGGAAGTTTTGGAAGGAACCAGTGAAACGCCCTCGTGGAAGACCAAGAAAGACATTCATGATGGCATTTCTTGTGAACTCAGGTTGCAGGAGCTATGCAGACGCAAAACGTACTTCACAGGTTCGACCCAGTTGGAGAAAGACTTATTGCAGGGGCAAACCAGTCCCAATCATCAGACTGAATTACTCTAAGAAGAAGAAGCCATACGCTAAGTATACAAACAAGATAGTTTAAAAGTGAAATTATAGCTTACTAGTTGCATTTAATTGAGGCTGTCTTGAAGATAGCTTCTTCTTCATGACCTTTACCAAGTTCGGCCCATTGTTAGTGCCAGAGCTTTTCTGACGTCAACCCTATGCGGAGAGACCTATTGACCATTGAGTGTTACTGTAGTGGTTTGTAGTGTGATGTGTTGTCTAGAATATGTGTATTGAGTCCCTAACCGGAAAAAGTAACTATATGCATTTAAAATCAGTGACCCGGCCAGGAATCGAGCTCGGGTCCGGCTGAACCGAGGGTCAGCACGCTGATCATTCAGCGAAGGAGCCGAAATAATAATAACAACACAATTTCAGCTACACATGGATATTCTAGATATTCTAACAAACCCTTTACATTATTTTAAATGTTCTTATTTTGTCTTTCTTTCTTTCTTTCTTTCTTTCTTTCTTTCTTTCTTTCTTTCTTTCTTAATCTGTTTACCCTTCAGGGTTGGTTTTTCCCTCGGACTCCACCAGGGATCCCACCACTACTGCCTCAAGGGCAGTGTCGTAGAGCCTGAGACTTTGGTTAGGGGATAGGACTAGGAAGGAGGACCAGTATCTCGCCCAGGTGGCCTCACCTGCTATGCTGAACGTGGGACTTGTGGGGGGATGGAAAGATAAGGAAGAGGGAAGGAAGTGGCCGTGGCGTTAAGTAGGTACTATCCCGGCATTTGCCTGGAGGAGTAAGAAAACACGGAAAACCACTTCGAGGATGGCTGAGGTGGGAATCGAACCCACCTCTAATCAGTTGACCTCCCGAGGCTGAGTGGACCCCGTTCCAGCCCTCGTACCACTTATCAAATTTTCGTGGCAGAGCCGTGAATCAATGTTCTGTTTATAAACCCAATCAATCCGAAGTAACAGTCACCACTGATATGCCTGTCGCTCACATAATAGCGAGTGAAATCTTATCTGTCTTTGTTTACTCCTTAGTTCGGTTTCTTTGATGCGGGGTCGGGGAAGAAGTGATATGATTTTACATGGCATTTTACGGCCAGATGCCCTTCCCGAAGCGAACCTCAGTTGAGGAGCTAATGAAGATGAAATGAATGAGACGAAATAATATGGATAAGGAGTTGGAGGGAACTGGTTGTGGACTATGAATTGAAACTGACCCGTCATTTGCCTGAAAGTGAAAATCGGAAATTACAGAAAACCATTTTCAGGACAGCCGACGGTGAGGTTCGAACCCACAAGTCTCCCGAATGCAGAGCTCGACTTCATAGACGTAGCGCGTTAACAGGCGCGACTACTCCGCTTGGTAATCTGATAATCTGTAGCGATATGATATCTGTAATGACGTTTAGTTGTAAATAACTAACGCGCAGATTGGAAAGAAAGATACCTAGGCATTAGATGCTGTCACGGATTTCACCAGGAGTTGAAGTGGAAAACCATAGAAAATCACCTCTAGTATGATCGATATTCGAATTTCAGTCAATTTCTGTACACGTTAGCATTGCCTGAGGTTCATTTAACCCCGCTTCACTTCCTTGAAACGGTTTTAAAGTCATAACAGATTTGGAAATGGAACCCAAGCCATTTCCGTGGGAAGCTAATCCCTAGATCAGTTACGGCGAGCTTGAATGCCATCAGAACGCACTGTAGAGGACAAAAAGCTATTATTATTATTATTATTATTATTATTATTATTATTATTATTATTATTGTCGTCCACCTCCGTAGCTTAACAGTTAAAACTATTAACTGCCGTCCTCAGGGACCCGGGTTTGATTCCCGGTACTGCCAGAAATTTAAGAATGGCAGGAGGACTGATATGTGGCTAAAATGTACATGCATCTCACCTCTATTGGGAAGCTGCACAACAACAGGACGAGGACACGAGTTTTATGCATTTATTTATTTATTTATTTATTCATTCATTCATTTATTTATTCATTCATTTATTTATTCATTCATTTATTTATTCATTCATTTATTTATTCATTCATTTATTTATTTATTTATTTATTTATTTATTTATTTATTTATTTATTTATTTATCTGATCCATGGTATATGGGTTTGCCGACTGACAAAGAATTGCGTACACTCAATTATCAAACAAAATAAACAGATAGTTAAGAGAACATTGCACCGATTCAATCTACAAATACATGGAAACTGCAGAAGCAACAGGCTACAAATTTCGTACCACGTAGGCCATACAGATGATGTCGCGCTATAGGAGCAATATTTAATGATGCATGTTACAATTTCATCATTGAATGTTTTGTTCTATCTATATTTCTGCCGCCAGGTTACAAATGATCTTAGAATTGCACCCCTCACACCAAAGAAGAGACCGGTCACAACAATCTGCCTTGGATTATGTAATTGAAGGATAAAAGGGGATGGAAGGTTCGTGCATAGTCTTATGCTACACCACATCAAAGATATCCAAAGGAAAGCTCACATTAGACTCAGCCAGCTATACCCTATACTAAACAAAAAGTCCAGTGTAAACACAAACGTAACCATAAATATGTATAAGGCCTTAATTAGACCAAATCATGTACGCAGCCCCAGCGTGGGGGTTCACAGCAAGACCACTTCCCTTTCGACATACCAATACGCCAACTACGCGATTTGATAAAGTCAGCTCCATTAGGCGCCACATACGTAAACAAACACTAAGAATGTACACAAAGTCATGGGGTAATACTATCAACCCGTTAATAAGCGGGATTGAACGCTACGACGTCGATCTTTACAAAAAGTACCCCACACCGAAACACATTCTGTTCAGGCAGCCACAGGGTTGGGGGGACGAGGGGCCGATAGCGGGCTCCTCCCCAAGCTGACACCTAGACAACACTTAAACCCACACACTGCAGACAACGTGTACCTATGTAAATATGTAAATATGCTCCTTTGATTACAGCTGTCTTTATCCCAGGGACCAGGCGAGGAAAGATTGATAAGAAACACAACACGAGGAGAAGACGACGACAACGCAGCCAGACGGCCAAGGACGAATCAACCCACCTCCGTACCCCGAAAGAGACGCGGGAGTGGAACACCAGCCCGCGCCCTATAACGAAGACAGCAGTACTAATATAGTTACTTATTTCGTGTCATTTCACTATTATTTAAGTAAAGCACTGGACGTGAGTGCAGACAAGTAAGCCGGCACTCCAAGGAGCACCTGTATATATATATATATATATTGTTCTAATAATCCTAGCATAGTTGCAGATCTGCAGTGACAAGAGTGTTCCAACAACACCGCACAGAGGGACATCGCCAGGCGGAAGAAGAAGACAGCCCCTTGCACCAAGTAAGGGTAGGCTCTTAATCCCCCTCTCCAAACAGAGACTTGGCACCAGGGACCACTGGCTATTGGGCAAAGGGACGAACCTGTGGCCCAGAGCCCAGACGATAGTGGACTCGAGCCGACCCGGCAGTGACAAGATGGACTGATCCCCATAATAACAAACAATGGCAAGGAAATGGTTATGATTGCATGACACATCTTCCTAACTAACACAACCTCTGGACTTTTCCAGCCCACATCCTTGCATGTGCTATCAAAAGATGTCAGGTTTTACACGTAGGCCCTTTCTCTTTTCTGCCTATGTGTTTTTTTTCTTGACCCTTCAATACCATACTTCAACACCACCTTACCTAACACAAACTCTTGCCGTGGTAGCGAGTTTAACTCGGAAACCGGCAGATACTCCTTGTATCACTTCCCACTCTTCCCTGCTATCTCTTTCTTCTTAGAAATTAATAGCATGTCGGAGGCCATGTAGATTGAGTCGATGGTCACGGCGGGGGAGCGGGCTACGGGGGGCTCCCGTAAAAAACAAAAAGCAAAAAAAAAACGTGCATAGTCTTCTTTTCCTTATCAACGTCAATAGGATGAGCGACTTGATTCGAACCGCATCTGAGCTTCGCCCTTCTCTCTGTTGAATATCGATCTCAATCAACAACGCAGTGTACTTCTCCATGCACTTCAAGATGTTTGAAACAAAGGGCGCTAGCGATCATGGTTCTGATGTTATTGTGGCGCTTAATCCGTATAAACTCCCCCCCCCCCCCCTCCAAAGGAAAACTCCACAGTACATGTGGCAAAAGCGATGTGGATTGGGAAGATGGACCGTGTCCAAGGGGCATTTCCGGAGAGTGTAACACTAACACGAGAAATGAAAATTTAGAAATAGCCCTCTCAGCATGCACAAGAAGATCAGAAAGAACTGGGCCGATGCTCTGAATTCGGTAATAGGTGTATTGCAACAGATCTTTCCTATTGCAACAAAGAATAATATATGTGAATATGTACATTTTAAGTAAAATATAATATTTTACCTAAATCTTTCTCATACCAAGGATAATTGGTACACGCATAATTTCTGCTGTTGGTCGGTATTTAGCAAGGATCATTACGAGTACACTCACCTTACACAAATACCAGGGTGGTTTGGGACTAATCGATGTCGAAAAGAAAGCAAAAACCCTATTCCTCAGAAGAAACCTATACCGTTACAAGGATTAGGGAATCATGAATCGAAGAATTTCTTAAAGAGATGATGCAGTCTCCAAGAGTGCAAGACTGAGAATATCTGAGAATCGAATTAAGCTACGTGCCACATGGCATCGTCACATCTCCAGACGTATTGAGGAAAAATTTTATAATTGTATACAGTCTCAACAGTATGTAGCCCCTAAAATGATTAAATCGGCACTGATAATCAACTGGAATCGGGTATGGCGGAATATCTTGAATCGCAGAGTTCCAGACACAGCGAAGGCATTTGATATAAAGTAATTTATGGCATTATGCCAACAAACAGCAGACTTCACCATATTCATATGACGGGGACAGACTTATACACCTTCTGTCAAGTGGAGGACACCATCCAGCATAGACTTACTTACGACTTGTGAGAAGATTCGACCGTAATGGAACAAATCTGAATGTGTACAGCAATGCATCATCACGATCAGACGTCCTAACACCTATATGACACCCGAGTGGGTGATCCGCCCTACATTTAGCCTGCGACCACCTCATCTGAACAGGGAGTTGCCATGCTTATTTCATCAACTACTGCAAACTTAGTTCTGGATTTTATACCACCTAGTGATTGGGTGATGTTACTGAGGATACACACATCATACCAGGTCATGAAAGTTACTCAGGTTTATGCACGAATCATCGATAAAGACGACGAAGAATTAGAATCGCCGTAAGAAACCTTAGAAGAAGAAATGCAACTCACCAGGAAGGGAGAGATAACAAGGGTCATGGGTAATTTTAATTACAACATACGGGCTGGTGTAAAAGGTAATACTGGTGAACGAATCTTAAGAGAAGACAGTCTGGTATAGTTTTGTATGGAACATGATCTATTTGTTTCCAACACTTTCTTCACACTCTCTCCTAGGCGGCTATACAAATGAATAGCACCCGCTGATAGCGACGAAAAGAGTACAATTAAACTGATTTAATTGTGTTGAAGTGACAATTAAAAAAGTATGTGACATCCGTGAAAAATCCGTGAAATTAAATTATGGTTTCCATCTTGGAATTTAATTTTTGAATTAATAATAATAATCTGTAATTAATTTCAGAATAATTTATTAGTCCTCTGCTGAGAATATGGCAGCAGATAATACTGTTTTCTCTTACTTGACAGGCATTTAAAAATCTTACCCGAAAAAACATAGCGAATTTCCACCAGTTTGTATGAACATTGAAAAGTATAACCGTCTATAATGAAGATGTATGTTTGTGTTTATTTATTTATTTATTTATTATGGTTTTTAAGGGGGACCTGCGGAGTACATGTACCAACGGTCTAGTCATGGTGAAATATCGGATACCATGAGATCTCCAAAGTTAAATATCATTGAGCGTGGTAACCACTTGGCTGGGTAGCCCACGAGCTGCTGGCGATACGAGGAGAGAAATGCATTTGATCGTAAGTAACCTCCAAATGAGGGTGCCGAATTAGTGGCCCCCTGGCCTAGTTGGGGAAACTGATATGCGCTATTAAGTGCAGGCTGTCACATGACTTACCTTAAAAGCAATTTCAAGACATTTCTGTCAAATCAACCACACTATTTCCAAGAAAATGGAATTATAAGGCTTGATATTCTAAACGTTGCATTTTATTAGCGATGTTAAGTCCCAAGTGTAAAAAAGCCACGTCTCATTCCAGACTGTGTTCAATACTGCAGTATTTCAAAAGAAATTAAATCACGGTTACATCTAACGAAGTGGCTCTCAATAAAGAAAGTTCAAAGGCATAACTATGGAAGTATAGAAGCAATTTCTGAAATTCTGTATCTGAAGAGTGGCACTGCACGGGTGTGAAACTTGGACATTCGTCGCAAAAATCGCATCAGGCTTTTGTATTCTGGTGCCAAAAGCGAATATTAAAAATAAGCTGGAGGGAAATGGTTAAAAATAATGGTTTCGAAAAGCACTGGGTACTAATTATATTCTAAGGACAAACGTAAGGGAAAAGAAGAAGTGGCCGTCCAAAGACAACATTATTTGACAAAATGAAGAAGGAAATCAACGGCTACACTTATGAATCTGGCCTAGAAAACAATAAGTGGCTATCAAACTCTCTTTTTACAACTGGCTTTACATCGCACTGACACAGATAGGTCTTAAGGCGACGATGTAATAAGAAAGGGCTAGGAGTGGGAAGGAAGCGGCCGTGGCCTCAACTAAGGTACAGCCCCAACATTTGCCTGGTATGAAAACTGGAAACTACGTAAAGCCATCTTCAGGGCTGCCGACAGTGGGGTTCGAACCCAATATACTCCGAATGCAAGCTCAGAGCTGCGCGCCTCTAACCGCACGGCCAACTAGCTTGGTGGCTGTCACACAATCGAGAAACTAAGAACTCAAGAAAGATACGATGAGAGAGGATTCGAGGTCTTACACTAGTAAGGTTGCGGTATTAATGACAGCAAGCAGATTTCCAAGTGGCGAGTTAATGAAATTACATTACAGAGAGAATGAAATTCTGACATACCATATTCAGATGGACGCTCATAGTCATAGCGGCTCGCACGTTTCCGTACGATTAATTCCACCATTAATATACTGTATATTCACGTATCAACAGATTCAATAATTTTATTGTCTACTCTGAACGGTTTTCGGAGACGCCGAGGTGCCGAAATTTAGTACCGCAGGAGTTCTTTTACGTGCCAGTAAATTTACCGACACGAGGCTGACGTATTTGAGACACCTAACATATCACCGGACTGAGTCAGGATCGAACCTACCAAGTTGGAACAGATGTAGGTTGACCTATGGAGAATCTGATAAATTTCAAATTTAAGATTGTGTTTATGAAAAGCTTAGCTTATGGATGGAATAATACCGTGAAACTTTTTGATAATTTTAATAATTAAAACAATAATACTATTTTGATAATGATATAACGATATGAGATAAAAATTATATTTCATTCCCTTGTAAGTATATACGTTCCACAATGATGGAAATTAAAAAATTAAATTTAAGCTGTACTTCCCATAGTAAACTGACAAACAAGGCTTCAGGAAGTCTCCACACACAGTGCTGCAATTGTGTAATCAAACGTTTCGTGATGAAAGTACGTTCACGTAACAGGTGTGTAATAATGATCATCTCTCAGCTCTAGTGGCTCCTGAACAAAAACCGATTCACGTCATTTTATAACTATAGTGCACAATCTTCCCGTCAGTGTCCTTTACACCGTGGAACAATCTTCATCCTTCTCTACTGCATTCGATCCCTTAACGGGATACGGAGCCGCCTATTTTACCAACGTTAAATTTGTTTAATTCATGTACCTTTTCCTCAGGATCTAATGAAGTTATGATAATGAAATTTATGTCACATTTTATTCAAACCTTATTTGACATACTGACGGAGCGTTTTTGTAATTGGACTTAAGGGGACTCAGATACATATTTTTTAAACAGTCAATAAATAGAATAATTTTTTCCTAAAAAAACAGCCAAATCTCAAACAGTTTTATATAAATCAGGAAATCCCTCCGTTGAAATGTTAACCAATATGAGACAAATTAATTATGAAAATTACACAGCTCTGTGATAAATAGTCAACTAGAGAAAGGAACATACATTTGAAAAAATTGGAAACTCAGAAAACTGCAGTTAAAACTCTCCACACATATGATTTTCTCATTGTTAGCGCGGGTTTAAATTAAAATTGTGGCAACTTTTAATTGTTAAACTATAATGTATTATACATAATTTTAAAGAGTAGACTTCAGAGATTCATAAAATAAAAAAAAATAAAAAATGATATGTTTGACCGTTTAAACCGTTCCGTATCCCCATAAGAATTTTCGGGGATTGCCTATAGTAGAATAAGAGAAAATATTAATGAGTCAAATACTTTTACGGTTTTGAAAAGTCGCTGATGTGTAAAAATATTGTTCCGCAGAAGTCCTTTTACTTGCCAATAACTGTACCGGAAAGTTCTTTTGTTTACAAGTTGCTTTACATCGCACTGACACAGATAGGTCTTATTACGACGCTGGGATAGGAAAGGGTTGACTGGGAAGGAAGCGGCCATGGCCTTAGTTAAGGTACAGCCGCAACATTTGCCTGGTGTGAAAATGGGAACCACGGAAAACCATATTCAGGGCAGCCGACAGTGAGGTTCGAGCTCACTACATCCCGAATGCAAGCTCACAGCTGCGTACCCCTAACCGCACGGCTAACTCATTTGGTCTACGGAGACAAAATGGTCTATCTGAGCACCTTAAAATATCACCGGACTGAGAAGGGATTCACCCGTCCAACTTAGGCTCAGAAGTCCAGGCCTCTTCCGCCTGATCCTCTCAGCCCGGCTAGTACAAGACAGTAGTTCTATGAAAAGATGTGTTTCTTCTTTCAGCAACACCACCACCCCTTACCACGAAAGAAAGAGGGTCTGGTTATGGGTAAAAGAATAAGGAATTAGTATTGTGCAGTTTTTTATCCCTCTCCTTCGGTAAAACGATCTACTTCTGTATCTCATGCATTTTCTGAAATTGAAAAATGCTAACCATAACTTTAATCCACATTAGTGCCAACCCTATATACTTGGGACAGCCCAGGAAAACGAAGAAGGCGATTATGATACGGAAAATGAATTCAAATATACTAAACTAGAAAATAATATTTAAAAAAACTCAAAACGTTCAATACTGTTGTAAATTGAAATTAAGGCTTGTGAGACTCATCACGCAGACCTCAAAACACTTTGGCCATCCTCTCGCCTTCATTTTTTCTCGGGCCGATGACCTTCGATGTTAGGCCCCTTAAAACAACAAGCATCATCAGCAGCAGCAATTTTTCTCACTAAAAAGTAAACTCGTGTCCTCATCCTGAGGTGGTGCAGCTCTTTTCAGGTACACCCCCATTGGAGGTGAGCTGCATGTACCATTTCAACCACATACCAGCCCTCCTGCCATTTTTAAATTTCTGACAGTACCTGGAATCGAACCCGGGCCTCCGAGGACGGCAGCTAATAACACTAACCGTTACGCTACGGAGGAGGACATTTTTTCTCACTGACCTCCGTTGTTCTCTTGCAGTCTTGACGGTACTGAGTTTGTGAAAACTAGGGAGTATATCGTTTTAAAGCCCTTCGTCGCGCTTCTCTTCTTTTACAGTCGCCATTTCTCTTCTGATTAGCGGATATATTACATTTACTAATAATACTAATAAAATCGTAGTTACCGTGTGGAAACATTCTGAATTTGAGGACACCTAAGCTGTCAGCATGTCAATTTTGACGTTTCATTTTATTCTAATGGGTGGCAGAGAAACCAAAAGTCTATTGGGAGTCCTTTTGCAGAGTTTTAAACAATTTTGTTTGGTAAACACCCAATGTGTCCGCCTCTGTGGTGTAGTGGTTAGCGTGATTAGCTGCCACCCCCGGAGGCCCGGGTTCGATTCCCGGCTCTGCCACGAAATTTGAAAAGTGGTACGAGGGCTGGAACGGGGTCCACTCAGCCTCGGGAGGTCAACTGAGTAGAGGTGGGTTCGATTCCCACCTCAGCCATCCTCGAAGTGGTTTTCCGTGGTTTCCCACTTCTCCTCCAGGCGAATGCCGGGATGGTACCTAACTTAAGGCCACGGCCGCTTCCTTCCCTCCTCCTTGCCTATCCCTTCCAATCTTCCCATCCCTTCACAAGGCCCCTGTTCAGCATAGCAGGTGAGGCCGCCTGGGCGAGGTACTGGTCATACTCCCCAGTTGTATCCCCCGACCAAGTGTCTGAAGCTCCAGGACACTGCCCTTGCGGCGGTAGAGGTGGGATCCCTCGCTAAGTCCGAGGGAAAAACCGAACCTGGAGGGTAAACAGATGATGATGATGATGATGAAACACCCAATGTGTCGCCAGATATCTTTTATATACTGATATCGTACGACATGGAGTGCCGAATGGACTTCTTCCTGCTATTCATGTTCCGACTTTATATGCAGGGAATAAACACACGATGCTGGGATCAACCACTGATCCACCAGGAGACCTATTTATTTTACATTATTACGTATAACACTTTACATACTGAGTTTGCCTCATTATCTCAACCAAAACAATAATTATATACAGCAGAAACGCGATGAGTTTTGTAAATTGTACTTCTATTACCATATTACTCTGTTATAGTCAACTGTGTCACAGTTCATTCTGTCAAATTCTTGATCTAATATCCCAGTCACTGAAAGAAATAAAGAACATTTTCGAATAATATCGCATTGGGGAAGAGAAAACGTGACAGTCTCGTGATCCCAGCTGACTGTGGCATTGCTCTCATTCAGTCCTGTCATCTCTCCTATCCGACATCTCTTGGTTGATTCTTGTCATTTTCCCATCTCAGTTATGTTAGTTCTATGAGGCTTAGAGTGTGTCTTATTGTTTTGCCGGGGCCGATGACCTTCGATGTTAGGCCCCTTAAAACAACAAGCATCGCCATCAGCAGCATTGTTTCGCCTACATAACACTATCCTCCACCACAATAACACGCAGTTACCCACACATAGCAGGTGCCGCCCACCCTCATCGGAGGGTCTGCCTTACAAGGGCTGCATTCGGCTAGAAATAGCCACACGAAATTATTATTATTATTATTATTATTATTATTATTATTATTATTATTATTATTATTATTATTATTATTATTGTTTCGCCTTTTCGTTTCTTATGGCAATACCCATATTCTGCGAGCGGAGTAATATTAAGAGAGGGAGGATACTTCTGTCACACGATGATCGTCATCCACGCCTTAAAAATTGTGAAAAGCATAAGCAAGTTTGCAGGTTTGGTTGATATCATGATTGTAGTCACGGGACCTCCAGTTTTAAGTGGAATCCAAACCACACAGACGTCAATTTCATTACAAAAAGTTTGAGTTTGTGAAAAATTAAGGGTGAAGTTGTACTACAATACAAGTTAAGGTGCAGTTCTTATGAGTCACTGCACTTCAAATATGAATATTTAGAATACATACTAGCATAGAAAGCACCTAAGTCGATAACCAAGGAAAGGATGTACTTACCTATAATAATCGTCACCACAAAAGGGCACTGCAAGTACAGGCCCATGGCCAACTGTTGTTTGTTATCCTCTCATCCTGAAACAAGAAGCATAGTACATTTTAGTTCTAATATAGATCTGTTAAAGTTCAGTCATAGTAATGTTAGATTATTACCTGTGTTTTATGTTTATAATAAACTCATGCTTATCTACTCATACTGGATCTTTGTGACTGATGCAATAATGTTATATTGTCCTTCAGTTCTTTCATTAAATAGGGTCTTAATCTGTACACTTGAAGTGCACCTACTGTCCTTTAGTTGTTTCATTGCATGGAAAATATTTCTGAAAACGTGAATTACACCTATTTTCCTTTAAGACCGCGAATCTGTCTAGAAGTAGTAATCGCGTTTCTAAAATTCTTAGTTTCCTGGTGAAAAACCCATGACGTTTTGGCTGAACTGCTCATGCTAAATATCCACCTCATATGTATTTTAACAATAAGAATACCTATTTCCGTTTTGAATGTCTGGTAAAGGTCTTTGCCAATGGTAGAAGAATTTTATCTACATCCTGGGCCTTACCAAGAAAAAAACTAGGACATTTCTAAAAGATCAGAAATTAATGGATCTCATGACAATGTAAGGATGAAGTTATGGAATATCACAACTCCAGTAGAGCATCAGAAAATTATCCGTTATTATTCTGTAGTTAAATACTTTATACTCGTTTTATACGTGATTGTCGTAATGGAATTCCAGTACTTTGAAGAAAGGGATAAATCTATGGATTTGCAACGATGGTGTGTGGCTAATCATCGTCTCTGAAACACCTTGAAATGTATGTACTCTTACAGCTGCTTACTACTCAGAATACCTGCACTAGCTACTCACCGGCGTAATGAGTCAACATTCAGGAATGAATACTACAGGAAAATTGGAAAGTTCCCGATTTTCTAAAGATCATCTTTTGGAGTTCTTCAGACTGGTTTTTCAATTACTTTTTACAGTGTATAAACCGGGTGCTTTGCCTTCGTGGTAAGCTGCAAGCTTCCTCTCGAGAGATGGTGGGTTCGAACCCCACCGGTGGCAAACCTCAAGGTGATTTTCTGCTGTTTACCACCACTTTCATACCAGGCATTTTCCAGAGCTGTACTTCAATTAAGATCATAGCCGGTTTTATTTCCAGTCCTAGTTCTTTCCCACCTTACTGTCGCAAAAGTGACGTTAAATCACTAGCAAAATGTAATGTACCACAGTTAGCGCAGTCGGGCGATTATCCACCAATCTGGTGTCACTTAAGACTAAACATTTTTAATATACGTTATATTAGTATTATTGTTAAGGGACATGATAGCGAGTACGTTGCTGGCTTCTCATCAAGAATCGCGAAAAAGCACGTCGTTTGAATTCCCCGCAAAACTGGAAGTCCTTTCACTATGAATGCCGTATCAATAGTCAGGAAGAAACACAAGATTTTCTTCTTATTCTTATTCTCCTTCTTTTTCGCCTCTCGGTTTGACGAACCAAGAATTATGCAAAAAGAAAAACAATCCATTCATCTTTTTGCTTCTTTTCTTGATTTTCAATTGTTCGTCCTTCCGCTTTTCTTTTCTTTCTTCTCTCCCGGTCGGATGTTATCTATTTACCTTCCCCTAGTATCAACTTTCTGAAAGGCGTTCTTCTTCTTCTCCTACCGCTTTTTCCCCATCTGTGGGGTCGCGAGTGTGAACTATGTAGCAAATGTGAAATTTGACTTGTTTTATGGCCGGATGCCCTTCCTGACGCCAACCCTGTATGGAGAGATGTAATCACTATTGCGTGTTTCTGTGGTGGTTGGTAGTGTATTGCGTTGTCTGAATATGAATGGAAAAGTGTTGGGACAAACACTGTAGAATTAATCAAACGCGATTAAAATCTCCAACCCGGCCGGGAATCAAACCCGGGACCCTCTTAACCAAAAGCCTCAATGCTGACCATTCAGCCATTGGGTCAAACAAAGGCGTTCCATCGATGTTATGGATTCTGTTGTTCCCATCTCTTTTATATACTTCTTTATCTTTCGTAACAGCTGGTTGCCATTGTTATCCTTGAAAACCTGTCTGAAAATTATTTTTGTGAATCTGCTGTTGTCCGTCCTAATGTCATGACCAAAGAACCTAATTTATTCTCTTCTGATCGTATCAGGCATGTGTCCCCTTTCTTCGTTCTTAACATAATTCCTCGTATGTCTAAATTAGCCTTTTTTCTGTGTTCAATGGGCCCCAGATTTTTCTTAGATTTTTCCTTCTGTAGCACTTATTATTATTATTATTATTATTATTATTATTATTATTATTATTATTATTATTATTATTATTATTATTATTATTATTATTATTATTACTGCATACGTCAGTGAAGTAAGACTGAGGATAAAGTTGAGCAGCACACCGAATTCATGAGTGACATTTTGTCCGTAAGAAAGTAGGTTAATTATAGCTAGGAGTTATTGCGACGGTGCTGCTTGAAGAGCACTTCTCACATGAGACATTCAAGCGAATAAAGTAGTAAGAATATCAGAGTACAGCCTTGACGTTTTTGTCTGCCGTTGCTTCATTCTGGGTACTACTGGTTCTGAAAATATCTGTCCCGCATACATCATCGAATTGTTTTATTTTTGCTAGTGGATTTTTATTTACAATTTGTTTACGTCGCACCAGCACAGATATATCTTATGGCGACGATGGGAAAGGAAAAAGCTGGGGGTGAGAGGGAAGCGGCCATGGCCTTAATTAAGCAACACCCCCAGCATTTGCTTATGTGAAAATGGGAAACCATGGAAAACCATCTTCAGGGCTGCCAACAGTGGGGTTCGAACCCACTATCCCCCGAGTGCAAGCTGATAGCTACGTGACCTAAACCGCGCAACCACTTGTTCGGTAAAGCTAGTGGTTTAATGTCTTACTGACTCAGGTTTTCGGCAATTATGGGATAATAAAGGGTTAGGACTGGGAAGGAAGCGGCCGTGGCCTTAATTAAGATACAGCCACATTATTTCCCCGGAGTGAAACCCGGAAACCACAGAAAACCATCTTCAGGACTGCTGATGGTATAATTCGAACCCCCCTCCTCCCGTATCCAAGCTTTCAGCTACGCTGTCCGTACCGTACAGCCATCGGCTTGGTTGTGGGAGTATTGTATTCTCAGAAAATTAAAATTTGTGATACATTGTGATCCCAAAGTTTCAAAATAATGGCATACATTCCACTTGGTTATAATATACTAATGTTTTTTCATTTTCCATTCCGACCTCACTTGATCAAATGCAATTACCTTCCGAATACTTTTTTTTAACATCGTTATGCCTTGCTCAGGAGCATGGTCGAACTTGCTTAGCTGATGTGTTGGCCTTCTTTTCCTTCCAAAATCTCTTCATCCTCCCGCTGAGCTTCTTCCTTCGTTCTTCTGTCCAAGTTATAGTAGCTCTGGTGTTGGGTTTGTCTTCAAAGTGGTGATTGTCGATTTTGGTTCTGAATTTACATCTGTCCTGTACAATGTCTTCTGAGATGTTGATTTCCTGGAGATCTCTTTCAATTTCACGAAGCCAGCTGTTCTTGGTTATTATTATTATTATTATTATTATTATTATTATTATTATTATTATTATTATTATTATTATTATTATTATTATTATTATTATTATTATTATTATTCGTTTCCTTCCTAATCATATCAATAGATACACACACTGGTACAGAAGTCACGACCAGACTAGATATCAGAGTAAGAACACGTCAACATTCTTCGGAGTACGCATTCTGTACTTCCCCACCAAGGATGCCCGTGAACATGCAGGCAAAATGTGTGCTGAGAAAGTAATCACAGAGTACCATCTGGAGAAGACATCTTACGAAGTGTTTCTCATCTTATAAAATGTCATCGGGCGTTCTATTTTCCTCGGTATATTTATATTTGCTTTCCTCTTCACGTCCGCTTGGCCACTTTCTCCAGTGAGTCTCCTTCTGTATGCTGGTCATGCTCACATACCAGCACGGCAGATGTCGTCCACGGGGCCATGAAGGTGACAGCACATAGCAAAGACTTTCTTTCGCACGTCGTA
The DNA here is from genome assembly GCF_040414725.1 of Anabrus simplex. Lineage (NCBI taxonomy): Eukaryota > Metazoa > Arthropoda > Insecta > Orthoptera > Tettigoniidae > Anabrus > Anabrus simplex. The sequence continues at coordinate 231,175,813 of NC_090269.1, read as the reverse complement.
GGAAATTTCATTCATGGTCTTCAGCTGGTCAGTAGGGTACTGCAGTCCCGCTTTCGTCGCCAAGGTCTTCTGTGGTAGTTCCAGTGGCAGTTTTACGCTAACTACGCAAAGCTGCAGGATTACCAGTTACATTGCAAAGTAAGAAAAGGGTAGAAAACAAAGAATACGTTTATTCAGACTGTTTAGCTCATGGCTCTAATGACCAATCTGGCACAAGAATATCAGAAAATTCAATCAATCGACACATGCATATCGCCATAATATTATAGTTTTTTTTTTCGTATGCCGTACTCAAACATCTTCAATAATACATTACCGGTCGAGTTGGCCGTGCGGTTAGGGTCGCTCAGCTGTGAACTTGCATCCGGGAGATGGTGGGTTCTATCCCCACTGACGGCAGCCCTGAAGATGGTTTTCCGTGATTTCCCATTTTCACACCAGGAAAATGCTGGGGCTGTACCTTAATTAAGGCCACGGCCGCTTTCTTCCCACTCCTAGGCCTTTCCTCTCCCATCGTCGTCATAAGACCTATCTGTGTCGGTGCGACGTAAAGCAAATAGCAATAATACATTTGGCCATAGACTGCACAATGGACAGGACGTACCTGTGCTATGCTGATGAATTCGGCAGCTGACGTATTTGTGGGCTGCGGGCCAAAGAGTTTAAATACAAAAATAAACTAGTGTATTTCCGTCCTGAAAATGCTGTTCTCTGCCTAGGTTATGAATGCCTACAGTATGTACGCTGTCTATCAAAACGTAATTGGGCACCTATCCACAATGTTTGTTCGGTGGTTGTTACCTGGTCAGAACCTCGTAGTGCCAACTCTTGCGGCTATAACAACAACCATCCTATCCGGCATGTTCTCGACGAATGTATGCAGGACAACTGCTGAGATTCGTCGCTACTCCTCTTGCAACCATTTCGAGAGTTGGCCGTTCCTCCTGAGAACTCACTCATCGCAAAGCGAGGTCGGGACTCTGGATGGGCCACTCCAGTCAGCGAACATTGTTGTCGGCGTACCACTGCATAGTAGCCGCAGAAACATGTGACGGTCCAAACACCACTTGAGTCGTTGAGATTTATTGTCTCCCATGATACGGGGCTCATGTGCCACTGCTCTTCCGGAATATCCGAGTTGGTGGGCCTCTGTACGCAATGTTCCAATAGAAACAGATACTACTGTCGCTCCATGAATCTCCTGTCGGATAGCAGCTATCGATTTGCTGTATTTCTGACAATTTCACGTTTCAAGAGGGCAGGAATCTGGCTCAGTCCTTAGGTGTTTGAAGGTGCTGAAATACGCCATCCTTGTGCCTGTAGATTTCAGGGACGTAAATGAACTACTACGGGACTAAATTCCGATGGTTAGACATCTCTGAAACCCATAGAATAGTTATAGAGGGACGTAAAACCAATGACATTATTATTAAATTCTGTGGCCTTTCCGACCTGGGAGCGAGCCCTTCGTAAATTTTCTACAACAGAATCAGAAAGCCAGACACTGTATCTCAGTGGAACATAGCAAAGTAAAGGAACAGCCGTGGAAGCAGTCTAACACCCCCCCCCCCCGCAATTGCTCTTATTTTGCAACTATAATAAAACGAAGGTAGTGAACGATAAAGTGGGCAGTTCAGAGTATGTCTCTCAGGCCAGGGAGAAAGTTGGCGGCCGTAGCCTATACTAGGAACTGTCCCGACATTCGCCTTAGTACAGGAGAATGGAAAACCACATAGGCTTAGAGCCACGGTACAGCCGTGATCACCCTTCCTCTGTGTGGGTCGAGACCCACTCTGCAACCGCCGACGTCCCACGCATTTAAAAATTTTCATATTGAGGGATGTTGAAAATATGAACTCTAGGATAAAGGGTTCCAATGTCTTTATTGAAGCGAAGATTTAATTATACACTTTTCTGACTTTTATTATTATTATTATTATTATTATTATTATTATTATTATTATTATTATTATTATTATTATTAGCATAATCATAGCAATGATACAGTTATGAAAATCCTCAGCCTGTTTCCAGTCATTCGACTGGGTCCTGGAAAGGAATGAGTGCAGCTCCCGTCTAGCGGTGAGGATGGGAACTTTGCCGGCTGCCGAAGCCTGCCGCATCCCTCTGCGGTAAGAATTAATGACCGACAGATGAAATGAAATTATATTGGAGAGTGTTGCTGGAATGACAGATGACAGGGAAAACCGGAGTACCCGGAGAAAATCTTGTCCAGCCTCCGCTTGTCCAGCACGAATCTCGCATGTAGTGACCGGGACTTGAACTACGTAACCCAGCGGTTATAGACCAGCGCGCTGCCTCCTGAGTCACGGAGGCTCACACCATTAGGACAATGCTGTCGCCAAATCCTTCTGAGATATTTTTCGTCGAAGGTTTACGTTAAACATGGCTTTATTTGTGGTCGATATCTAGTAATCCAGAATTAAAGAGAAATGACCAGTAAGTAACTAAATTCAAACCAAGTGAAAACTCTCACTTAATGGATCAGCAACAGTAAAACACAGAAGCACTGTCGTTGCGTTCACCTTGCGAGTGGAAGTCAAGTAGAGTTCGCCAGAGGACTGATGAAATCAAGTTCGATATAGAAACAAATTATTGCTGTTGGTTTTTCTTTACACTAACTACTTTCGCGATTTTCAGAGATGACGTGCGATATGCCGTAGAACTTGCACAGTAGCAAGTATAGTATACGCAATGTCGGTGAGACGTAATATGCGTCGAGCCCGCAGACCCCAGCTCATCCTAGCGTTACTTCCTTATGGTATTTGTATCAGTCTCCTCATACTGACTATGAACTTTTTACAAGAATGGAAATAATATCTTCAGCTATTTTGGATTATTTCAGAACACCGCTTTGTCGGGATCCCCGTGAAATCAGCAGGCCTCTCCCTAATGATAGGCAACACGTTAAACGTCCGAGGGCCGTGAACTCTTACGAAAAATATGCTGAACTTTTCAAATAACACTTGATGTTCAAGTTTCTTAACAGATGCTTTTGATTTGGAGAGCCACCTAGCAACTCGGATTGTGTGCGACTTAATAGAGTATTGTAACTGTTTAGGGACTGGCACAAAAATGCTTTCGTCTTGTGTTTCTAAGTTGCCACTATTGCTATTTAAAATTAAACCAACCAATCATCGCCCAGCTCGCCCCTATAAATAATGACAACCTTGGACGTTATGGAACTATCTGGATCTTTTGAGTGCAACGACAAGTGAGATTACTCTCACAGGAGGTTACGGACAAGCTGGAGCAGCATGCGAGGTAGGCGGCAAGAATGTTTCTCTAACATGTGACCTTACTTGCTTTTGGTGACAGGAAGATACCACCGTTTCCCTCTAGAATGTAACGGTTAGGGTGACCCGCGTTTTCCTTCATTTTGAATATAGGCTTTCTTAAATTCAGTTAGTTTTGTAATATGTAGGTTTCTAGGTCTTCTGCGGACACAGCATAACCGCCATAATAGGTGTCATATAATTCTTAAGAACGTACGAGTGTGGACCCTCGTTTCCCTCATTCACTTTGCTTTCTTGGCAACTAAGATTTTTTTTTTTCATTTTAAACATTTTTCTTCATACATTTCGTTAGTTGATTTCTTTCCTGTCTTAGTTACCAACGTAGAATGGCTTATCTTCTGTGTCATCGGGCCTTCTGCCCCATTAGGTTTTATGGCAAGTCGTGTCACGGGATTGTTTGAGTGGGTTCAGCATCCCATTCTATTTTGGTTCTCGGCCTTTCTATTAACCTTCCTTTTTTCTCTTAGCCGTCTAGCATGACCTTCCGCTCCTGTTTTTTCTGGATCCTTTTGATCTATATGTTGTGTGTTGCTACCCTCTGAATTACGGGCAACGAGTGTCAAGTGGTCTAAAAGATCATAAGCTTTTAAGGTGAAGGTGCCTGGATGTGAACTCTAGGTCCATGAGGCCATTTGTAAAACAAAGCTGAAGGTCCTATATCCTTCTCATTTTTTTGTTTACAATTTGCTTTACGACGCACCGAAACAGATATGAGATAGGTGTTATGACGACGATGGGGTAGGAGTGGGAAAAGAGCGGCCGTGACCTTAGTTAAGGTACAGTCCCAGCATTTGCTTGGTGTAAAAATGGGGAAAATACGATAAACCATCTTCAGGGCTGCCGACAGTGGGATTCGAACCCACTATATCCCGGATGCAAGCTCACAACTGCGCGCCCCTAACCGCACGGCGAACTCACCCTGTAAAACATTTATTATTGGAAGCTTATTCTCTGACAAAACCAAAGATTTTTTTTTGCTAGGGCCTTTACGTCGCACCGACACAGATAGTCTTATGGCGACGATGGGATAGGAAAGGCCTAGGAGTTGGAAGGAAGCGGCCGTGGCCTTAATTAAGGTACAGCCCCAGCATTTGCCTGGTGTGAAAATGGGAAACCACGGAAAACCATCTTCAGGGCTGCCGATAGTGGGATTCGAACCTACTATCTCCCGGATGCAAGTTCACAGCTGAGCGACCCTAACCGCACGGCCAACTCGCCCGGTCAAAGATGTTTTTTTTTTTTTTTTTTTTGCTAGGGGCTTTACGTCGCACCGACACAGATAGGTCTTATGGCGACGATGGGATAGGAAAGGCCTAGGATTTGGAAGGAAGCGGCCGTGGCCTTAATTAAGGTACAGCCCCAGCATTTGCCTGGTGTGAAAATGGGAAACCACGGAAAACCATCTTCAGGGCTGCCGATAGTGGAATTCGAACCTACTATCTCCCGGATGCAAGCTCACAGCCGCGCGCCTCTACGCGCACGGTCAAAGATGTTTTATGACAAGCAAATCTTGTATTGTAAAATGGGAGCTCCGTCTTCTCTGTTAACCATTAAGCTCTAAATTGTACATTTCATTCCTAATTGTTATTTGCCGTTGTTGTTTTGGAAATAACATTGAAAAAAAAGGATAATTTTTGGGAATACATTAAAAATTAAAGTTTTTATGTGGTCATTTGTTCAGTCGCCTAAGCCCTGCCGTTTCTTCCCCTCGACTGCCATTATATTCCATAATAATAATAATTTTGTGAGGATATGTCAGTAAGGACTCTTCCTACCAGAAAATGAATTGAACAAAACTTATTCCAAATATTTTTTACAACATTATTATATATGCCTTTTCTTTCGACAAATGTACCGATGTAGAAATTTGTGCAAGAAACATTTGACGACCACTTCTAAACCCTTCCTTCCTCTTAGGAATATCAATAGATTTACGTGATTCTTTCACAACAAATGAAGAGACAAAAATGGAAGGTGGAATCGGAGATAACAGCAAAGATTTCCTCCGCCATTTTCTTCACACCCAAGTGAGTTGGACGGTACGATCTGAGTCACATATGTAGACATGTCTCAGTTTCACGGACGAGTGTTCTTCCTTCCACCAACCCTACACGGCTAACCCTGTGGCGGAAGGAGTGCCGTGTGTTGTGTGTAAATGAAGACCTGTGTGCTAGGAAAAGCACCTGTACTCCAGAGCAATTAATCACACTGGGCTAAAATCTGCGATCCAGCTTGGAATCGCACCCAGGACTTCCAACCCAAAGACGCTGAGCATTCAGTCAAGGAGACGGACCCGAAATAAAAAAAAATACCGGGCGAGTTGGCCGTGCGCGTAGAGGCGCGCGGCTGTGAGCTTGCATCCGGGAGATAGTAGGTTCGAATCCCACTATCGGCAGCCCTGAAAATGGTTTTCCGTGGTTTCCCATTTTCACACCAGGCAAATGCTGGGGCTGTACCTTAATTAAGGCCACGGCCGCTTCCTTCCAACTCCTAGGCCTTTCCTATCCCATCGTCGCCATAAGACCTATCTGTGTCGGCGCGACGTAAAGCCCCTAGCAAAAAAAAAAAAGAAATAAAAAATCAATATTAGCCGAAAATTTGAAATGTACAGGCAGAAATGTATATAGAAGAAATGTCTTAAATGTATAAGAAACTCATTTAATAAAATGGAAGTTACCTTACTTCACTCGTGACCCCCTTGGTGACAGTCAGTGAGCTGTCGTCTCTCTTGACTTGTTGTCATATTACAGGAATTACACTCCCAAGAGAGAAGAGTAAACAGAACGTGCGGCGTTAGCATGCGAACTAGAGAGTATTTTATGAGTAAAGTGGGCCAGAATTAGAGGAAAGTTGACACAACACAAGTAGATCGCATGTTGTTTAGAAATCTTCACAATACAGACTCAATGCTGGCTGCATTCTGCGCACTAAGTTCATGCAAATCATCACCTTCACTTGTAACTGCACTGCGAAAACAGAACCTTAACTTATTCCTCGATCAGTAACCACGAAATAACAGAGAAGAGAAACAAGTGGTGAAAGGATAAATATATAACTATTCAATGTTTGGTCTCCCTCTACTTCTCTTACCCTCTATGGTCGAATCCATCGTCCTCCTCGGTTATACCTATCCCCTTCCATTCGCCTCACATGACCCCACTATCGAATCCGGTTTAAAATATACACACAGTTTCATTCTTTAATGTCATTCCTGACTTAGCCTTTATCTCTTTATTCCAAATATCCACCGTACTATTTGCACCAGCAATCATTCTCGCCACTTTCATACCTGTTACTTCCAATTTACGAATAAGATACCCTGATAACTTAATTAATTAAATTCATTTATTTTATTATGTAACAGTGTTAATACCGTTCGTTTCAGTATATGGTCTAAAGATGAACATTTATTATTATTATTATTATTATTATTATTATTATTGCCCGCATACATGGTGTAGTGGTTAGCGTGAGTAGCTGCCACCCCCGGAGGCCCGGGTTCAATTCCCACCTTAGCCATCCTCGAAATGGTTTTCCGTGGTTTCCCACTTCTCCTCCGGGCAAATGGCGGGATGGTACCTAATTAACGCCACGACCGATTCCTTCTCTCTTCCTTGTCTATCCCTTCAAATCGTCCTATCCTTCCACAAGGATACTCCAGTTTTCCCTGCCATCTTTCATTCCAGCAACATTCTCCAATATCATTTCATATATCAGTCATTAATCATTGCTCCAGAAGAGTACGATAGGCTTCGGCAGCCGGCACAATTCCTATCCTCGCCGCTAGATGGGGACGTCATTCATTCCATTTCTGACCCGGTCAAATGACTGGAAACAGGCTGTGGAATTTCATTTTCATTATTAAACACATAGTATAATAATACATTTCAAAATGTATAATCCAATATCTATGTCAGAAAGGCAGTTTAATCCACTGATACAGGAGTCAAAACGATCAAACGCAACTTGTCTCCTCTGTCGGCTCTTGGCACATTCGACATGCTTCACCATCTGTCTATTGGCACCCCATCAGCACTGTGAAAAGGGTAACTTTTTCCACTTAAACAAAGAGTCTGCACCTTCTCAAGGTTGATTCTAATACGATTTAGTCTTGACCATACCTTACGGGATAGGTCGAATCCAAGAATGGTTGTGGAGGGTAAAGACAAGTCACGAAATCACTGAAGAGCAAACAATTTCCAGTCGTGAGAATATTGTTGACCTAGGTCGAAGTTCTCAGCAACTAGCCTCTCGACTTCCTGCAGTGGAGGTCTTGAATGTAGCCTGTTGAGGCATACATCAGTTATGCCAACATGAACAGGAAGGCCTTGATTTAGACGTAGCCTGTAGTACTACTTATCAGATCATTATACCTGTGAAGGTGTGGTGGAAGAATAGGATTTAAAACTGAAATCCATTGACAGGTTGGATTTAATGGTTCCAGAGCTCAGCCGAAAAGCGCTGATTGTTTGGACATCGATCCTGCGCGTATGAGGGTTGTTTAACCACATAGGAGTAGACTAATCAGCTGCAGAAAGAATAAGGATAATAGCTGAACAGCGAAGAGTTGTAGCAATACTGAGCGAGTTGGCCGTGCGGTTAGGAGGGTGCAGCCGTGAGCTTGCATTCGAGAGAGAGTGGGTTCGAATAACACGGTCGGCAGCCATGAAGATGGTTTTCTGTGGTTTCCCATTTTCACAACAGTCAAATGCTGGGGCTGTACCTTAATTAAAGCCAACGCCGCTTCCCTTCCCACTTCTAGCTCTTTCCTATCCCATCGTCGCTGCGAGACCTATATGTGTTGGTGCGACGTAAAGCCAATAGTAATAAAAAGAAAAGAAGACAAAGTTGTAGCCGTGGAACCCCATGTTGTTTCCGAAGGATGTTGTTACGTGACCCGAGTTTTGGAGTCTACATCAGACGTCATTTAAAAGACAGGGTTCTTTCCAAGGTGACACTCAATACAAATGGTCTACATACATTTGTAAAAGATGTAATGTATTTGTGAAGGTGTATCGTAATTAGACTTTTGCACACTTTAACTAAAGGAAGTTGTGAATAAGTATATTCCTCAAACCTAAAATGAAGCAACATCCAATTGAGAACAGCAATACTTTTTTTTTTACCATTATTTATTTGAGAATACTCACGCACTGATTGCAAGTGTGATAACATTTGTTGCCAGTGACAGGACTCTTGTAACAGTGTACAGAATGATGTATTGTAACAGTTACTTTTGGCCCACTTCTTACAGGGAATACTTTCACTTAATATTCAGCAAATGACAAAGCAGAACATGATAGCAATCAACCTGTTGTTTGTCTACGAGTACTTCCCTTCTAATTTACTGTTCGTGCCGGATGGCTGCTTGTTCGCGTCTATTACACCTATAACATATTTTACCTTTTCTGAAACAGAAATAAATTCTAAACAATATCTTTCTTGGTCACCTGCTACGTTTTCTTGAGCCCTGCTGGGACCGCGGGTTCGAACTGTGTCGCACATGTGGACTTGGCACTTGGTTATGTTCTTTCTGATACAACCTTACATAGAGGTATGTATTCACTATTGTATGGTCATAATGTTCTCACTCGTCACCAACGAAGGGCTGGCAAGTTTCATCTACTTAAAATAGATACTTATTCTTTCACGATGCATCTTAGACAGTGGAACTATGTCCGCCAGCATGAGTGGCTCGGATGGTAGAACGCTGGTCTTCTGAGTCCAGGGTGGCGTGTTCGATCCCAGCCCAGTCCCGTGGGGTTTCAAGGTACAACAAATTTCGATTATTCCGCTGGGGAATAATCGGTTTGCAAATTAACCTTGGAACGATATTACGTCCTCGCGAGGTTTTGTATACTGAAGAACTGCGCTAGGAGTCCATAATCTGCGCTCGCCATCACAAGCGCCGCGACGTGTAGCATTGCATTTGTTCTACTCATCTCATAACTAGTCTGTTGTAGAACTTCATAGTGTACACAGTGTGAGTTATCTCTATTAAAATGTCGGAACTGAAGCGTAAAAGGAATGTTCTTAGTTTTGGAAAAAGCTGAAAATTCCTATAATTGAGCAATTAGAAAAAGGAGGAACTGTCAAACAGCTAGCACAGGAGAAAACAGTACTCAATTTGATAAACAAGAAGAATTAATTAATTTACTTCGCTTCGACTTGGGGTTTTGTTGGATTATTTGGTTATTTAGAAGAGGAAGAAGACAGTTTATATATTAAGTAATGAGTTAATGCTTCGTAGATCACATTCCAATATTCATAAGAAAAAATACAAGTGTTAACGAACTATACGGGCAAGATGTAATTTTTTAAGTGACAAAATTACATTGTTAGTGTAGTTAATGTTTTATTATTGTAATGAAACAGTTTATTACATTTCATAGAATTATTCCAGTGCATCAGGGCATTTTCACAGATGTAATAAGTTTCATATTTCTCCCAGGATGGTAGTATAGTAAAGTAAGACTGAATCAAGGTGCAGCAAAGCTAATGCAGTGAGGTGGCCGACACTATTCTGTAAGAAAGAAGTCAGCTTCCGAACGAAACTATTTTTTCACCGGTCTGTTTTCAGACCACCTTTGCTTTGTGAGAGTGAAAGCTGGGTGGATACAGAGTATCTAATTTATAAGTTATAAGTAACAATATGGAATTAGCGAGAATAATCGCTGGTACAAACAGGTGGGAACAACGACAGGAGAGTGCTCAGAACGAGGAGATAAAGACTAAGTTAAGAATTAACTCGACTGATGAAGATGTACACATAAACCGGCTTTGGATGTGGAGTCATGTGAGGAGAATATGTTACCAAGAAGAATAAGTTGGTCACGGAGTGTAAGAGAAATAGAGGAAGACCAAGACGACGATGGTTAGACTCAGTTTCTAATAATTTAAATATAAGAGGTATGGATATGGAACTAAACGAGGCCGCAGACCTTGTTATAGACGGAGGATTGTGGCAGGGTTTGATAAATTCACAGCTGGGCTGAGTGGCTCAGATTTACTGGCACGTAAAAGAACTCCTGCGGGATTAAATTCCGGCACCTCAGCGTCTCCGAAAACCGTCAAAAAGTAGTTAGTGAGACGTAAAAGCAATAACATTGTTACGTATTTCTCTCATTGAGAGTCAACTTTCCACAAGAGACGCTAAGGATTTGAGTGGAATAACATTTCTCAATCATCATTTCCTCTTCCCTCATAGACACGTGACTATAGTATGGTATTTCAATCTTGTATATAATGAGACCACATTTTTCACACCTTTAGGTCTTTATGTTTCCATTTCCGATCCCCTTTTTATCAATTGTCTTTCTATATCATTTCTTCGAGCTGATTGGTTTGATCCGAGACCTATCATTATTCACGTAACTTGCACGCATGTTAAAAAAGTAAAGGAAGTGCACCTATTTGGAGACCACTTTTTAAGATGATCATTTCGTAGAAATTTATTAGCATCCTGGCTTATTTTGTATAACAATCTTGCTCTGCAATCATAGCGGCGTTAAAATTGGTGTCAACATTCTAGGTCTTGTGGCCGGATATATTTAAGCTTCCAGTTCCTGTGCGTTATATAGGAAATGAATTCTCTCTCTTAGTGGGATATTTTCTCTCCTGTGGTGCTTGGATGGTTATTGTTTTTTAAGGGTAAGTACAAGTAGAATAACCATCCTATTCTCATTAGAAGAGGAAAACGAAGGTACTGAAAAGAAAGCAGCCGGGCTGACGGGCTCAGGCGGTTGAGGCGCTGGCCTTCTGACCCCATCTTGGCAGGTTGGACCCTGTCTCAGTCCGGTGGTATTTGAAGGTGCTCAAATACGTCAGCCTCGTGTCGGTAGATTTACTGGCACGTAAAAGAACTCCTGCGGGACTAAATTCCGGCACCTCAGCGTCTTCGAAAACCGTCAAAAAGTAGTTAGTGAGACGTAAAAGCAATAACATTGTTATTAATTAGCAGAAAGGAACCTGTAGGGCGTGAAGATGAAATACATTTTAAGCCTCAAAAAACTAATACCGTTAGGGTCAGGACAATAAAAAATGACCAAGAAAATAGGAAAGTGAAGAACATGACTAATTAAAATTAATGCCAAACTTAGTCGAGGTCCCGCAGTCACCACTCCAGGCTTCCAAGTTGGGAATCTGTGAGTTTTCACTTCCTTTCAATAACGATTCAAACAATATTTTCACCTTGGAGAGCCTGTTGAACAGTGGTGGTGATAGTAACGACCCTGTTAATGATTCAGATTTCCAGGCAGAATGCTTAAAATTTCAGTAAAGTAGAGGACAGGTAATCCAACAGATAACTTGAACTTGCTTGCCAGAAAATAGCCATAAAACACAGAAAAACTATAAAGTACATTGTCATAATTGTTCTGTGTGAACTGATTAGGAGGCCGATCGGTTCGATCTCCTAATAGGGGTGGCTATCTCTTGGATATTCCTTTTCTACTATTTAAATTAATGTTTAATAACGTCTAGAAAGTTTAGTTTATAATAATAGGTGTATACTGTTTCTAATTTGAGGTCAATGTATTATAACATGTGTCACTGGAAAACGAATAACATGGTAGGTGCAGAAGGGATAATCGCACAATTATCAACAATATTCTTTTAAAATTATGATCTTAAAAAAGCAGTTTTAAGAATGAGACAAGATTGTGTTTTGAAATGCTTTCTTGATAAGTAAACATATGTAATATAAATAAATTATATTAAAGTAATCAGAAATAATGTATTGAATTGTTACTTCTCTATAACGCAGAAACACTAAAATGTAAGTAACGTGAATAATCACATTCATATCGTCTTAATACCAGCAAATTATTTATATAACAGTGTGTAAAAACGCAAACACGTAGAGAAGTGGCTTAATGAGGAACTTGTGTATGACGTCATGAATATCATTTGTAATTGTAATTGAATTCAGAAAATGTGCAATGATACAAAATGAACAGTGTTTCCAACCAACTCTCTACTATATCACTATATCGAACTTAAACATATTCAGATATAACACGGCTCAGAGGTCAAGACAGTCAGTGTTAACGTCACGGAATAAGTTTTACAGTCATGATATCATCTGAAGAACTGTGCCACGCGCAAATACGTTTCGCACCATGCACATCTCATCACAGCTGTATCACCGCACAAATCACAAGTTAGCGAAATTTTTTTAAAAACTATAATCTACGGAATTTTAAAATTAGGTGTTCTTTCCTTGCAAGGCTGATATTTAATATTTGAGAAGTCAAGAGATAAAAACTGGTTATGAACCAGTGATTGGAGCTTGATATTATCATTGTAAAGATTTGGCTTAAGCGACATCAGGCATCCGCGTAGAGTACTTTACGGTGTCAATTATCCAATATATGCCCGTTAGACTCGACAAACACACCGTACACGCAAGGGGCAGTTTCCATCTTTAACACTGCACCTTTACAGAAATAACGGAACAGGTCTTCGTATCGAATAGTTTTCATAGTTCTAGCGATACGCAAAGTTTCATTAAAAAATGGCAGTTACGTAGGTTTGCATGTAAGTTACCTGCCTCCCATAGGCCTGTGAGACAGCTCCTCACGAGGCTGAGCGAACGTTGTTCCAATGATTAGAACAGGATTAAAATCCTTGGAGCATCCAGAAATCGAATTCAGGAGTCCCAGGTAAGAGTTAGAGAAGATGCCGTTCAACCACGTGACTGGTAGTTTCCTCTGTGAATCAGTGGTAGAGTGTCGGCCTCCAGATCCCATGGACGCGGGTTCATACCCGGCGGAGGTAGTCGGATTTTTGAAGGGTGGAAGGAAGTCCATTCGGCATTCAATGTCGTATAATGTCGGCATGTAAATGATCTCTGTAGATCCATGTGATATTTACCTGACAAGATAAATTAAAACTCAGTCACAGATCGCCCAAGAAAGTTCTGGTTTCTCTGTCGTCTGATGGAGTAAAACATAATGTCGAAATTGACACGCATACAGTCTAAATGTCGTCAATTCAAAATGCTTGCAGATGGTGCATGAGGCCATCTGATTATTATTATTATTATTATTATTATTATTATTATTATTATTATTATTATTATTATTATTATTATTATTATTATTATTATTATTATTATTATTATTATTATTATTATTGTACCGGGCGGTACACCTCCACGCCGCTAATTCAAACATTGCGCCAGTTGAAACTCCTCTACTGGAGAAAGCCTGAACTTTAACAACCACATTAATTCTAAGGTTTCTCAGAAGATGTCTTTACTGTAAATTTTGAAGTGTTCTGAACTATATCGGTTTGGATTTGTTTTTGTTTTCTCTGTAGTAAGAAGTGTGAACATTCTCTTCTAGATGGCACTACTTAAGAACTACAATTGTGCACCCTAGTGCGAAGTGAAGGAACTTTTTTTGAAGAAATTTGCTATTCATAAGTTTGTTCTTTGTTAAATTTCTTTCAGTCATTGTTTGGGTTGGCAGTATAACCCTTCTCTTTCCGCCAGTTTTGAATTTGACCAATGAGGAATTTCTGTAATTAATTTTCCACCAATAAGGTGTTTCTTCTTCGTCTGGTGTATTAGTTTTTGCTGTTACCCAAAAAAAATTTGTGGGCGGGTCGTAATCATTCATGAAACGTCTCGAATTTTCCACGAGGGTATACAAACTGCTGATTTTTAGGTCTCGGGGCCACTTCAGTAACATCTCTCCTAGTGTGATTATGTAGCAGGGGGCGGGAAGCGCCTCTTTCTTCGGGCAGCAGTTCATCCACAAGGTAATGGCCGTTCAATAACTTTATTTCTTGCTAGCTCAGCAGTTTAACCCTCGGGGCAGGTTCGAAACTTTTCTCATGTAACCTATCCTTAAAATGTAATAGACATTTGGTAAAATTTTGGCTTTTAACTATAAATTGGGATAGAGAGTGCCTAACCCTCTCGAGCTCCCACTCATATTGTTCTGAGGTAACTACGTTTTCATTTCCATTTTTTCTCCCTTCGTAATGTAAATAAGTTTTCTTATCGTGTCACCTCCGTTGTATGGGATTAGCTCTTGCATAAGCGGCCTAGTGCCAAATAGGATTTAAAAATATATCAGGAGTGCAAGTTACGCCTCCATTCAACTCAGAATTTTGGGCCATGTAATTGACCTGTTTCTTTACTTAATAGGCCTCAGTAGATTGGGTATTATTACCCCTGTTCTTGTGTGCCTGGAGGGCGGATTGAAGGTGGAGTTTGGTGTGGCCTTTGAATAGGCTTGATCTTTGAGAGCGGGTTTGCTCTTTCTTAAAAGTGGATTTTCTGTGTGCCTCGAGGAGGCTTTACTGGATAATTGGGAGCAAATTCTCCTTGGCATGATTGGGGTTTTCTGCCCCTTTGTTGTACCTTGTATATAGGTAAAGTTGGGCTTATAGCTCAAGGATTGTGAGTCTGGGGCTCGAAGCACAAATCCAGTAACAAACTGTAATTGTACTTTCTTAATTTGTTGATCTGCTACTTGGTACCTGTTATATTCTGTTATTTATTTATCTTGATAAGAAAATATAACCTTTGTTAAATTTTAAATTAACTTTAATTTCGTAGTTGAGACCTATTCCACCCAGCACCTTCTTTCACCTCTGCTGTTCCACAGATACCTCGGAACAATTATTATTATTATTATTATTATTATTATTATTATTATTATTATTATTATTATTATTATTATTATTATTAGAATTTTGCCGGCCAAGTGTCTAGAGGTAGCGAGCCTGCATCTTTTAGAGAGGCCCTGGGTTCGATTGCCATCAGATCAGAGATTTTTACCTTGTTCTGAGGGTTGGTTCGACGTCTACTCAGCCTAAGTAAGAACAATTGAGGAGCTATCTGACGGTGAGAGAGCGGCTTTTGTCTAGAAGGCCAAGAATAACGGCCGACAGGATTCGTTGTGCTGACCACGTGTCACCTCGTAATCTGCAGACTTTCGAACTGAGCAGCGTCACTTTGTAGGCCAATGGCCGGTCAGGTGATCTATGCGTTTTCATGTGTGACAAAGGCTAGTACATACTAAATGATGAACAACTCGATCTGTGAATACGATACTCAAACATTTGGAGATCACTACATCGGAAACAGCTTTCACATAAACAGTGAATGGTCATTCTTGAAGGTCTCTATGCAAAAATACAGAGTCCCACGGCGTTACACGGAAATGGTGGCACTAGCTTCATTTGCATTGCATTCGAGTAGTGCATAATGAAGTTGTGTGCTTGTGGAACGTGCAATTACTTTCACTCCAAATAATGGTCCACTTCTTATCTCCAGAAGTGAACGAGAGAAACAGACACTAGGAATGTATGCCCTGTCTGTGCTGTAGGATACAAACAATCTACACATTAAAGCTTCACTAGTCACTATGTACACTTGTCGAGAACTTTCACTCGCTCTCATGAAACATGATGAAACAATTTTAAGTCATATTAAAAGGTCAGTGACCTCGTCCGAATGATTATAATATTAGATAACAGCACAATCCTCGAGAAGAGCCTTCTTCTTCTCCCTGGCTTTTATCCAGTTACCTGAAGTCAATACTATCTATGGATTCAGTCCATTTTGTACAATCAAATGCCCTTCCTGACGCCAACCCTTTGTAGACGGTATTGACTATTATGTGTTTCTGTGGTTGTTTGTCGTATAATGCATTGTATGTAAATGAGAATGCGTATTAAGACGAACACAAGCTCTCTGCCCCAGAGCTACAGTATTTCACAAGACTCGGATAAAATTACCGAACCGGTTAGGAATCAAACTCAGGGCCCTCTAAACCAAAGACCTCTACTCTGACCATTCATCAAAGGAACAGGACTTAAGAGGAGTCGGAAACCTATAAATAGAAAACTTGCATATTTTAGATGTTGTCATTATTAACATTATTATTATTATTATTATTATTATTATTATTATTATTATTATTATTATTATTATTATTATTATTATTATTATTATTATTATTATTATTATTATTATTATTATTATTGTATTAAAATTATACCTATCAAAAGTAATGATAAGACGAAATGCAGGACTGATCGAAATGTTGACAAGGGCTGATTGAATTGTGGATTAGAACATGGAACATCAGATCAATCATGACAGGAGGAAAGAGGCAGTTAGAAACAAGGCTTGACAATTGTAAGTGACTCGTGGCAGCAGTTCAAGAAACAAAAATTTCTCAGGGAATCATGAACTCCGGTAATCAGTATACACTCTTTAACAGCATTGGAGTCACGCCGAGGGGCCGATGACCTTCGATGTTAGGCCCCTTAAAACAACAAGCATCAAGTCACGCCGAGACTGGACGTCCGGATTAGGATTTGCTGTTCATAATAAGGGGCTCTCTGCAGTTAGTAAATGAAATGGCGTATGGCTTTTAGTGCCGGGAGTGTCCGAGGACATGTTCGGTTCGGCTGGTGTAGGTCTTTTGATTTGACACCCGTAGGCGATCTGCGCGTCGTGATGAGGATGAAATGGTGATGAAGACAACACATACACCCGGCCCCCGTGCCAACGAAATTAACCAATGATGGTTAAAATTCCCGACCCTGCCGGGAATCGAACCCAGCACTCCTGTGACCAAAGGCCAGCACGCTAACCATTTAGCCATGGAGCCGGACTGCAGTTAGTAAATGGCTACTGATAAATGATCGCATTTGCATTATGGTATTGAAAGCAAAGTCGTATTAAATCTGTATTGTCAATAGTCACGCATCATTGGAGGAAGCAGGTGACGAGGAGGATATAGTGGATAATCTACTACGACAGTCTGTCTATTTAGGTTGAGAGACTTCAACGCGAAAATTGGACAAGAAAATGAATATCGCCCTCCCATTGGTCCAGACAGCCTACATACAGTAAATAATGGGAATGGAGTCAGGCTGGTGAACTTCGCAGCCACTAGAAGGATGGCCATTAGTAGTACCTATTTCCCACTTAAAACCATGAAAAAATCCTCATGGTTATCATCACACAGTGAAATGAATAAAAGGATTGACTATGTAATAATAAATAAAAGACATCGTGGATGTGTGGAGCAAGTACGAACGTTCCGCGGAGCTGGTATGAATTCGGATTGCCTTTTGGTCATTCTGAAACTTCATCTGAAGCTCTGTATCAAATGGCGAAAGAAAGGTTATGGGGTGATCCGCTTTGACAAAGACAGACTCATAGATGAAAAGTGAGGAAGTGTTACCAAGACAGTATTACAAACCTCCCTGTTCATTCGAAAGTGACAGACACACTAGAAGGACAATGGATACCCTGGTGAGATACAGTCGTACAGAGTGCAGATGAAGAGCTGGGACAACAGCCAAAACGTAAAAGAATAAACCATGGTATGATGACGGAATTCCAAATAGCGGTAGGAAACAGGGTTTGAAAAAGACTGGAGTGCCTGAAACACCCTTTAGAGAATACAAAGATAGTACACACAAAGGAGAGACGATATCTCAACCGACAGGTTAATTAGGCGAAAGACTAATGATGGCAGTAGAGGAAAATGGGAAACGGTTCGTACCAGTGAGATGTCGATTGTCGGTACTGACACGACCCCAGCATTTGCGGATGACATTGTAATTTTATGGGTGAAACCATGGCTTAGGTGACTGATACATCTCCGTTTATGCAAGGAAGAAGGAAGGTAGAACTGTTAGTCAACGACAAAAAGACGAAGTATTTAGTTGTCTCACGTTAACAGAATAATCAGTATGATACCAGTATCGATGGACACAAGTTTGAGAGAGTAGATACCTTCAAGTACCTAGGTTCCATACCCTCGAGCAGAAGTGAGGTGGAAAAGGATGTACGGCATAGGATAACGAACGTTACACATACCTGCCTTAGCTTAAATCACTTGTTATCGTCATGCTTGGTATCTCAGAGAAGGAAGATTCATATTTACGTGATTTTAGCATGGCATGTATTGCTGTATAGGTGTGAGACATGGGCAACTCCCAAAACACTTGAAGAGAGAACTGATGCATTGATGTATGGCGCCCGACATACAACACAGGGGCTGGGAGGTGGGAAAGAGGATATAGAGAAGATATTTATCGACGCGGTGCTAAGGGCATGTTTGGAGGGCAGAAGGAACTCTCCCAAAACGAGCGTTCAGTTTTCAACCTTCTGGAAAACGACCAAGAGGGCGTCCAAGAACGAGGTGGAAGGATCGAGTGATGGTGATATAGCACTAGACAGTGCTAGCAGCTACGAGGGACGGAAGAAGATGGGCCAACATCTATGAACAATACGTGCGATTGTGACTGTCAGTAATTATTGTTAATAATATAATAATAAAAATAATAATAATTTTTAAAGTCATCATAATGTGAAATGTTTTCCCTGAAGAAGGAATTCTTTCAGTTGAACGTAACATTTTGTGACTCTGATGTCTTTTGTCCACCATCCACTAAGCTATGCCAACTAGCCAGCCAGTCATAATAGATTATGAGAGTGTGGACCGCAAACAGAGCTTGTCGGGGACTCGCGTAGATACACTCAACGAAGCAAGTGGAACTCGCCAAGATTTGCCAACTCTCATTTTAATTGCTCTGGGTGTAATAGTTTCGCGAACAGTAACCAACAGTCTTTGAATGGTTAATATTACTATTTTGAGTAAAGCTCCTGTGGTAGTACTAGCAATTATAATCTTTCTATAATATTACTGATGTGAATGGACGCTTCAGTATAGGAATGACGTGCTGGAGTCTCCAGTCAGTAAGTTGATGTCCTCCTGTTCTACAGATAGCGGAAAGACCCTGATTGATGTATGTGAAATTTAAGTGTATTTAAGTAGGAGAGTTCTGTTGCGTTACGCGAGACAAAATTCTAATAACCCGACGTCTCTTAAAACCTACAGTAATTGAAGGGGCGTTAAAAATTATTCTTCTTATTGGTGGTGGAGGTCGCGGGTGATAAATGTTTCCAAATGTATATCATGTCCTTATTTTACGGCCGGATGACCTTCCTAACACCAACCTTTGGTAGAGGGATGTATCCACTACAGCGGTTTTTGTGGTGGTTGGTAATATGTGGTGTACCGAGCTCGATAGCTGCAGTCGCTTAAGTGCGGCCAGTATTCAGTATTCGGGAGATAGTGAGCTCGAACCCCACTGTCGGCAGCCTTGAAGATGGTTTTCCGTGGTTTCCCATTTTCACACCAGGCAAATGCTGGGGCTGTACCTTATCAAGGCCACGGCCGCTTCCTTCCCACTCCTAGCCCTTCCCTGTCCCATCGTCGCCAAACGACCTATCTGTGTCGATGCGACGTAAAGCAACTAGCCAATATGTGGTGTCGTCGCCATAAGACCTGTCTGTGTCGGTGCGACGTAAAACCCCTAGCAAAAAAAAAAAAAAAGAAAAAGAAATTTATGTGGTGTGTGTATCGGGACAAACAAAAACAGTCTCCGAGCCAAAGGAATCAATAAAACGCGGTTAAAATCCTCTAGCTCAGGCGAGAATAGAACTCGGTGCTTTCTGAACCGAAGGTTAATATGCTGAACTTTCCGCCAAGGAACTGGACTTGAAGGGGCATTACAATGGCGTGTGGCTTCCGAAGAGGTCTTTCGAGTTGCCGTAAGGCAAGATTTGTGGATGGGGCTCTACCTACGATGAATTCCATTGATGAAAACGGCACACATACTCAGCCCCCGAACCATCGGAATTAACCAATAAAGGTTAAGATCCTTGACCAGGCCGAGAATCGACTCAGTATATCTCATACATTTTTCTAATGATGGATATGTCTTTAAAG
Organism: Anabrus simplex; assembly: GCF_040414725.1. NCBI lineage: Eukaryota > Metazoa > Arthropoda > Insecta > Orthoptera > Tettigoniidae > Anabrus > Anabrus simplex. Next base: position 231,155,724 of record NC_090269.1, on the reverse strand, counting down.
CTATTTGTTGTTGTAAATTTTCATCGATTTTAATAATTAATTAGATTCGGTAGCGATTGCCTCGTGGTTTCCCCTTCACTAAGAGTCGAGTGTGCAGTAACGTGATTATAGTATGACGTAACAGTCATGAAATTCATGCCTCTTCGTGATGATGCCTGTAACTGACACTTTAACCAAATTCTTCCCTCTCTCCTGTACTTCATAGTAGAGTACTTAGTAGTTCGACGTAGTTCAACAATCGTTAGTTTGTAAACCCCAGCAGAGCCTTGTGATTAAGCTGAAAAAATTACCTATTCTCCAGTTAATTGCAAATTCGAATAATTATGTTTTTACATGTTAACTTCTAAATTTCTTTTCATCCACTCACATAAGACCATGTTTGGGTATTGATCGTCAATAACATCTTGAAAGGTCTACAGTGTTTCATCTTTGTGTATATTAGTGTCCAATGGGACTTCTGCTTTTGCCCTTGTGACATACAACTGAATGTGATGAGTTGTAGAGAGGTTTTTTTTTTTTTTTTTTTTTTTTTGCTAGTTGCTTTACGTCGCACCGACACAGATAGGTCTTATGGCGACGATGGAACAGGGAAGGGCTAGGAGTGGGAAGGAAGCGGCCGTGGCCTTACTTAAGGTACAGCCCCAGCATTTGCCTGGTGTGAAAATGGGAAACCACGGAAAACCATCTTCAGGGCTGCCGACAGTGGGGTTCGAACCTACTATCTCCGGAATACTGGATACTGGCCGCACTTAAGCGACTGCAGCTATCGAGCTCGGTGTAGAGAGTTTCATCATCATCGTCGTCATCATAAGAAATAATCAGTCTTAGGACCAATCAGTTGTCCGGAAGTTGCTTCATATTCAGTGGTCGTTCCCAGTCGTCTTCCTTGCCACAAACCTGTCTACTCCCGTGTCATTCACTATTTGTTTGATGAAGCTGTATCTCGCTCGTCAACATGGTGTCTTTGATTCAATGAAACCTTCTACTACTATTTGTATAAGTTGATATGATTCGTACGATAACGAATCGTATGTCCCCAACAGGTTACTTATGAGGAGTACGAAATGTCTTCTATGGTTTACCATCTCAAGGACTTTGGAAGTGGAGGTCTTATCCTTCCACGAGATTTCTGTCGTTCTACGGAAGCACCACATTTCAAATGCTTCCAGGTGATCGATTTCTATCTAGTTTCAGAGGCATATAATGCAACAGTCTTACTCGTGTGTGGGGACTTGCTTTACTGGTGGAAACTAGCGTGCGTTTTGACATATGCTATAACGGAATGTTTAGAATGTTTAGAACAAATAAATACTATTTTACAGTATGCTACGTTTCTCCATTTCTAGCTGAATGTTGTAGTTGTAATCTAATGACTGGGCATTACTTGAAGATGACGTTAATGTTTGTTCTGCCACTGAAAATGAAATGGCTTTTAGTGCCGGGAGTGTCTGAGGACAAGTTCGGCTCGCCAGGTGCAGGTCTTTTGATTTGACTCCCGTAGGTGACCTGCGCGTCGTGATGAGGATGAAATGATGATGAAGACAACACATACACCCAGCCCCGTGCCAGCGAAATTAACCAATTATGATTAAAATTCCCGACCCTGCCGGAAATCGGACCCGGGACCCCTGTTACCAAAGGCCAGCACGCTAACCATTTAGCCATGCTGCCGGACACTAGTTATTTAGTATAAGACTCACAACATGTCTTGTTTTTATGAGAGATAAATGAGGCATTATGGTTACAAAATAACAGGAAACCGACTTAAGAGATAAGCGAAGAACGTTCCACAGTTCTTGTTCCCTCTTACGACATGCTACGTGGTTCAAAAGAAACATATTTATAATAATTAGTATCATAAGTAGCGCGGAAATAAATATGCCATGTAATAATTTGCATGCACTGGAAGAAGCAGCAATTCTGAAGAAAGTTTCCCAGAAGAGTGGAAACAAATCTTAATTTGTAACATATGGTGCACACTTTCACTAAGAAACCCTTCTTTCTTATAGCCGATTAGCAGCTCCGCCCGCAGTGTATTATGTTGTTCATTATCGCCATGGATGTACTTGAAAAGGGGCTGCCTTGCCGACGTGGTAAAGGCGTGCTCGGTTCGCCCGGAAGGACGTGGGTTCGATTCCCCGTAAGGAAGTCGTAAAATTTAAGAAACAGATTTCCACTTCCGGAGGTGCATATAGTCCTGAGGTTCACTCAGCCTACGCCAAATATGAGTACCAGGTTAATTCCTGGAGACAAAGGCGACCGGGCATAGAGCTAACCATTCTACCCCATCAAGTACCGAGGAAACGGATTGTAGAAGCCTCCACTCCCAGGGCCTCCATGGCCTGTAGGGAGATGGCTTTCCTTTGTACTTGCAAAGTTTCCAGGTAATAAAACAATACACATGACCTGTTGTGGTAATAGAATATAATAGTATATGAACAAACACTTGAAAATACATCACAAATAGAATGTGAATTACATTTGTTTTCCAGCAGTTTGGTAACTTCCGGGCTGAGTGGCTTAGACGGTTGAGGCGTTGGCTTTCTGACCCCAACTTGGCAGGTTGGATTCTAGCTCAGCCCGGTGGCATTTGAAGGTGCTCAAATACTTCATCCTCGTGTCGGTAGATTTCCTGACACGTAAAAGAACTCCTGCGGAACTAAATTCCGGCACTTCGGAGTCTCCGAAAACCGTAAAAGTAGTTAGTGGGACGTAAAGCCAGTAACAGTATCATTATTTTATTCTACTACTGGGCCGATGATCTAGATGTTAGGCCCGTTTAAACAAAAAGCATCAGCATCATCATCTCTATTCTATTACTGAGCACTTAGTTATGATTTTTCCTTAATTATTAAGTTGAGGTGAAGGATTCAGAGCAAATTTTGCAATTGCTGCGGGAGACAGTGAGGGGCTGTTCACCACCGTCGGCTGTCCTGAGAATGGTTTTTCCGTGGTTTTCGACTCTCTTGTACTAAGGCGAATGCCGGGACAGTTCCTAGTATAGGCCACGACCGCCAACCCTTTCACCTTCTCCGCACATCTCCTTCTCCGTAACAAATCTTCCGGCCTGAAAGACGGCCTCACCGTGTAAGAGGCCCTCCTCCACCTTCAGGGGAGGAATGAAAACATTTTAGTAGTAGTGTCTTCCTCTTCGTTGTAACTCATAAACTGAATGTCGTGGCTGTTTGTGATAATCCAAATTACGTGTGACTACTGCTAGCCAGGCGCAGCTCTTGTAAAGTAGACCCTGCGACGGCGGTGAACGTCGTTTGCTGAGTATGGGAAACTGTTTGTTAGAGTGGTAGAGGATTGGACCCTCAAATTCAGCCAGCTTTATGTTCGGAACGTGACCAATCCACCACACGCCTATAAGTCCGTGTGCGCACCTCACTACCTTCCCTTTATCGACTTTTGTAGATCATTTCCTTGACGCATGATTGTCGGAGTCCTTGGCAGTCTAGCGAGTTTTATCTACATTTGTTTCAAAATGGTTAAAGTCTTACGTTGTGCTCTTCAGGGAATGTTCAGCATCCTTCTCCAGCACTACATTTTGAAGGCCCCGATCCGTAAATGATTATGTTTTCGGATAGTTGAGGTCTCTGCACCACATAAGACCACTGAAAAGACTCAACTAGCCCCTTTTCTGTACTGATGGTGATCTTTCCAGATCCTGCTAACTTAGCAACTTAGATTCGTCGTATTACTTCTTCCCTAAACTGCTTTTGCTCGAGGGTACTAAGTTAATATGCACATAGTGTCACACAACTCAGTGTATACTCCCTACTGTGTAAGCTTTTGCACTAAGGCTGCAACCTTACTCTTTGTTCCCTGTTAATACTGAAGGTAGTGATTTATAGTCATTTTCTAACTGTTAGGTTCGATTCAGTGTCGCTAACCATACAGTTCAGGGACCCTACTTGCCGATACGACATCTTACAGTTACTGTTAATCTTGCACGTTGGCACTATATAGTCATGGTTTCTTTTCGTGACTTGCGAGATTTATATATTGCCACTGCCATATTGTGAAAATCACTAGGGTCACATTTGCGGGTATAAGTAAAACATTTTTTTTTTGTAGGGTTACAAATCTATTTGGGTAATACCAGGTAATAGGATTGTGGTATGTTCGAATTTAATAGCGTAGCTGGTGTTAAATGATGAACGGTGAATGGTGAACGGTCTTATTTCGTCCAAATCCTATGTATAGAATGCAATTAGGATGTATAAGAAGCAAGAAAGATCTTCAAGAACTCCTCCGAAAAGGAAAGCAGTATTACCTCCTCTATAAAGATCAGATCCAGTTGAAAAGGAAGGAAGTTTTGTTATCAGCCTAATCTAATCTTGTCTTGTCTCGACTTTGGTACAGGTTGCTGACTTAACTTAGGGCATAAGTACATACAATATATATGATTGTGTGTATTATTACAGCGTAGTTTCATTTAAGTTCGAAAAGTAATAGCAAGTTTCAAGAAGGGAGTTGAATTATTTACACCAGGCAAACAACGAAGAATATGGTTATACCGGATGAGCAGAATAAAGTAGAACCGCTCCATCCTGGGCGCGGGAATTCCTAAGTGAGTAAGTCGGCCGGTGACAAAATACAGTGCTAGATGTAGTCAAGGCCGCGCTACCGCGCCAGGTTTCAGTCTTGGTTGAACATTTGCAAACGTGGCAGGTGTTTAGTTGGTGACATTAGTACACTGTGTGAATTCAGTGAAAAGGCTCAAATGACTCAAGTCGGGTATCGGTATTCAATTCCCCAAAGAGTATTCATTCACGATTCACACGTCCGTACAGAAAGTGCGAGGGCCGTAAGAAGATTATTTCAAGAGAAGTTTCCTGATGTTCAAGTTCCAGGTCGGACTTCGATTCATAGATTAGTAAATAAATTACGTAAGACGGGAAGTCTTCTTCATAAGATACGTAATAAACCACGTACAGTACTCACACAAGAAACTGTAGGTAACCTTGGTAACGTTCTGGAAACGTGTCCTACAAAATCACTTTGACTTGCTCAAGAAATGGAAAGTTCCTATGGCTCTGTTCGAACGGGTTCAAAGTTACTGAAGTTAAAGCCGTATAAAATTACTGCAGTGCAAGAACTCAAACCGGGTGACCCTGCATTACGAATGCGACTTTGTGAATGGGTTTTGAATGCGATACATTGTGGCTATTTCAACCACTACTCTTATACCTTCATATTTTCCACATAATATAAATAACATTTGTTTGAGCTCCAGTTGCTTTTTTAAGAAAAACAACAAAATTCGGTAGAGCATACCTCTTATATCAATTATCTCAAGGCGTGAGGTGATAAACTCACATATCTGGCAATATACAGGGATATGGATCAGGACAATATTAAATTACTGTTGCATTTCCACAATTGAGGATTGTACATGGAACTGGAATCACTTATTATAATTTAAAATAAAACTGAGTTTATGACTAAATTTACGTCACAATGAACAATCATTTACGTCTTTTAATTTAACAAAAGAAATATATCGTGAGATTTGCGGTACAACGAAAAGGAAAATTTAATCTAAACAAAATAAAAGCTATTGGCATGAACTTGAAGTGAGATGTGATATCGCCGCTGATTACACTCTTCTTCATGTTATGAATGCATAACATGTCTGATGCTTTAATTACCTGTTGTCTGCATACACCTCTGTTGAACTTGAAATTCTTGGGAAAACCTGTGAGCTGAAGTCGGGAGCCGTCTGCTGTAATCTTCTTATGTCACAAGGAGTTGGCCTACATATCATGTACGCGTGTAGGGAGCTCCAATGTAATTACGTCCACTCAATATATTATAAGAAATTGTAAAATATTCTTGAAGCACCTTGTGAAGTCCATCCTCACAAGAAGATGATGTTTCTTTATCAGCATAGTACCCGTCTCTGCTCGGATACAAGCACCACTTGTAGACTTCCTCGATGATTACCTCTTCAAAACACAACTCTTCGCTCTGACCATCACACTAAGACCACTTCTTCCATTTGATACATCTGACTGTTACATATGATCTGCACGATATCAACTGCTTATGAACTGAGTAAGAACAGAATACCTCTCCCCACCGTCGCCTTGACTTGATATCACCTCGCGATGACGACTCATCTCCCCACTCACTGTTCATCCCTTCCACTTCCACATACAGTAGCTGGCGAATACTGACACTTGGTCGCAATCACGTGTCCACGCACTGATGTCATCAGTCACGCGCTGTCTAAGCGTACCCAAGCGGTCCGAGAATGGCTATACCGAATGCGTCACCGGGAAATCTCCTTGCACAGTTAAACATAGCCTCGATTGCGAAATACTATGCCAGCTCATCTAGCCAAAGTTACAAGCCACAGCATGACAATATGAAACCAACAAATCTCACTTACTACAATACAGAATAATTACAAATTAATTTCACTTACCTATGATTAAATACAATAATATACGCGATACCTAATTATTACAGTCTAAATGATGAGAAACAGAATATATAAAATCTAATGAATCTGGTTAATAATAATAATAATAATAATAATAATAATAATAATGATAATAATAATAATAATAATAATAATAATAATAATAAATACTGAATGGAATCTGTAACCTAGTTGTACGGTTACAGAACGCCTCCCTCATGAAATAATCGATTAAATGAATCGATTGATTCATGAAATATCTACACAATCACCTGAAATCGAGTACACCATAGATACATGTATAAAAATGCCCTTTACAAATTTGGTACATAGTATCATCCATCTGGATGTTCGTTGTTACACATATAAAACATTTATCAATTATCATTTTCACTTTGATTATACAGTATTATTTACATACAGATTACATTTCTTTCTCACTTCTGTCGTTTCAAACGTTCATTGAGTGTTCAAAAGTAGTTCTCGAAGACATTCCATTATATACACTTTCTCCAAGCACTGGAGTTTATTGCACTGCCGTGCCTCACTTATTATCACAACACACGCTAATTTCACTGAAGTCCTGTTCGCAATGCCAGCTTCATAAAACATGGTGAATTAACATAATAATGAAAATTAATCAACAAACTCACATGATATATTTCTTAAGATTTCTTATATTGTATGTGCCTACGATATTTCCTTCCTTGTCTTCTAATGAATAAGCACATTTCCCAATCCGTTTCACTACGGTGAAGTATCCCTGATATAACAAGAAAAACTTAGAAAATTGACCAGCTTCTGCTGATGACGGGAGTGGCACTCTGAGTAAAACCTTGTCACCAAGTTCAAATTCATCCAATGTAATCCTACAAAATTTGAGTTATCAATAACATTAAATTTGTGTTCGTAAAGATGTGTTCTACCAGGCCGATCGCTAAAAACATCACTATGTGATATCAATAATTCACACAATTCGTCCTTCTGACTTTCCGCTAAATTACATTTCTCCACTGTCTCATACCATTCATCTCTAGAATCTCTCTGTATAGACACATGGCAGACATCAATATTTTTCCTAATATTAGGAATTTCACAAGATCCTTCCGTACTAGAACACACTTTATTCGCACTAATTTCTGACAAAACATCATATGGTAAACTGACTTCCCTGCTACTCTTTCCCCAAATAAGATTGACATTACACAGATCAAAATTTAATTTAGCCTTGTGACACGTTAACCAGTCGGTACCTAAAATAACGGCATAAACTAAATTAGGCACAACTAAGCATGGTTGGAAAATACATTCTCCACTTATGCTAATGGGGACAGCTATTTGTTTATTCACTCTTTGAGACTTGTTTCCAACAGCTGTTACGATGAACGTATTCCTCACTGGAATTTCCGCTACCTCATACTTCTCTCTCAAAACTTCCTCATACAGCTTGGAATTTACACATGACTTCTCACTACCAGAGTCCAACAAAATCTTAACTTTTCTGCCCCATATCAGCAGTTCAATCGTCGGTGTAACAGTAACACTACTTAAATTATCCTCATTACATAATATAAGATCACTTAACAAATCTTGCCTTATATCTAAATTTAAATTACACTTATAAAATTTATTGTCTACGATTAAGTCGTCACTTAAAATATTTGACTTATTGCTACTTAGGTCACAATCATGTTCACTTACAACTATAGGCTGATCGACATTAACATACTTATCTACCTTATACGTGAACTCACCATTTACGGACTGTCTCAGTGACCTGTTTATACAGTCCGTTGCTCGTTTAAAGTACTTGGTTCGGTTACGACTTGTTGGTTACACACCTCAGTCGGCCTCCCCTGTTGCCTATTTCCTCTAGCGTCATTATTATTATTGTTATGGCCTGTATTCTCTCGCCTCCCAGCTTCTGGTTGATTACCATAATCACGCCTCCCAGTCCTGAAATTTTCCGAACTATTTTGATAATTTCTCTCCCTGTGGAAATTATTATTAGGTCTCTCCTGATATTCTCTTCTGTAGTTACGATTATTCATAGTCCTGTCCTGATTATTAGATTGGTTACCCCTTCCTTCTACATTCCTATTAGGTGTCCTACTATTATTCAAGCTACTACTTAAAGCATCAAAACTTTCCAACAAAATCTCCATTTCCTTAATAGTCTCCACTCTTTGCATACAAACAGCTTCTCTTATTCTATCGGGATAGTGCTTAGCCATAAGTCTAACTATATCAGCCTCAGGTCCAATACATTCTAAATTTCTCCACACCAAAACATGAGCCAAAAAGTATTCAGTCATTCTAACACCCTCGTTAGAATTATACCTGCCAAACATTACTCTCTCTCTCTCTCTACTCTGAACACCTTCACTCCAAAATTTAGCCATGAATTTCTCCTTAAATTCAGTTAGACTAGACATCGAGCTTTTATATACTTGAAACCAAGACTTAGTCTCTCCTACGAAAGCATTAGATAAGATCTCCAATACAGTTTCCCAGCTAATAATATTGTCTCTTAATTGAACAGCAAATTTCTTCTCTACTACTCTCATAAATTCCATCGGGTTAAATTCTTTCCCAGAAAACTTAGGTAAATCATGATCTCTAGTGATTAAACCATTATTTACAATTATCTCACGTACATTCTTACTATTACGCACTTCTTGCTGGAGTACTCTCTGGCAACTCAGAAATTTTTCTTCCACTGTTTCCTCAGTCTTTTCTTGAATTTTTCTTAATTCCTCCAACTTTTTTTCCGATTCTCTCACCTTCTGTGATAATGATTTCTGCTCACTCCCTAGATCACCTACTTCTCCAAGTTTTCTTTCCACCTGTTCTACCCTACTAATACATTTCCTAGTTTCTTGCCCTACTGTATTGGTTATCTTTTCAAACCTTTCTTCTACTAACTCATTGATTTCTCCTTTATTGGACTCGATCTTGGCGCCTAATTCATCAATCTGTTTGATGCATGTCTCACTAATTTGTTCTATTTCCGCATGGAGATTGCTCCGACCCAATTCCATCTCAGCTCTGATATCACTACACTCCTTATTTACTTTACTTTCTAAATTATTAATTTGCTTACTTATTTCTAACACCTTATGATCTATCTTATTACTAACATCATCAATCTTCTTATTAATACTATTTATGGCATTATTCTGAGCTTCAAGTTTTTTACTAATAATATTATTCTGAGATTCAATTTTCTCACTCATAATATTATTCTGAAATTCAATTTTCTCACTCATAATATTATTCTGAGATTCAATTTTCTCACTAATGACCGTTTCAATTTTCTCACTCATAATATTATTCTGAGATTCAATTTTCTCACTAATGGCATTATTCTGAGATTCAATTTTCTCACTAATGATATTATTCTGCTCAGTCATTTTGGACATCAGCAAATTAAATAAACCCAGGTCAATCATCCCTTTACTTTGATCTTGCGTGACAGCGTTTTCCTCAGTTTCTACTATTTTCTGACTTTCAGTAGGTCCCACCTTAGTCACTAACTTCCTATTTATGTTACCACCTTGGATTTCCTTGGACACAATAACCTCAGCCTCATCACCTGACTGCATATTGCTATCCTTGTCCATCTTCGGTTTCCTACTAATTTTTCGCGATCTCAAAGCTATTTCCCCTTGCACTTCCTCTGACATTACCCCTTAAATACAAACTTCAACAAAATGACCTTCCTAAAATTACTCGGTGAATTTAACATGTGCGTACTCATTAAAAGAACTGATCCATGTATATTGCCATTCAGAAACACTTTTTCTGAACCTTTCGAGTCCCACGTTGCTGGCGACACGTTGTGGCTACTCTGACCACTACTCTTATACCTTCATATTTTCCACATAATATAAATAACATTTGTTTGAGCGCCAGTTGCTTTTTTAAGAAAAACAACAAAATTCGGTAGAGCATACCTCTTATATCAATTATCTCAAGGCGTGAGGTGATAAACTCACATATCTGGCAATATACAGGGATATGGATCAGGACAATATTAAATTACTGTTGCATTTCCACAATTGAGGATTGTACATGGAACTGGAATCACTTATTATAATTTAAAATAAAACTGAGTTTATGACTAAATTTACGTCACAATGAACAATCATTTACGTCTTTTAATTTAACAAAAGAAATATATCGTGAGATTTGCGGTACAACGAAAAGGAAAATTTAATCTAAAAAAAAAAAAGCTATTGGCATGAACTTGAAGTGAGATGTGATATCGCCGCTGATTACACTCTTCTTCATGTTATGAATGCATAACATGTCTGATGCTTTAATTACCTGTTGTCTGCATACACCTCTGTTGAACTTGAAATTCTTGGGAAAACCTGTGAGCTGAAGTCGGGAGCCGTCTGCTGTAATCTTCTTATGTCACAAGGAGTTGGCCTACATACCATGTACGCGTGTAGGGAGCTCCAATGTAATTACGTCCACTCAATATATTATAAGAAATTGTAAAATATTCTTGAAGCACCTTGTGAAGTCCATCCTCACAAGAAGATGATGTTTCTTTATCAGCATAGTACCCGTCTCTGCTCGGATACAAGCACCACTTGTAGACTTCCTCGATGATTACCTCTTCAAAACACAACTCTTCGCTCTGACCATCACACTAAGACCACTTCTTCCATTTGATACATCTGACTGTTACATATGATCTGCACGATATCAACTGCTTATGAACTGAGTAAGAACAGAATACCTCTCCCCACCGTCGCCTTGACTTGATATCACCTCGCGATGACGACTCATCTCCCCACTCACTGTTCATCCCTTCCACTTCCACATACAGTAGCTGGCGAATACTGACACTTGGTCGCAATCACGTGTCCACGCACTGATGTCATCAGTCACGCGCTGTCTAAGCGTACCCAAGCGGTCCGAGAATGGCTATACCGAATGCGTCACCGGGAAATCTCCTTGCACAGTTAAACATAGCCTCGATTGCGAAATACTATGCCAGCTCATCTAGCCAAAGTTACAAGCCACAGCATGACAATATGAAACCAACAAATCTCACTTACTACAATACAGAATAATTACAAATTAATTTCACTTACCTATGATTAAATACAATAATATACGCGATACCTAATTATTACAGTCTAAATGATGAGAAACAGAATATATAAAATCTAATGAATCTGGTTAATAATAATAATAATAATAATAATAATAATAATAATAATAATGATAATAATAATAATAATAATAATAATAATAAATACTGAATGGAATCTGTAACCTAGTTGTACGGTTACAACATGACGGAGAAATTGTTCCAATTGTTCTAATATTCTTTTTGGACGAATCGCGGTTTCACCTAAGTGGGTATATTAATACACAAAATAATCGTTGTTGGAGTACTGTAAAGCCTAATCAGCTTCACCAAGTACCCCTGCATGAAGCAAAATTAGGAGTGAAAGGGAAAGAAGTGTCGCGTTTGTCCAGCAAGACTGTGCGACGACACATTCAGCCCACACTTCTCCTTACAGGAAATCCATGCAGTGTTTGAAGATAAGAATTATCACTAACAAATATAGCCTCCTCGGTCTCCGATTTAAATCCCTGCGATTTTTATTTCTGGCAGGCATTGAAAGAGAAAGTGTACAAAACAAATCCGCACACTTCAGATGAACTTCGAAATAACATTCGTCAAGAAATTGCTGCCATTTCTCAGAGGGAACTGCGTAGCGTAAAGAACAATTTTCTAAGCAGGTGCCAGAAATGTTTAAACAACGAAGGGAGGCAGTTTCAACATCTCCTGGCGTGATATATGTGAGTATTTTTACTTTCTGTGTTGGTTGTTTGTTAGAAATAGCTTACGTGTCAGTGTATTTACTGCGGACTTCCTGTCACTTACGCACCTCCCGTGTGCAGGCTACGCTTCCGGGCTGCAGGACTGGTTCCGCTTTATGTTGCTCAGCCTGTAGTCATGCGTATATCAAAATAAATGCAGAAATATATAACATTCACTTAAGTGAAGGTGAGAGAGAGTGTGTATTTCCTTCATTCCTCACTGAGCTTGAAAACCAACTTAATCATGAATATCTAGAATGAACATTTATTTGGGTAAATTTAAGAGAACCTCCATTATTGATAACATTGAGGTTAGTTTGTTGATAGTTATGTCTCGTGATTTCAATTTGTAATTAGTCAAGTTGGCATCAGTGATAGGCCATTAAAGAAAGAAGAATAGGGCGGCGATATTTGCTTTTTATTATATAGCCTTACGTGACGAGTACTGCTGTATATGTTACATCTAGTTTGATGTTATATAATAATAATAATAATAATAATAATAATAATAATAATAATAATAATAATAATAATAATAATAATAATAATAATAATAATAATAATAATAATATTGGCTTTACGTTCCAATAACTATGTTTACGGTTCTAGCAATCGATGAATATAAACTTGGCATTCTGTCCATTTAGACATAATCCTGAGATTATTACAGGTCTTTGAACATATCATCTGGCGATCTGTAAATAGCTGAGGGTCAATCGTCGGCTTATCCCTGGAGATTGCCTTGAGTCTCAGTGCAGGATGGCAACGCCACATCAGAAAAGCGATAACTTGAGACACAACTGGTGGAGACACGATACTCACACATGAGCATATGATTATGAGACGTAATTCTGTACTAAAGATTGCTTTCTCTACGCTTCTCAGACGACTCTACGTAGTAATGTATCATTTCTCGTAGTCTTGAGTTTACGAGGCTGCCTAGAAGGCGTGTTAAACGCGTGCTTAACCCATTAATGCCCACTGTATGATTAGCCATACGCTAGATATATCTTTTTCTTGATGTATGCAAGGAGAGTTGTCAATTTAATCATTCGCCAATTGTAGAGAGCTGAGCCTCGGAACAACAAAAACATTCCTTCCACGTTACTGTGCTTATATTTTGGCAATGATGTTAGAATATTGCGCCCTGGTGGGGGTGTGATAAGCGTCATGCAATTGTAATTATTTATGGAGGAATATATATTTCAATTTCAGAAGCGAAAAGATCGTACTTCGTATATTATAAGTAGAGGCCAGGTCGAGAGGATGTTGTGAAATCTACACCAGACTGTTGTCTCCACTGAGATTAACAAAACCAATGAACGGCAGAATTAGAATTCTCAGAAATTGTGACAACGAGGAAAGAGAGAGGATAATTTGTTGCCAAAGTTTTCATAGCCCCAGGCAGAATAGGTAGTGGCAACAGCGCAAAGGGCCGGGTGCAAATGTCTGAGAAATGATGGCAGGGTATCTCCATGTACTAGCGGGAGCTGAACGCGGGGTTGGCACTGGAAGAAAAAAAATATGAGCCTTCCCGGTCCCGTGGTTTAGGTGGACCAATGGAAAAATTCACTTGACCAAAGCAAGGCGACAACTTCGTATTGTAAGAAGCACTAGCGAGGCTAACTCCGCGGATTAAACTGATAGAAGGGAGTGAGTTATCAAGTCAGAATAAGGTGGAATTTAGGAGCCTTACTATATTATAAAACTTATAAAAAGTTAATAATTGCGGGAAATTACATGGTGTAATTCTGAGAATTCATGGACGCTATGCGTTGTTTGGCTACCGGCCAGGGACGCCACAATAGAGCGCGAAATCCCAGGCCGGGATACGGCAGCTAAATTCGCAAATATATCCATTACCAGCGAACGATAATAGTTGAGAATTGGTATAGAGCCTTTGAGAACATAATTACATCATTGGATATCATATTTAAGCCACGGGCCGAACCGCAAATTGTCGTATGAAGTTATCGGGACTGCGCGTCCCAAGATGAACTCCGGTGAACTCGGAAGAGAAGGGATACAAGTATAAATATGAGGTCGTGGACAAGGACTGACAACTACTTTTGACAAAGCGTTCGGGCTGATACCACGCCTGGGGTGCGTAACAACTTCTGATATTTTGTTCGAGCCGTGATTACGCCAGGGGTGCGTGTGTGTACTTACTCGTGGAGTAGGGTTCGAAGTATTATATTGTTACATAGTACAGTGATTCATAACGTAATGTAGCTCATATTACCGTCTTGAGCAGTATACTAGTATGAAGTGTTTCAAATAGTTACAGGACTCAGTAAAGCATAACTTACGGAGTGTGAGATTCTACCAACAGATTAGGAAGTACGTTACGTGAGAACGATCACGAGTGTTCGGTGTATTTCACCCAGTAATAGTCGATTATAAACTGATACCTGGTCAGCTGTGTGAACGCGTGACGGAAATTCAAGTGCGCGCACGGGCCGTTGTAAAGGGGATCCCGAGGTATCCCATGTTCCTAGTGTCCGGAAAAGGAATGAAGAATGTATATCTACATTAAGTGGGCTAGATACAAGGCCGAGAGTGTAAAATTTGTGAGTAGAATTCAGGGTGGAAATTATTCCAGAGTGCAACAGTTATTTTATTTGTTTTTATTCAAAATGTGTAAAGTTGAAAAGGGTCAAGGATTAATTCTTCAAGCTGGCGTGAATACCGGTGGAATGCAGTGCTAAAAACCGGAGGGGCTAGGCTCCTTGTCCGGTTTTAGCAGACTATAAGGGCAGAGATGAGTAACCTTTTAAAATATTTGTAGATTGCCATCGTTAGGGGGAGGAAATCATATTCATTTATCATGTAACTTAACTGTGAAACGAGCCGTTTCCGGCTCGTATAAATTCAAAGATAGATAGACAAAGGGACAAATGAACATGTACATAATTAAATCAAGCACTCATCATAATTTTGATTATTAAATAGAGTAGGGTAGGGTTGATTTGTTCATTCAAGTGCTTGAGTTGTTTGATATGATATGGAGCACGTTTCACGTAAAGATAACGTTAATATTCATTTAGAAGTGCTTCCAAAGTGTTCTTCCGTTATCGGATGTTTTATAGATATTAAGGCATGTTGTTAAGATAATCCAGAGGTAGGGTTGCCAAGTGATTTAAATTGTTGTGGGACGGAATGAAGTCCATTGATTTGTTTGTAAATATCGTGTGAAGTTCCCCAGTGGACAAAATAATAATCTGTAGAAGTGTCGGAGTAGTTACATTAATATTGGGTAATGTGTAAAGGCGTGTTTAATAATAATCTTTGAGAATAAAGGCACGGGCCTAGTTGGATAGAATGATTGCAAATCAAAGTAATTTAAATGTGGAGATATTATGTGGCATGAATATTTTATTTGGGCATTGAATCCGATTTTAACACTAATTGTTGATTTAACGTTTCTGGACTCCATAATAATCATAAATAAATTTGGTAGAAACGAGATAGGCATTTTGATAATATGGTCACGCTATGTTTGAGGCCCAGAGTGATTTGAGCCAAAAGTTGAGATTTGGAGTTTTGTGGGACAGAAATCCGGCCCGAAATGAAAGTGAATTGTACTGATGTTGATGAAGAAATAGATGGATCTTAAGGCCTACATAGAGGTTGTATTTCTATACCGGTGATATGAGTGGCAGAAGAGAGTCCACACACCGAGGGTTAATTAATGAAAATGTTTTGAAGAGTTCCGATGGATAAATGGACTTCAAAATGGAAAAGGAAGGAATAATTTAACACTTGCAGAGATTGGAGGTATTTGCCCAACTGCGAGGTGTTATGGGATTTGAGAATTGTCTTAGGAGCATATGGTCTCCATGAATTAACGACAGTACGAAAATAAGGTTGCGGGTTCGAACACTATTATGTCCCGACCGATGTGAATTCGGATCTTGGTGATTTCTGTTTGGGAGAGGACGTATGTGACTAAATTATAAAGATGGGGAATAAAAATAAAGATTCTCGAAAACATAAGAATATTAACAATAATAATATTCCAAGTAAATCATGTCTGGATTGATTAGTGCCAAAATAAATCGGAATTGTAAAAGGGGTTATGCGTTAAACATATTAAGAGTGGACTACCGTGTAACAAGCGAAATTAATTTTTTTAAATTAATAATAATAATAATAATAATAATAATAATAATAATAATAATAATAATAATAATAAATATTTGAAGAAGAAGAAGAAGAAGAATTTACTTTTTTATATTTTGGACATAATAATGATGTTGGGAGTTGAAATGAAAAATTTGAGATTTTTAAATAATAATAATAATGATGAGAATATTTGAAGAAGGAGAAGAAGAATAAAAGGGAAGCTACTTTTTTATTTTTTTTTATGAGAATAATAAGAGCGAGAAGTTGAAGTATTATAGTGAGGATGATTACGGGTTACGATAATCACGATTTCCACTATTAATAATAATGTTGATAATAATAATAATAATAATAATAATAATAATAATAATAATAATAATAATTTTTAATATTTTTATTTTATTTTATTACTTCGGATGCTGATGATAAATGATACTAGGGAAGTCAGCTGGCGAATTAACGTAATAATGTCAAGTGTTGTGAATAATAAGTTAAGTTAATAGTTGTAAAATGAAGGCAAATCCCTACATCTGGACCATTAGGTTATAGTCTCTTTGTCGTTTCCTTCAACTAACGGTTAGCATATCTTGGTTAGGAACCCGGGGAGAGTTTGTAGTTTCCCGGGTTGGTCTCATCTCAGTCAAAGTGGAGGCGATAACATTGTCCATGTGATCGCGCCTACTTAGCCAACAGGTAATTGGTCCACGACTAAATATGGTCATGGTGGTAACGAAGGTATATCTGATACCTTCAGATATCAACGGTTCCACCACCCAAATGGAAGGGTGGTCAAAAGTGATAAATATTATGTAATCATTTTTCAGGAATAATTTGTCAAATTACCGGCAAATCAAGGGTCAACAGATTTTGATTGTGTGTAAAAATTATTTTGTTTACTTAAATAAAATGCTCCTTTAGCATTTGCAAGAGAACAGTTCCAGGTTCTTGTTCTTGTAGAATAGTAAACCCTGGGTGACCGTTTAAATATCCGTCCCCATCCCTAGGATGGAGCCTTCATAATTTCCCTTTGATCTGAATAGATATATAATTTGTGTGTTTGATGATGAGCCCTAAAGTTAAAGATTAGAGTGTCCCGTTCAACCCTGTAGTACTGATTGGATGGCGCCCTTACATTTAGTTTGAGATCTTATATCTCAAAATATAATTTTTTATTGTTTATTAGTTGCGATAGATTCGGACCGTAACACTCCCTGAGATAAATGCTGGTTGGGACTCAGGCTTTGAGCGGGTACAATATATTTGTACAAGTCAAAAATGTTATTTTAGAAAGTTCCATTTAAAATCGATTGATTTATATCTTGTTTCGTCCAGTTTGCACGTAGTAGTACGAGTATTTAGTCCTCTTAATTCTGGTTACATTGCACGAACAACTACTTCACGTAATCACTGCAATCCTGACTTCTACGTTATAGCAAATACCGCCCCTTTTATCAGACCTTGATCCGACAAACAGTGGTCACGAAAGCTAAGCAATACTGTTGAGGATGTCCTTAAGTTACAATGACCATGTCTTCCGAGTCCAAATTCGGGACATATGAATGGTTCATATTACAAGGTCGGAAATATACTCTCCCTGTTTGCTGGGATATTGGTACGGAGTGATTCGAAGCACACTAGAATATTTAATTTCTGTGGCCACATTGTAATCGAAACGTGCGAACTTCCACATGCCACTGCTAGATGCTATTCACTGGACGTTGTACAGTAGCTCTCATAAATTAGCATCCATGTAATCGTGAAAAAGGTCGTCTGTATAATTCAGTTTTGTATCTGTGGATCACCGGTAACCACGCGGTACGTGTTTTCATTAGTATCTGCAGAATGTTTGCAAGGTATCTTCAATTTGATTGAACATGATGTTTATTTCACCCAGGATTCAAATAATGTGAGCACGAATTGATGGGCAGTCTGTATCTCCCTCTCAGTAGTAAAATTATATAGCGAAATGGAGAATCAACTGCCAATGAAAATGGTTTGTTTTTTTTTTCTTCTTTTTGCTAGTTGCTTTACGTCGCACCGACACAGATAGGTCTTATGGTGACGATGGGACAGGAAATGGCTAGGAGTGGGAAGGAAGCAGCCGTGGCCTTAATTAAGGTACAGCCCCAGCATTTGCCTGGTGTGAAAATGGGAAACCACGGAAAACCATTTTCAGGGCTGCCGATAGTGGGGTTCGAACCTACTATCTCCCGAATACTGGATACTGGCCGCAATTAAATGAAAATGGTGTTATAATATTAAAAATAATGTAATATCCTTCAATTGACCTTATTCTCACAGTCTGATTTCTCAGTTTCCTTGAGCTTGCTTCTCGGAAGCTGACTTCCCGTCAACTTACAACAAACTTGACCTTAAAAATGTACACAACATTTCAGGTGCAGTGTTCCGAATGTCGAAACTCAGCCATGTTGGTGGATTATTAAATACTGGTGCAGTGCGAAAGAGGGCTAAGAAACCAATGTTCAAATTCAATACATTTTGCGTTCTAGAGTTGGTGCATTAAAACTATTGTCAAGATTACGAATATCTACGGACTGGTAGGTTCGAATTCTTACTCGGCTATTCTCCAGTTTCTGATAAATATTGGATGATATCTTCTTTAAGATTATAGGCAATTCTTGTCAAATCGCAGCTGATATTATTATTTACCCTCTAAGCACCCTGGAATACATTGTAGTGAACCACCTAGACAACTATTGAAAGATGTGTTTTCTTTCCTAAATATAATTCCTGGACGGAGTGTGTGAGGTTATTTTCAAGCGATTTAACATCACACTAACTCAGACAAGTTTTCGGCGACGATGGGACAGGAAAGAGTAGGGCTAGGAAGGAAGTGGCCGTGGCCTTAATTAAGGTATATCCCCAGTATTTACCTGGTGTGAAAATGAGAACATACGGAAGAACATCTTCAGGGCTGCTGATGGTGGGTCCGAATCCACCATCTCCCGAACGTAAGCTAGACATCTCGCATTGCAAGTCAGTTCGCCCGGTTCGTTTTTCACCAAAGCAATTGCGGTTCAGTTCCCGACAAATGCATGGGGGTTTTTTGAAATGAAACGTCGGTGGATGCAGAGTGGGTCTCGGCCCACAAGTAGCCACAGATGTTCCGTGGTCCGCCAACTCTGCACTCCGACCGGCCAACCGAGCAGAGGAAGGGTGGCCACGGTTCTACCGTGACTCTACGCCTCTGCATTTGGGAGACGGAGAGGGGCTGGACCCCAACATCGGCTGTCCTGAGAATGGGTTTCCGTGGTTTTCCATTCTCCTGTACTAAGGCGAATTTCGGGACAGTTCCTAGTACAGGCCACGGCCGCCAACCCCCTCACCTCCTCCGAACATCTCCACATCTCCCTGACCTGAGAGACGGCGTTACCGTCTAGGAGGCCCGCCATCCCCTTCAGGGACGGAATTAAAACGTCGTCGTCGTAGTAGTAGTAGTTGAAATGAAGACTCGCTTTCCTTGGTTCAGATTCCTTGTAAAACTAGAAAGATCATGGTTGTTGATACGTCAACAGTCATTTACCACACGCTTGCTTGCTTTTTTTTTGTCCTAAAACCTGTATTTATTACTTCTGGGCTGCGTAGCTGAGATGATGAAGAGGTCGATTCCGTTCCCTGTCATCAAGTCGAAAAATTACAAGCGAGATTTCTACTCCTGGAGAGGGCCATGGTCCTGGGTTTCATTCAACGTGTATAAAAAGTGAGCATCAGTTTAACTCCGGGAGAGGGGGCGGGGGTAAAACTGACTGGGCATAGAACCAACCACCCTATCCTACTTAATTTTGTAGATATGAATAGTGGAAGCCTCTATTTACTACTCCTGGAACGACCTTCATGTCCTGTGCGGATATGGCATTGCTTTGCTTTTCGTATTCGTTTTTAGTGGGCGTGGATATTATTTAAATGTTAATATGAGGTATGTTCTATACGCTCAGCGCTGCCAGCAACGCCATCAAACATAAGGTTCATTTGATCACCTCATGTAGTCTTCCTTGACGTAATTTCTGAGGAACTGTCCTCGTGTTCATTGACGTCTCACTACAGACTGAATGCTGGTTAATGTAGGAGAGAGACTTTTCGAACGGTAACTAATATTGTGGGTCGGAATCCGCAGACGTTCTGAAGGGCAATGGTCATAATTTGAAGTCTCTTAAACTTTTTAGTTTATTGACCACTTCCTCCCCCCCACCCTCACCCCTGTGGGAAAGTAAATACCGTGTCTGTGTAACATTTAACTTTGCCGAAAGTACTGTTGTGTGATTTGGGGGGTTTAAGCAGTGATTTTCCCTTGTTTCGATTCCACGTCATACCATTCTTTAAAGCAAATTTGAGGAGCTGGAAAGGGGTAAAAAAAAAGCTTCAAGTAATAAATAGCGGTTTCCGTGGTATGCCGTTCGTATTTCAGGCGAACTTCGGAATGGTGACTAATATTCAGGCAATAAACATTTCCTTCCTATCCTACCTGAATTTAATAACAGTTACATACATCAAACAAACAAATAAAAAATCCTGGAACATAGCCAATTAATTACCATGGTCAGCCAACATGACCACTGCCAATCAGATAATCTATAGATGTTCGACTGTCACTTGGAAAGCATGATGACATTCACAGCGCATTTAGCTTAGCTTTCATCACTGGGCCCGATGCCTCTCATATCATACAGCTATTCAGTTGGTTTCGCGAGGCTGAGTGAACCCTGCTCCGGCTCTCAGTCCGGATAAGCCCGGAATCGAACCCGGGACCTTCATGTTGGTGGCTGGCATTCTACCCCTGGATACAGTAATAGAGATGACAGCAAAAGTACACCTAAGGGATTACAACTCGTGAGCGTAGAGTGATGTTCGTGGGACCGCAGCTGAATCTGGCATTCCTTTCACTTGCTTTTGCCAAGCTTTACTCTTTTATGGCGATGTCTAAGTTCTTGAGACAAAAATCAACAACACAATAATTTCTCTATTATTTGTCATATCCGACTTCTCCTAGTTAACTCTTGATCTCTTCCTCCCCGATGGGGCTAGGTTAGTAAGTCCTAGGTAGTCTTAAAATTTATTTAGACGATGCTATCATCCTTCGAAACGTTGGGGCTCTTTCCTCTTTGGCCCAACCCCTCCCTCTCCCTTTCTCTATCTATATATACATGTGTACATGTAAAGAGCAGTATTGAAAATGCGACAACGCTGAACTTACTGTGAGGGACGGCGAATTGGATCATTTTTTAACAGGAGACCCATGTCCGGAAATGCATGGTTTGAGCGCTGTGGGGCGTCAACGTTTGAAACCGCTTAGGATATGTTGATAGGCGTACATTCCACATCTTGTCGAGAAACACATACCAGCATCATCAGAACATCAGAACGTGCATTAAATTACAAAAGTTGTTCCAATTGTCGAACTTCAACCTCAGAGATTTTATCGTCTGTCCAAAATTAGCACACATCGTCAAAGACGAACTTATCGAGGGTATGGTGTGCGAGACTCCTGTGCCATCAAAGTAGGACTTTATCACAGGAATCCACGCAGTGACTGCACTACTGAGCACACAACCACACGTCTGACCATGTGCACCAAACTCTGTTCCACCGATTAAGGTTCTGTAATCAAGTTGGCGGTCAACATTTCGAATATATTATGTAATTTAATGCACGATGTGATGCATTTGTTAGGTTGGTGGAGGTTTCTTGACAAAAATCTGGAACGCACACCAATATCCATATCCAAAACGTTGTTAAATTTCGACGTTCCATAGCCCCCACCATTGATTGAAATGGCGTGGGGGCTATGACTTTTAGTGCCGGGAGTGTCCGAGGACACCCGTAGGCGACCTGAGCGTCGTGATGAGGATGAAATGATGAAGACGACACATACACCCAGCCCCCGTGCCAACAGAATTAAACAATTATGGTTAAAATTCCCGACCCTGTCAGGAATCGAACTCGGGACCCCTGTGACCAAAGGCCAGCACGCTAACCATATAGCCACGGGGCCGGACCTCCAAACAAATGATTTTCGGACATGGTTGCAAAATGATCATTTTGCCTTCCTGTACAGCATACTAGGCATCGTCACATTTGTTCTAAATCACGGTGCATTGTACAAGTGTTTGTAACTTTAGCTACTGGATTCAGGCATAAGATTTAGGAGGAAACCAGGTATTTGCAATAAAATTAACATGGTCGAATTTTCACGGTGTGGTTGTAAGGAAACTTTCAAGATCAAGCGATTTTGCTGTGAAGGGGTAAAGCTTGTATTCAATAGGTGGTAGGTTACGACACGGTCGTCAAGAACACTATACATGCTTTCAAATGGTTTCTGTTAGCACCGATGCAAATCTCGTAATTAAGGACACCAATGAGCTGGAACTTGTTGGCTGAATGGTCAGCGTCACGGTCTTCGGCTCAGAAGGTCCCTGGTTCGATTCCAGGCAAAGTACGGGATTTTACTCTTGACTGGCTAATTCCTCCACATCGGTTTGCGTCATGAAGAGCATCCGGCCGTAAAATAGGACTCTACATGTGTGGTACTGTTCATATCCATGACTCCACCAGGATGTGGGAAAAGATGAAGAAGAAGGACCTGGATCTTCTCAAGATATGTACGCTAAGAGGTATGCCCATGTATCGAAACTTAATCCTTCCTGATCACGTTAAATAACACAGCAGAACCTCTTTAGTCCGAACTTCGCTTAATCCGGACAACCGTTTAATAATAATAATAATAATAATAATAATAATAATAATAATAATAATAATAATAATAATAATAATAACAATAATAATAATAATAATACATACATACATACATACATACATACATACATACATACATACATACATATATACATACATACATACATACATACATACATACATACATACATACATACATACATACACATGCATACCAACCAATTACAGTATAAAGCTGAGTTACGAGTCCAGAAAGCTCGGAAACGGATGAATATGGCCAGATGAATTAGGTGATATTATAAACACTAAGCCAAAACTTAGTGAAATTAAAGACCATCTAAACATTGTTATTAAATAAGATAACAGCGATGAAAACCTGTCTGCATATTACAAACCTTTGAGGCATTTGCGTGAATTAATTACTAAAGAAATGAATGTCAAAGGAAGACAACAAATGATCAGCAGTTTTTTCAAACCAGTAAGCGTGTCAGGTGTGGTCAAACCAGAAATTGGAAATAAAAGTAACATCGTCATTCCAGGAATTTGAAATAAAAGTAATTCCGCAAATCCAGGAATTTCTTTTTTTGCTAGCGGCTTTACGTCTTATGGTGACGATGGGACAGGAAAGGCCTAGGAATGCGAAGAAGGCGGTGGTGGCCTTAATTAAGGTACAGCTCCAGCATTCGGCTGGTGTGAAAATGGGAAACCACGGAAAACCATCTTCAGGGCTGCCGACCCTTCGAACCCACTATCTCCCAGATGCGAGCTCACAGCTGCACGCTCCTAACCGCACGGCCAACTCGCCCGGCTCCAGGAATTTGAAGTAGAAATAATACCGTCGAATTTTCAAGGTGTGGTTGTAAGGGTACATTTAATTTTCAGGATCGAAGAATTTGGGTCGTGAAAGTGTAAAGCTTGTGTAAAGCTTGCCGTGTTCTAATTCTGTACTGCACTAGTTATACTGTATTTTGTAGAGCCTAATACTGAATTGAATTACCTATCTTGTATACTAAATAACCTTTGTATTTCTTAAATTTAAATACTGTACTGTGCACGTTCTTACTGAACAGAGTGTTTAAGTATGTACCTTGGTTCATTTATTTTGTTTAATCCGGACTTTCATTAATTCGGACAACCTAGAGCCTCAGTTTGTCCGGATTAATGAGGTTCTGCTATACATACGAAAAACTCCGGCATATTTACTACATTGTTTTTTACTCTCCGTGGTGTGACAGTCACCCGGTTTTATTCAGGGTCAAGGGGAGAAAAATGCATGCAACCTATAAAGAAACAACTTTAAACAATTTTCTGTTATATACTAACATCGTAAATTACATTCAAGCAGCGCTACTTAGTGTTCGCACACGTGTTTTGAATGCTAATTAACGCTCGCACTATGAATCAACAAGATCTTTACGGAATGTGGGGCTCTTTGACAACCGCACGGACTAGAGTTACTATGTCTCCTGGTATACTACACGATTTCCCATATCTAAAGTCTAGGGTGCTCTAACGTGTTGACATCACATTAGATGTTCTCTCGTGAGACATTTTCTCGTATTCTTAAGAATTCTGATTCTACAGTGTGCTTCATTCAGAAACGAGTTAAGTAATTTAGATTGATTCGAAACTTTCATGTAATACTCGAACTGTATTCAAAATATCATACATGTCCACCTCCGTAGCGAAACTGTTAGCACCCTGCACACTGTTAACTCGTAAAGTCTGAAAAAAGAATGTAACAACTGGAATTTTTTGTAAATATTGTAAATTTTCACAATGCCAAAAATTGTAAATATTGTAAATAATACAACCCCCCCAATAAAGTATTTTTAAAAAAGAGAGAAAGGGGGCGAAATTTAAAATTTAACATTGTAAACATTGTAAATATTGTAAATGTTCGAACTGCAAACCTTTGTAATCATTCAGCAGAGAAAAGAAACAAATGTACAAGCAGATGCCCAACTAATTGTACCAACAAAGCCACAATTATGTAAACCAAGAAATCATGTAAAGAAATCAATTGTACAAATTTGTACAATCAATAAAGCGCTCGACCAAGAGGTCGAGGCGCCCTCCCAGCTCCTTCACCGAATAAAACCTCCATCTCCCCTCTCCCAACTCCACCAAACCACCAAACCCGCCGAATCTCCTGGCCAGAGAGAAGGCGTTACCTTCTAGTTGGCCCGCCCCTCCCCCTCGGGGAGGGGAATGAAAACCTTCCCTAGGTCCTAGCGCTAATAGCTGCCGCCTTTGGAGCCCCGATACTGTCGGAGATTTAAGAATGGCAGGAAGGCTGTATGTAGATAAAATGATTCACCCCCGTTGTAAAGAGCTTCACAACCTCGGAACGAAGACACGAGTTTACTTTCTTTATATCACAAATGATGCTATTAGGATTTATTATTAGGGCATGATAGTAGCATTGCCGCCATATAAACAAGCACATAACCGAACAAGTGGCTGCGCGGTTTGAGTCACGTAGCTATCAGCTTACATTCGGAAAATAGTGGGTTCGAACCCCACTGTCAGCAGCCCTGAGGATGATTTTCCGTGGTTTCACAATTTCACGCCAGGCAAATGCCATGGTCGCTTCCTTTCCACTCCCAGCACTTTCCTATCCCATCGTCGCCGTAAAAGACCTATCTGTGTCTGTAAACTGGTGGCCAGTCTGCGCGTGGAACCGAACGCATCCATTTACTAAGAAGATCAGGATCCTTAGGAAATCGAAATCAAATTATGTGTCCTAATTTCACCGACTTATCGTAGTTGCTTACGCAACCACTCACTCTCACTCATTCCGAAGGCTTCTGAGGGACGTGAAGTTCCCGTGCCGATCTCACAATCCTCTTCCATCCTTTCCGATCTTGAGCCCGCTCTTCCCAGTTAGCAATTTGGAGGGTCCGGCATACCTTGTTGATCTCCTTCTTCCAGATCTCCTTCGTACAGATCTACTGGTGCTCTGTTATCCTGCATCCTCAGTACATATCCAGCCCAACATGTCCAAAACTGTCTCAAAAATATTTTTCCGTGGTTTCCCATCTTCGCATCAGGCAAATGCACGGGCTGTAGGCCAACCTTAATTAAGGCCAAGGCCGCATCCTTCCCACTCCTAACCCTTTCCTATGATCAGTTATAGTTTCGCCTTTCAGAAAATCGACGGAGGCACAAGACATAAAGACGAGGCAAGGAAGTGCTTTAGGCTATCAGAGTCTTCTGTCCTCATTTTTCAATAAATTACTCCAGAACACTTGTTGCTTAGATGATGATGACCAGGTGATTCCCAGCATCACTCACGCGTACCTTGCAGGGAATACTGGAAGAGGGCTTCCAGAGGGCTGGCAGTCGCATGAGCACATAACATTATTATTATTATTATTATTATTATTATTATTATTATTATTATTATTATTATTATTATTATTATTATTATTATTATTATTATTATTATTATTATTATTATTATTATTATTATTATTATTATTATTATTATTATTATTATCTAAGCAACAAATGTTCTGGAGTCAGTTATTGAAAAATGAGGACAGAAGACTCATAGCCTAAAGCACTTCCTTGTCTCGTCGGTTTCCTATTTGGGAGGTCATGGGACGGAGTCCTGAGAACACGAAAGAGTTAATTGCCCGCTCATCCTTGAACATTCTGTGTTCGTCCTAGTGGCAGCTACGATATAATGGTAATTTAATTAATGGCGTGTGGTATTCGAAGAGGCCTGGTGCAGGTCTTCGAAGTTGACGCCGTATAGGCGACCTGCGTATCTGTGAGGATGGGGCCCTACCTATGATGAATTCTAATGATGAAGACGGCACACACACACGCGCAGTCCCCGAGCCATTAGAATGAACCAATGAAGGTTAAAATCCACGAACCGACCGGGAATCGAACCCGAGACCCTCCGGACCAAAAGCCAGCACGCTAACCATTTAACCATTTAACCATGGAGCCGGCCACGATAAAAGGTAATTCGATACCGTCATGGCTCAACGGTAGAGTGCTAGCTTTCTTGACCCAAGTTGGCGAGTTTGATCAAGGCTCAGTCCAGTGGTACATGCAGCCTCGTGCCAGTAGAGTTATCAGCACGGAAAGGGATTCTTGTGGGACAAAATTCCGGCTCCCCGACGTCTCCGAATACCATAGAAGTATATTGTCAAAATTCGTAGGAAAATACCGAAAGAACTGGACGGACGATGTCAATAGAATTGAAAATGCAGAATCCCAAAGCAGATCTTACGATGCCAACCAAGAGGAAGTCGTTCTATTGGACGTCCATCTATGTGTCTGTATTAGTGACGTACCGTACGGGTAGTGTGCCTGTTTCTTGGCCAGAAAGTCCCGATTCTCAAATGAAGACTGAAAGGGGTGTTTACTGACCTTGTGAGATCAACAGAGGAGCTATCTGCAGACCCGGTCGCGATTCAAGTTATAGGTTGATGTCGTCACGCTGACCTCGAGATAAAACCAATATCTGCAGGACATCTGGTTGGGCAACAGTCATCTGGACAACGGAAGGCCCGCAAAGAGCTGTTGCGCCAAGGGTTTGTTTAATACCCTTCGCTAAAAGTTTCGGTTAGTAAACTTCCAAATTACGACATCCCTGCCCTGCAGCCGATGCGAATTTGTAAACGAATGCATATCCTGTTACAAAGCTAATGCCTTAGGACTTCAGTACACCAGCCGACAAGTTACTGATTATAAAACGTCTCTAAAGTTCAGAACTTACTTTCTAAAGGGTTAGTTCTACTTCCTGGAGCCTATGCAGTATAACGTGAAGAATTACGTCAACAGTGGTACGTAATTTCCACCTCAAGAAAATAAATGATCCTTTCAAGACCAGTACGTCCATTGAGTATTCAAACGGGACTCCTGATTTGTAGAACTGGTTTAAAGACATGTATTAGACGGTGAAAAACGTGACCATTCTTGGAATTTCTTCTCACTTCGTCTGGGAGGATCTGTCCTCCTGGTCTGGAGCAACTAATGGGAGGTAACATGACTACTAAGGACGAAATAACTTGGATACAGGTGATGATGATGATAATGATAATGAATAATAATTTAATATTTATTAAACACAACGTGCATATATAATAACATATGAAATCTACACAAGCATTACATACTTAATGTAATATACAAAATAACATTCGCACCCGTATCCACGAATGGTTATCCGTATCCGCAAATGGTTATCCGTGGATATTATAAATATTTACCTACAGAATATTACTCCCAAGATATTGAAACAGATAGATCTGTTAACATAATACAATAAGTCTGATACCTGGCACGAGAACCCCTAAAGTCACAGGTTTAGCGGATCATGAGCATCATTCACAATGTTTTCACCAGTCTTTAGCAAATGCACTGAGAGATTGTGTTCTGTTGCAACAGGTCATTAAGTGACAACGAGAACAGTACATGTCACAAAGTCAGCAGACACAGTCATCATTTGGGGTGTGAAATCTATTCGTCAGACATATCTTTCCATGGAACCCATGAGGCGTAATTTGGAGTTAGACCCTCTCCACAAAATAGTCTTTGCTTCTTACGGACATATCTCAAGACAGTAACAAGATGCTTGAACGGAGTTTAAACACCTGTATTCGATTCATATTTAAGCTGCGATATGGTTCTCACATTTCACCTTATTACAGGGAGTTGTCATGGCTTCGTGTTCATGAGCGTCGCAGTCTCCACATGTTGTCTCTTCTGCATGGAGTTCTAAACACAGGTGTACCGAATTATCTCTCTTCAAAATTTAATTACCTCTCCTCCTATCATAACCACGATACACGATCTGGCTCCTGTTTAACAATATCTCTCAGTCACTCCAGGACCTACAACCGCTCCTTTGTAGTCACTGCCGCGAGGCTGTGGAATACCCTACCTGCTACCATTAGGGATTTGCGTTCTCGTAGGAGATTTAAGACGGATTGCCGAAATCACTTTCTGAATACCTCTAGCTGACTTTCGATGTGTGTAGTGTGAATGAGTGCGTGAATGAGCATATATTCATAAAAATTAGAAATATATTTGCTAGTTATAGGTTTTTTTTTCTTCTGTGTTTCCGTCTGTTATTATCACTAGTGTTAGTTTTATATTTATCATCATGTACACTTAGATTGTAGTGTTGTCCATTCTATAATAGTTTTTTTATTACAATCTCAAAATTTTCTATTAGTACCATATTATTTTAAAAGATCTGTTTATTTAAATATTATATGTACGTTACTCATTTTAAATATTGTGGTTAAGTGTAAGAGAGGGCCTTGAGCCCTAACTTCGCCACGAATAAAGACGAATTACTTACTTACTTACTTACTTACTTCTTCCGTGTTGAAGAACTCTGCTGGTATTTTTTGTCCTTTTAGTCGCCTTTCTTCTAGTACCTCGAGCAACAGCATCCGGGAGTCTAAATATTGACTTAATGTCCTCCAAGAAAAATGATGCATTAGCCGTTGCATATGTGAATCGGTTTACTGTATATTTTGAAACATGAATTCATTTCAGAGGTCTGGCATATATATTTATATTTTGAGGCTTGGAGCAGTAAATTTTCGCCATATTAACTTCATACCGTACGTCACTACTGGTCCAATTTTGTTTGAATAGAGTCATTGAGGTATCTTTTGACAGATGCCGGAGCTTTGGTATTTCATACTAAGCTTTGGTTGCTGCTGCAGTTTTATGTTGTATGTGCAGTGAGAAGCTTGAGCATGTAGTTTGGAACGTGATTCCTAAGTACTTAAACGATGGTACGATTTCCAACTGTGTGCCGTTACAGTTGAATACATCTGTTGTTCTAAGTCTCTCTCCCCTTCTGAATTTCATAATAATAATTGTACCGGGAGGTACACCTCAACCCCGCACATTCAGATGAAACGCCTTGAGGAACGCTATCTATCGAACACATCTTGAAACTGCTAGTGCATGAAGTTGGGACATTGATAAGAAAATGTCATTACTAATTAACAGAGGAATGTGTTATTTTAAAATTGCCTACACTGACTGGATTTCTTTGTTTTGTTTTCGTGTATCACTAGAAGTTCGCACTTTCCTCCATAGATGGCTCTACTAAAAACCGAGATCATGACTCTGGTGCAAAGTGGTATAATTAGAGATTTGAAGAAGTTTTGTGTTTATAGGTTTCTCAACTGAATTACCGTTCATTATTTTGATACTTCAAGGTTTGCAACACTTCCTTCTCATCCCGCCAGCGTTGGTTTTTAACCAATCATAAATTTTCTGTATTTATTTTTCAGCCAATCATAGGCTTCTTGTAACCTTTTGGTTATCCAATAAAATAAGAGGGTGTGTCCGGATTTAGTCCAGAGCCTTCTCGATACTTCCCCTTGGGTATAAAAGCTGCGGCTTTTTCAAGTTAACGTGTCTAATAGATCGTCGAATTACTGTGTGTGTGTTTAGAGAGGAGGTGGAGTTCCTTATTCTTCGGCAGGCAGAACATCAGTCCAGGTAATGGCCATCAGTTTTCTATCCCTGTAGCTATCTCCGCAAACTGACCCGAGGGGAAGGTTCTAATCTTTAGCTATGTAACCGTCTGTTCTCTAAAATGTTAAATTTCTTCTGTCTCATGTAAAATTGCATAAGGACTTAAACTGTAAGTCGGGGATAGAGAGTGCGTTAGCCTCTCGAATTCCCATTCAATTTATCTTGGGGTGACTATGATTTTGTAACTGTTTTTCTCCTGTAAATCATTAATTAACTTCTCCTTCTAGTCACCTCAATAGTTTGGGATTAGCCTCTGTATCATCGGGCCGCGAGCCCAAGTAGGGTTTTAAAACTTGGTTTTCAAGGAGCGCAAGTGTACGCCTCCATACATTTTTTAGTCTGGGCCAGTAATTTAAACTGGTCTTCTTTTTCACGAAGGCCCAGTAGGATGGGTGCTAGATACCCCTGTGTAATCTAAATTGTAAATTGTAGGTTGTGCCTAGAGAGGCCATAAATGAAAAGGTATTGTGTAAAGTTGCCTTGAGTAGGCCGTAAGGGTTTCTGTGTAATTTTAAGTGGTGCCTTTTGAAGGCTGTAAATTGTAAAGGTTGGAGCAAAGTGCTCTGGAAAATTGTGTCTTGGAAAATATCTCTCCTTATCTAACTAAACGCAACATTAGCGACGTTGTAAACTTGTGCATTTGAAGCTCGAAGCTCAAACCTTATAAATTACCGATTCTTGGGTTTGCTATTCTTGTATCTAAATTG
This sequence comes from Anabrus simplex, assembly GCF_040414725.1. Lineage (NCBI taxonomy): Eukaryota > Metazoa > Arthropoda > Insecta > Orthoptera > Tettigoniidae > Anabrus > Anabrus simplex. The sequence continues at coordinate 231,124,374 of NC_090269.1, read as the reverse complement.
CCATTTTGTACCTGACTTACCTGTACCTGAAAACAGCTTTTGTTAATATTTAATATAACCTTTATTTTAAAGTTTTAAATTAATCTTTGTCTCTCGTAGGTAGATCCATTCCAGCCCACACCTTCTTTCACCTCTCTCTGTTCCACGAAAATTCCGTAACAATAATAATAATTTCCGGAGACGTTCTTTCATCTAAAATGTATTTAAAATAAATTGGGAGGTGATTGAAGATGACATTCAATTTAGAAACTATATAGAAATTATACTAAAGGGTTTATGCCCTGTAAAACGAGTCAAACCGTAGGCAAACATAAGATTTCACGAGGAAGTTGAGCAAAGTGTTCGTGAAACGCTAAAAATTCACAGCAGTTTTTCTTGTGCTGAATATGAAAGAATTTAACTACACGAATATTTCCCGATGAGAGGCATAGCTTACGATAACATGTGATTTTTTCAGTTTGCCTGGCTGAGGCGGTAAAGACATGCTTGCTTTACCCGGAAGGACTTGGTTTCGATTCCCCGTCACGAAGACGAAACATTTAAGAAACGAGATTTCCACTTCCGGAGGATCGAGCTCGACAGCTGCAGTCGCTTAAGTGCGGCCAGTATCCAGTATTCGGGAGATAGTGGGTTTGAACCCTACTTTCGACAGCCTTGAAGATGGTTTTCCAAGACCACGGCCGCTTCCTTCGCATTCCTAGCCCTTTCCTGTCTCATCGCCGCCATAAGACCTATCTTTGTCGCTGCGACGTAAAGCAACTTGCAAGTAAAAACTTCCGGAGGTGCATATGATCCTGAGGTTCTCTCAGTCTACACCAAAAATGAGTACCAGGTTAATTCCCGGGGGCAAAGGCGGACGGGCGTAGAGCTAACTACTCTCCCCCATCAAGTGCCGAGGTTACGGATAGTGGAAGCCTTTACCTTCCACACCTCCAAGGGCCTTCATGGCTTGTACGGAGATGACTTTGCTTCGACACAGATATGACTTATGGCGATGAAGGGATAGAAAAGGGCTATGATCGGGAAGGAAGCGATTGTGGCTTTAATTAAGGTATAGTCCCACCCAGCATTTCCTGGTGTGGAAATGGGAAACCACGCAAAAGCATCTTCAGGGCTGCAGACAGTAGGTTTGGAACCCACTATTTACTGAATGCAAGCTCACAGCTACGTGACGCAAACCACGCAGCCAATCGCTCGGTCTTTGCGGACTAATCGTCTTCCTGTTTACGAGAAAATGATGGCAGAATCTGTATTCGCAGACGACTTGTGAAAGACTGTATGGTAGAGGGTATTTGCATGAGTTATACTGTACCAACACGTGCGTGCTGGTCTTGGGTGTGTGGTGAAGATATCTGGTGACAATTCAAGAATTAATGGACGCGAAGTGAATTTAGATCTAGTATTTGTATTGTCTCTAAATTTTCTTTATGTAATTGAGAGTTCCTTGACAAAAAAATACGATCTTCCGTTTTTTCTCAAGTGATCATTAACTCTTGTTACTAATTACTAAAAATAAAAGTATGTCTGACAATGCTCTCGAGTACGGCAGTAAATCACATCTCGAGCGAGTCAGTATCACCATAACGAGTGCCAGCTACGTTAACACCATTCTGAGTTTGGTCAACCTTCCATATTTTTCAGGGTTAAATTTTCGCAGCACAACGCCAGACCGCATACCCGTGCCTTCCTCCATGAAAACAACACATCACTACCGTCCCGACCTCTAAGTCCCACTGAATATGTCTGGGACATGCGCAAACGTAGGTTCCAGGGGTACAACTGCCCAGCAGCAAATCTTGATAAACTTTGAATGCGGATAGAGAGCACTTGAAAAATTACTTTGATTCGATGTCTCAGTGTGGAGAGCAGTACAGTAGGTGATCAACGCCAAAGATGGCCACACCACCTACTGACAATCATGAATCACTAGGGGCGCAGGGTACTGAAGTACTTATGCCTTCAGTATTGTCCAATGTACACATTTGGTAAAAATATACGTTATAGCCAAACTTATATTTTACGTGTTCTGGTGTTGGTGAACAGCGGTGTAATTCAGATAGCATCATATGGAGAGTAAAATAATCCACAGGAAATACTGCTTCCAGTGAATTTACCGAGCGATTTGGCTGAGCGGTTCGGGTCACGTAGTTGTTAGCTTGCATTCAGAACCCTACTTTCTGCGGCTCTAAAGATGGTCTCCCAGTTTTACACCAGGCAAATGTTAAGGATGCACTTCGGTTGCTTCCTTTCCAGTCCTACCCCATCGTCACCATAATACCTCTCTGAGTTTATGGGACGTAAAACCAGTAGAAGAAAATAAGTTTGAACATCAGTGAATTACGCTGGGGCAGTGTCGTCAACACTGCAAGCAGCGAGCTCCTGTAGAAGTTGAGAACTGGTCAGGGGATGATATTATTTCTCTTCATGAGTCAAAGGCGGATCAGACATGTCGTAGTGGAAGAAGTAAAGATAAGTATTAGAATGAAACACCAACCTAAGCACCACTCCAACACAGATATTCTTTTGGGTTTATGGTTCTCTTCTGAGAAAGTGGAGCAAAGTCTTCGTGAAAATTGAAGTTTCTCTGCAGTTTGTTTACTTCACACGGCGTAAACCCAAAATAGTATCACGTCATTATTCTCGGCCGTGAAGACTTTTCAACAAAACGAAAGTTATGCATAATGCAACAATGCGGACGAAAGAGCTAGACATGGAATGAGTGGGGACGTGGGAAGTGACTTAAATACCTTAAAGAAAATTAACTAACTTCTTTGGGTGTGTATGAAGTAATACTGTTTGACAGTGAGAAAAGCTTTCAGTCAATATAATTAGCTTGAAGGCGAGACGCGTGGCGGTCACACGAAATTAACAGGTTTCTACCATGTTAAGTAAAACTTTCATCCGCCATGGCAGGTACATATGTAGTCTGCCACTCATGACCTTAATAACGTCAGTTAGCAACAAAATTGACATCTTTTGTGTGACGTTAATAATATTGATTAATAATACTGATTTTGCAATGTCAATTTGCGAATTTCTGTTTCACATTGGTTTACACATATCTGATCTGTGAAGTTTCTTTATGGTTAGTATTAAACTGTCTTTACTAAATATTCCAATACCGTATATTGCTATATGCTCTACATTACTTCATTGTAAATTTTGTCTTATGAGTAGATTATTTCGTTTTACTGATTTGTTTTCACTGATAATGTTAATTAATGCACTTATTAGAACTTAATAACAAATTATGGATGCACATAAAGATGCTTTGTTTGTCTGCGAGACAGACGCATCTTGTTTATTTTGTCTTTCCTCTTTTCTTCCAACATATTCATTTATTTAAAAAATAAATGTTCTATATATTTACTACGTACTGCCTATTGTAATTTTAGGTAATCTCTGTAATAGGCAAAGTTTAAATAAATAGTTTTTAAAATTTGTTTTACGTCGCACCGACACAGATAGGTCTTATGGCGAAGATGGGCAAGGAAAGGGCTGGGAGAGGAAAGGAAGCGGCCGTGGCCTTAATTAAGGTAGCTAGTGTGAAAATGGTAAACCACGGAAAACCATATTCAGGGCTGCCGACAGTGGAGTTCAAACAAACTATCTCCCGAATACTGGATACTGGCCGCACTTAAACGACTGCAGCTATCAAGCTCGGTCAAATAAATAAATAAATAAATAAATAAATAAATAAATATTGTGCAGTATGAAGGTCCTGAGATTTTCGAAGACAATCGGGTTGGAATCAAGTTGACTTTAGATTTATGATCAAATTCATTATTAACTTATCCTTTTATCTCTTCACTGCAACAGCCTTCCTGTCATTGGTCCCGCCTGTATTCATCAGTAATCCTTCTCTTCATCTTCATGTCTGTTACTTTTCCTTTATGGACAAGATACCCTCAGTCCAATTAGTTTTCACCCCCATACTGCAAATGAGTGAAATTGAAAGAAAATCGAAACTGATTAATTTAAATTTAATTACAAGTAGGACTACAGTTCCTTTAGCTGTAACTAACTGCCACTGTAACTTAAATTAATTAACTAGTATACAATGACTTAAATATTAACTAATACAGATTTTTTAAAGATATGTACATTTTCAGAACGAAAAATTATAAAAATTGAACCTCTAACATAAATACCGGCACCTAAAAGTTTGTAATTTTTGAAAAATTCAGTAACTTTAATTAGTATAGTGATATCTATTGAATGACTTAATATGTAGTACGATAGTGGTATTTGAGACATATTTTCTGATCCTTGACATTTCTTAGCCGTATTTCTTTTAGTTTAAGATCATTGTATAACTGAGAGGAAGTTACAGCAAGTTAATTACTGCACTTCACTGTTCGATGCTGGGAAACCTAAGGAGTGTTAGCTACTGTCCCGTTGATGCACTTAACTCAAGTGAACAAAGATTGCGACCAATAAAGAGGGAGTATTAGATTTTAAAACAGAACGGATTTAGGATAGTTTCGTCCTTCTTACAGAATACCGTCGATTTCAACTGCAAAATCACTGGATTAGCTTTGCTACACCTTGACTCGATTTTACTTACTATACTGCTATAACTGAGCGAGTTGACCGCGTGGTTACGGTCGCGTAATTGTGAGCTTGCATTCAGGGGATGGTGCGTTGGATCGTGCGTTCGAATCCCACCGTCGACAGCCCTGAAGATGGCTTTCTCTGGTTTCCCATTTTCACACCAGGCAATTGTTGGGACTGAACATTAACTAAGGCTACAGTCGCTTCCTTCCCAATACTAGTCCTTTCTATCCTTGCGTTCGACATTGAACTACTAGTAATATACAGGGTGTATCAGAAATATACCGACAAAAGAAATCAGGGATGCCCTTTGTGTTATGTTAAGTACGATGGTGCAATCCGATTGATGGAGAAAATTGTTCTTTTCTTTTCGAGAAATTGAGGTTACTACCTGGCGCGCGATTCAAATGGACGCCGTATTTACGAGTACTATGTCAAAGAGCCAGCCGCTGCCTGTTGCTGTGCGTCAGAGGGGCGGGGGGAAGGGAAGTGGCAAGTCTCTATCTCCATCATACACCCCACTTTCCCTTCCCCCCTGTCATTCCCTGAAGCAAGACAGTGGCTTGTGCTCTGGCATAGCAAATACGGCAAGTTCATCAATTTGAACCGCTTGTCCGGAAGTACAGAGTAACCTAATTTTCTCGAGAAAAAAAATTCTCCGCCAATCGGATTGCGCCATCGTTCTTAACGCGAAGAGCATCCCTGATATGTTGTCGGTATAGTTCTGATACATCCTGTATGTACTGTATTTCTAGCACTACATACTGTACCATTATACTTAACCGCGAGAATGGATATTTAACGCAGTAAAAATTTTGCAGTAGGACGCCGCTTGTGAGGGCGTGATGCTATATAGAGCGCGGGAATCGAGAAGGTGATTTCCCGAGGCAAGGCGTGGTCATGTGTGACGAAGAAAGAATATGTGAGGAAGAGAGAAAGAGAGATGGGATTTTGTCTGGGGGAGAGACCTGCCATCTTAACAGAGATTTTTAGCGGGAGCAGACAGGCCCACCACCTTACGGAAATTGTGTCGTAATTCCCGTAATTGAAGGCTTCTCAGGAAAATAAAAAGATGGAAATGATTGCTAGAATTTTACGAAGCTGTAGATACCTCTAGGTCTATTAACATAGAATGAGATCAATAAATATGTACCACCGTGGGAAGCTCTGCAGTGGCCACATTCCAGACTCAAGTTGTTCCTCGGGACTTTCCCTGGCGTCCTTTGGTGTGTTGCCTCATATAAAAGCTGAGTGATATGTGGGGAGATCATCCAGTTGACGATCATATTGCTGCCAGCACGCGTCGCACGTCTGCCTAGATTGCGCCAGAAACCTTTTGTTCAGAACAAAGACAGTGTGTAATTATTACAGTGCGATAACTTTGATCCAGTGGATCGGTGACTTACAGAGTTACAGGTGGTGGATTTATAGGTGGCGCGATGTTCAGATACCTATCAGTGAGATCGCCTGTGGTTAATTGTATCAGCAACAAAAGAACGCCGTACTTATAGACTCTGATAAATAGCGGCAGGGGCGAAGCTCCCGAGGTGCCGAGGAAGTGTGGACAATAGGCTAAGGAGGTCTATATTTATCCTCTGATAGACTGTTGAATTCAAATTAAGCGGGCTTAAAAACACAATAACCGAGTGGATAGTCTCTAGAGCAGAAAATAGTTTGTGGCATAGTGCACAAGTTAGCGAGTATTCAGTTATACGAGAATAGAGGACGAGGAATGTATATGGCAAAGTGTTAGCGCTGTATGTTAGCTCAACCTACATGAAGTCCAGAATGTTGCGTTGTGTTTAAAGTGAATATTTCATTGTAGTAAGAAGTCGAGATATTCCGAGGGAAGTGAGGTGTAAGAACTCCAGAACGTGGCTTCGAAGACGCTACCTTGAACGAGGCATCCCTCAAGAAGAAGACAGCACCATGAACCAGCGGGGCAGGAAGACCGGACTCCAAGAATCGACCCTGGCTGAGACCTCTACCATGATGGGCTAAATCATGATAGCCTACCCGGAGGGAGAGAGGAGGAGATCAACAATGAAATAAGTGGACCATGAGATACTAGACATATGGTAGAGTTAAGGTGTCACGCAGAGATAGTAGACTTAAACGTTGTAAATATTAATATAGGATTTGATTGTGGCCCATCAGGCTGCATATTAAGATAGTTTGGATATATTTAAAGGGTAAGTGTAGATAGATTTTCTTTCCTTTATGTAAAGCAGACAATGAGGTAATTTTTGTTTTCGCGGCAAGAGGTAGTGTGCCTAGTGATACGTATTTGTTTGAGTACGATAGACCGGATATTTTCCTTTGGGTCGGTCGTTAAATACATTTTACTTGTAGGATTAGGATCACTATGTGTAATTCCCATTATATTCCAAGGGAAGGGCAGACATATCTGCGTGATGTTAGGGGTGCATGCTAATCGTATTTCGATCTTAGGCATGGCTCTATTTATGCAACTTAAATGAACGTGATCTGTAACGCTGGAGGAGACATTAGTATTATTGGACTCTGTGCGACTCTGCCAGACAGGGCTTGAACCACAGACCTTAGGTGACTGTGACCTCGTCGTAAATTTGACGATATTGGATTTATCGGGGTGTAGTACGATCGTAGACTTTTGATGTTATAATTGGGGCCCGTGCTTGTTTGTCAGTGAAATCGGATACATAGTGTTAGATGTATTTCCTCACTTATTTTGTGGCTATTTTGCTTTGTCAAGCGTGTAGATAAATAAAAGCCCCTTTGTGAAGTTAGCTCTGGGAGCACGAGAACCAGTGATACTGGGTCACAGCCGGTCGGTGTGTTTACACATTTTTTGCGTAGGGCGAGTCCCTCATGGCTAGACGCAGCAGGTCAATGCACGGCCCGCACTCTGGGGGTAGCACAGCCATCTTGGTGTAGCCTGCGGGAAGGTCATCTTTCCTTTGAGACAGAGATGTTTTCTGGGGACACTGTTACCTCATTCATTCGAACGTTTATCTCCTTTCCTTTATTTTTTGTTGTTTCTGCATTTCTTATGGTTGCATATTTACCCTTAAGTTATCTTGCACGATACAATTATTGTAAGAGTCCATCTGTCGACACAAAGTTCTGCCTGATGGACGTGGGTTCACGTCCGTGTAAATAGGAAATTGAGGGCGCTAGAGTAGGTTATCTGAGATTATTTTTATTACTTACTGTGCTGCTAATTTTTGTGTATATAAATATCCCGGTATGGGGGGAAACTTTCATAATAGTGGTAATCTCTGCGGGTATCCTTGATTCTACCATCATATCATTTTATGTCGCAGGCATAGGGATGCGGTTTCCATGTGGGGAACACATCCGGTCTTTCTTGGTTTACAGATCGACAAACTTCAGCATAACGTCATCATCCAGATTGTATTTTCTTTGTTTTCCTTTTAAACTGTAGATGTGAGCCTTTGGGGCACTTATTTGGGCACTCCAGGTGCAATCATTGTAAATAATTTGAGTTATGAATACAAACTTATGCTCAAAAATTCTGATCACAGCGAAAGTGTTCCTCATTTCGTAGTTTAATGTAATTGTATGAGTTCCCCATGACCCTCTCGTCATAAGAACCCAACTAGCGACCACTTCTGCCGACTGCAGCTGAGCTGGTGCCCGTATGCAAAAGAAGATGAGCAGGTAGGTATGATCCTGCAGTACTGATGTGCCCTGTAGGGTATAATACAACCTGTGACAATAAAGTTCCGTGAATAGTCCTGTACTATCAACATAGATGAACAATGCACGACAGTGACCTTACTGTCCTTCGAAGTAATCCCCTCCCATAACTATGCACTGGTGAGATCAGCGATACATGTCCTGGAAACTTTGCAAGAAGGCTTCCTTTGGAATTGTGTTCAAAAGCCTCGTCACGTTTCGTTGGATGTCAGGAATATCGTCAAATCTCTTTCCTTTCAAAGCGAGTTTGATGCGTGACTTTTCGGCTCTGATCTTTTTCCGGCGAGGGGATCCCGGAGAACACGATTCCATGCTTTACCGTTTCGTTTCAGGGTCGTACCTGAGACACCAGGTTTCATCCTTAGCGACAACAGTTCAAGAAATTTGGTTTCGTATCCGCCGTTTCGACAAAATCCTGTGAAGCCTCTAAAGGTGCCTGCTTCTGATCGTCAGTCAAGTGATGTGGCACAAGACGAGAACACGTTTTCCTCTTCCCTAACTTCTGGGTAACGATTTGTCGCACAGATTCACGGTTAATCTGCAGTTCATCCGCTTTCATGCGCACAGTTAATCGCCGATTGTTCGTGATTAATATCCTCCCTCACCTTCTCAACGTTTTCGTCAATGACGGCGGTCGCCGGTCTTCCGCTGCGGGGGTTGTCAGAAACACTTTCCCGGCCTCCTCGAAAACGGGCGAACCACTCGTACACACACTTCAAGGACAGTGCTTGATCTCCATAAACACGTACCAGCATCGCATGCGTTTCTTTCGGTGTCTTGCCAAGCTTAAAACAAAACTGTACATTGATCTTTTGGTCGTTCATGTTCCTGTTCGCAGTTCAGAACCAAAGCACTAAACACGCACTGTGTCAAACAGGTCTTACACGGCACACACACGATGCTCAACTGAACAACGTTGGGAGCAGGTGGTCAAAACCTGCTGCTACGCAGGTGCAGCGTTGTGTGTCGCCACTGTTGCCGGATCGACCGTTCTGACTTCATTCACCGAACTTTATTGTCACAAGTTGTACTGAATATTGCAAGTACTCTAGTATATATACACTACCATCTTGCAAGAATACCCATTATAAGCACTTGACATTATCTCTCTGTTCTAGTTCTGTAACCTCTACCTGAATCGAGTCATTTTTACCTAATTTACAGTACTTTGGTACTGGCAATACTAACTTTCGTATCGTACCCGCTGCATTTCTTTTAAGACCTCAATATATTAAACTGCAAGTTTTCGGCACAAACTGCCATCAAGACCAAGTTATCAGTATAAGGACTCCTAAGAATGAAAACCTTGTATGTCCAGTTTAACTCGTTTTTCAGGAGAAGCACAGATTGTTTTCTTCGGTAATACTCTGAAATACATGCTTGCATTTGTCAATGTAATGAAATAAGAACACTGAGATAAAGTAAGAAAACGGTTCTTTGAAGAACAAGAGTCAAATTGGAATACTAAAACTGGCTGTCTACATAACTATAATCCAACATTTAGCTGAGGAATAAGTTTGGTTGGTTTCACTCTACCTGTATTAATTTTTTCTGGAAAAGTGTGGGGTTTTTCCTATCTTTCTAAGGCTAAACAAGTTTTAATTCTAAACTCAGGCTAAAATAAAGTAATTCATTAAATAACTACTGAAAATATCGAATTTGTAGGTATACTTAAACTAACAGAAAAGGTTAAACGTCAAGTCTGGAGTGAGACAGGGGTGCGTTCTTTCTCCCACTCTGTTCCTGCTGGTCTCAGTGTGATGAAGAAGGTAATAGGAGGACGGAAGAGCGGTGTTCAATGGGGGATGAGAGACAGGCTTGAAGATCTTGACTTCGCAGACGACATTTGCCTTATGGCGCAGCGGTACCGGGACATAGAAGGTAAACTGAGTAGGTTGCAGAAGGAAGCAGAATGTGCAGTCTCATGATCAACACAAATAAGACCAAGGAGATGAGGATTAATTCGGATATCATGACCAGCTTGACAGTAAATGGAAAGGAAATTGAGCGAGTTGAATCCTTCCTCTACCTTGGAAGTATAGTTACAACGGATGGGGGAGCAGAGGAAGATGTTCGAAGCCGTATCCGGAAGGCAAATGGTGCGTTTGTCCAGCTCTATCCCGTGTGGAAGAATAGAAACATCTCCAGGAAGACTAAGCTTCGCCTCTTCAACAGCAATGTAAAGTCGATTCTTTTATACGGCTGTGAAACATGGAAAGTTACAAAACAGATCAATAACCAGCTACAGGTGTTCATAAATAGATGTCTGCGTCGCATAACGAATGTGAGGTGGCCAGATATAATCTCTAATGAAGATCTTTGGACCATGACAAATCAGCAGCCGATTGACATCCAGATCAAGGAGAGGAAATGGCGCTGGATCGGCCATACATTAAGGAAGCCGGATGGAGCTGTTGAGAGGGCAGTGCTGGACTGGAACCCTCAAGGCACCAGAAAGCGAGGTCGGCCAAAGAAGACCTGGAAGAGGACGATCGAAAAGGAAATCGCAGAGGTTGACAAGACCTGGAGCGAAGTGAAGAGAATGGCCAGGAACCGTACTGTGTGGAGAAATTTCGCCAAGGCCCTATGCTCCAGAGGGAGCAACAGGAAATAAGTTAGTAAGTACGTAAGGTATACTTATCTTCAGTCAGTAATCAATGATGTGCATTTAGGGCTGTCACACAAGGGGCAGATTCTCTATCAGTTCTTTACCTAGCCTTTTCTTAAACTCTTCAAAGAACCTGGAAATTTATCGGACATTTCCCTTGATAAATTATTCCACTTCCTTACCCCTCATCCTATAAATGAATATTTGCCCCAATCTGTCCTCTTGAATTCCAACTTTATCTTTCTTACTTTTAAAAGTTCCGCTCAAACTTGTCTTTTTTTTTTTCTTGTTGCTAGTGGCTTTACGTCGCACCGACACAGATAGGTCTTATGGCGCCGATGGGACAGGACAGGCATAGGAGTTGGAAGGAAGCAGCCGTGGCCTTAATTAAGGTACAACCCCAGCATTTTCCTGATGTGAAAATGAGAAACCACGGACAACCATATTCAGGGTTGCCGACAGTGGGATTAGAACCCATTATCTTCCGGATGCAAGCTCACAGCCGCGCGTCCCTAACCACACGGCAAACTAGCCCGGACCGCTCAAACTTAATCGTTTACGTATGTCGCTCCACGCCATCTCTCCACTGACAGCTCGGAACATACCACTCAGACGAGCATCTCGTCTGCTTGCTCCCAAATCTTCCCAGCCCAAGGTTTGCAACATTTTCGTAACGCTACTTACTCCTTTGTCTCTTTCACACTCTGTGCATCACGTCTGAAATCAAACACCTTGATTACTGCAAACCCTAGTTTCATTGAAAAGGTATTCTTAATTCTTTATTGTGTCTATTATTACACTCATCACATTCCCTTCTGTACTAGTTTAAAGGGCTTTCAACACGGTGTAATAGAAACTATGCTTCTTGGCCATTTCACCTATTTACTGCGGTCAGGTCATGAGGTAGATTTGACCTAATATTACGGCTGGATGCCGGCCCCGTGGCGTAGGGGTAGCGTGCTTGTCTCTTACCCGGAGGCCCCGGGTTTGATTCCCGCCCAGGTCAGGGAATTTTACCTGGACCTGAGGGCTGGTTCGAGGTCCACTCAGCCTACGTGATTAGAATTGAGGAGCTATCTGACGGTGAGATAGCGGCCCCGGTCTAGAAAGCCAAGAATAACGGCCGAGAGGATTCGTCGTGCTGACCACACGACACCTCGTAATCTGCAAGCCTTCGGGCTGAGCAGCCGTCGCTTGGTAGGCCAAGACCCTTCAAGGGCTGTAGTGCCATGGTTTTTTTTATGCCTTTCTGACGCCAATCCTATGTGTAGAGATGTATTCACTACTGCATGTTTCCGTGCTGGCTGGGAATGTGGTGAGTTGTATGTAGAAGAAATGTATTAAGACGAACACCGTCCGGCCTTGCGGTGTAGGGGGCAACGCGTCCGCCTGTCACCCGGCAGCCCGGGGTTCGATTCCCGGCGGGGTCAGGGGTTTTTAATTGTAAATGATTAATATACCCGGCCTGTGGACTGGGTGTTTGTGTCGTCCTTAACGTTCCTTTCCTCACATTCAACACTTTACACTTCCGCCATTTACAAAATACACGCATGTTCCTCACATATGTATGGTGCAAGTAGGGGCAAAAGATCTTTCTAGATCGACAAAGCAAAGTCAACTCCGTACAGGCCATGAAGGCCCTTGGAGGCGTTGTTAACCTCGGCACGTGATGGGGTAGAGTGGTTAGCTCTACGCCCGGCCGCCTTTGCCCCCAAGAATTAACCTGGAACTCATTTTTGGTATAGGCTGAGTGAACCTCAGGGCCATATGCACCTCCGGAAGTGGAAATCTCGATTCTTAAATTTTACGACTTCGTGGCGGGGATTCGAACCCACGTCCTTCCGGGCGAACCGAGCACGCCTTGGCCAGGCAGCCCCTTTTCTATGTTGACACCCCGAACAAATAGCTTTAAAAAAAGACGAACACAAACATCTAGCTTCCTAGCCAGAGAAATGAACCATACCAACTTAAGATCCCCGGACCGGAATGAAATCGAACCCAAGCACTTTGAGCCAAAGTTCAATACGCTAACCATTCAGCCAAGAAGCTCGGCCCGGAGTAGCAGACGTGATCAGTAAATAAAAGTTTCTCTGCTGAGTATAATTCTCTATCACTGCTTTTGGCTTGCAAAAAATTAAAAGAGGTCTAACTTCTTAATAAGCTTTATTTCCTCCAATGGATGTGATAGCCGAATTATATTATCACCGGCCTGTCACCACGATATTGACGGTTTCATCCGTGTTTTTTTCTTTTCTTAAGTGAACAAGCAACGTTCTTGGGTTCGTATACCACGAAGAACTAGAGGTATCGTGGTTATGTAACACTAACCAAAACCAAACCAAATCAAATCACCATGGAGCTACAGCCGTGATGGGCATTAGCCTACCAAGCAACCGCTGCTCAGTCCGAACGCCTGTAGATTACGAGGTGACGTGTGGTCAACGCAACAAATCCTCTCGGCCAATTTTCTTGGCTTTCTCCGGCATGGTTACATCAACAGTCAATCAATCAATCAATCAATCAATCAATCAATCAATCAATCAATCAATCAATCAATCAATCAATCAATCAATCAATCAATCAATCGATCAATCAATCAATAAATAAATAAATAAATAAATAAATCAATACTGATCTGCGTTTAGGGCAGTCGCCCAGGTGGCAGATTCCCTATCTGTTGTTTTCCTAGCCTTTTCCTAAATGATTTCAAAGAAACTGGAAATTTATTGAACATTTCCCTTGGTAAGTTATTCCAATCCCTAACTCCCCTTCCTATGAATGAATATTTGTCCCAGTTTGTCCTCTTGAATTCCAACTTTATCTTCATATTGTGATCTTTCCTACTTTTATAAACGCCACTCAAACTTATTCGTCTACTAATGTCATTCCACGCCATCTCTCCGCTGACAGCTCGGAACATACCACTTAGTCGAGCAGCTCGTCTTCTTTCTCTCAATTCTTCCCAACCCAAACTTTGCAACATTTTTGTAACGCTACTCTTTTGTCGGAAATCACCCAGAACAAATCGAGCTGCTTTTCTTTGGATATTTTCCAGTTCTTGAATCAGGTAATCCTGGTGAGGGTCCCATACACTGGAACCCTACTCTAGTTGGGGTCGTACCAGAGACTTATATGCCCTCTCCTTTACATCCTTACTACAACCCCTACTCCTAAGACTACAAACTAACTCCTCTAAACAAACTTATCCCAGCTCAGTGGCTCAGACGGTTGAGGCGCCGACGTTCTGACCCCAACTTGGCAGGTTCGATCCTGGCTCAGTCCGGTAGTATTTGAAGTTGCTAAAATACGTCAGCCTCGTGTCGGTAGATTTATAGCACGTAAAAGAACTCCGGCGGGACTAAATCGCAGCACCTCAGCGTCTCCGAAAACCATAGAAGTAGTTTATGGGACGTAAAGCCATTGACATTATTTTCACATTAAACAAACCTACGCATTCTTTTCGGTCAAAACATAACTTTTTTTTTTCTTTTTTTTTTTGAAAGCTGCTTGGAAATACCACAGTAACCAAGTTAATAATGGACAAAAAGTTATCTTACAAGTAGTTTAGTCTAGATTTGACGTATTTTACTCGTTCATATAATTAAAAGGATGCGTATATCTTACTCTTTGTACCGGGCGAGTTAGCCGTGCGGTTGGAGGCGCGCAGCTGTGAGCTTGCATTCGGGAAATAGTAGGTTCGAACCCCACTGCCGTCAACCCTGAAGATGGTTTTCTGTGGTTCCCACTTTCACACCACGCAAATTCTGGGTCTGTACCTTAAAGCAAACGGCCACTTACTTCCTGGTTCTAGTCCTTCTCTACCCCACCGTCGCCATAAGACCTACCTAAGTCGGTGCGACGTAAAGCAAAATGCAAAATGCAAAATGCAAAATGCAAAATGCAAAATGCAAAAAAAAAAAAAAAAAAAAAAGTAATAAAAATTACTCTTTTCTCTCCTCATAATGGGAGGAAGCTGTCTCATTGTGAGTATTGTTGAAGACCGAACTGGTCTGGAAACGTAGAGCATTCGTTACGCAGACCTGTGTCCTGTTGCAAAAAGTGAAGCCTGTCACATGACCCCATTCATTCAACAGATCTATTTTATCTTATAATGATAACGTATAGCTGTGGAACGTTAGCTTTAGTTCCTGAATATGGTTTCATCATAGTTCTCAGTATACATCGTTTGTAAGGAATACTAGCACACTTAACCTACGAGCCGGAACGTGGCAGCCAAGCGTTTACTCTAACTCCATGTCTTCTGTTTCGTCAGCTTCTTACGATACGCACTTTCTACTCATTTGATCTATATTTTCTTTGTATCTTCTTCGTCTTGCCCTAATGCCAGTTAGGAATTTCTGATTTCTACTTGGTATACCTTCACTTTTATACATCATTCGCAGTGTGACATGATTGTGGTCTCTATTAGTAAGTTTCAATCACAATGTCAGTTTCTTGTAAGCAAAAAGAAAATATTGTAGTAGAGAAATATTCATGTAATTTACATGGAACTGTTCGTAAAAATCACTACTAAATACTGGAAATGAAGGAACTTTTTCTGCCTAAATTGGGTTAAGAAATAGGAAAGAAATTATAATTGTCTCGAAAAGGCTATTCTCTCAGCATTCGTTTGAATTTGAAATGTGATACAACCGAGAACCGTTTCTAGAATTCCTAACAGAAAGGTTCGATTCCATTTGTCTTCTAAGTCCAGGAATCCTCGTCAAATCAGATAATGCTTTAACGAGCTGAACTTCCCAGGATGGTATGAGAAGTTTCGTGAAAACTGAAGAATAATCTTCTCAGCTATAAAGACTGTGCGTTTTGTGCAATCTAGAAATTGTCAATTGATATGTTTTGTACTGAAAGGTAATAGAGTTCGTGTCACACCGAGACCCAACCCCCACCATGGCACTACAGCCCTTGAAGGGCCTTGGCCTACCAAGCGACCGCTGCTCAGCCTGAAGGCCTGCAGATTACGAGGTGTCGTGTGGTCAGCACGACAAATCCTCTCGGCCGTTATTCTTGGCTTTCTAGACCGAGGCCGCTACCCCTACACCATGGGGCCTGCGTCACACCGAGAGCATCAAATTTTTTTTTTCTTACTTTCCTTCAAACTGATAACGAGTACATGAAATAACATGTACACAAAACTTCAGCCGTTAACGTAGTCGCCACGCCCACAGGATCCTCAGCCGGCGGCCTTTGAGTTTCAGCAGAACACTTGCTGATCCTCCTTCCTCAAAAGCGATTACCGGCGCGTGTCCGGGCTTCTAGTAGCACGTAGTTGCCAATTTGGCCCTTGACCTGCTCACTTTCCGTGTATTTATTTTCAAAGAATTCCAAAATAGACTCGGACACAGTTGAATACTATCAATTAAAAAGGGCGTAAGTGCCAAAATGGAAAATTTCAGGCTTTTCAGTTTAAAAAGTGTCTAGATAACAATCTCAATGTATATGTAAAGGGCTTGTAGTGAAAACGTTGGAGGAAGTAGTTTTTAGAACAATCTAACGACGGAGCTGCGTGTATCAACAGTAGTGCGTGCTATAAAAAAGTGACTAAGTTCCACATTTCTTCACTAGATACAGCTGCCTTCACTGTCGTGAGTAAGTTTGTCTAGAATGTAAAAAGATATTTGTGCCGAAAGACTTAGAACGTTTAATCATATTTAATTGTTGTGAATATGGTGTAAACAGATTTCAAGGATTGCCGTAAAGCTGCAGAAATCATTGTGAATACTGGAAAGGTAAATATTTCTCAAGCTTCCCGGATTAAAATAGTTAAAATCAGAAGACAACGGCAAGATCTAACAACTATGGAGAAGCAGCAACTTCAGTGCATAAACAAGTGACAAAAAAGGGGACCATCCCTTATTTTCCAGAAGAATTCAAACAATGTTATTACACAATCTCACGGTGAAGGTTTTGCAATTTTGTGTGTGCTAAAATTGTAGCTGTATCGAAATTACAAATATAGTAAGTTTGATAACGAAAGTTGAGACACTGATTAGTTACAAGAACATGGTATACATATCCATTTTTAGTTTACAGTTTTCATTCATATGTTTTGCACAGAAGTTGTTTTTTCTTTGCAAACATACTTGCTTAATATGTTTTACTTATTTTTTTCTGCTTTTCACTGAACTTACATTTTGTCACTTAGATCCTTTTTAAATTATAGTATTCAGTTATGTAAATACCTAAAAGCACTAACGGGAACTAAAACGCGTGTGTACTGCTTTAGATGCTAGGATGCACGAAAGTATTTGTGGAGGAGTAAAGATATTTCGCAACAGTACCTTTTAGAAGAAACACACTTGCATTACTTAGAGGATGGGTCAGCAATGTTGGAGGGTGGGTAAGACCTTATTTCAAAGACCTTCCACTCGCCTTATGCCGGCTGAGAATCCTACGGAAGTGGTGACAATTCATTCAATACATTGCAATTCTGACATCAGGTCATTGCGAGTTTTGAGAGATAGACTATGTGAAATTAATAAAAGAAACAGCAGCAGCAACAGTTCATGAATGATTAGATGGCCTAAGTAAAGTTTTTACGCGAGGCTTCAAAGGTGTGATAAAATGCAACTTGATTGGAAATTATTAAATTTTGAATTTATTCCACGAATGCTTTCAGGTTGCAACTTAGCCTTCTTACTATGGTGTAAATCCACTAGCTCTGTGCATCAGATCCGATGTAATATATAAAGTTTAATTTGAATATAGGTCTTTACCTTTGGTGAGTTAATATCGAGAAGATTATCTCTGCAATTTATTTGTTATTACTAATGCTCGGATGCTAAGGAAAAGTCATATTTCTATACCGAGCTCATTTCACCCGAAATCTGAAAAATAAGGGTGAATGATGGGTCCTTAACCCCGTATAAAGCAATTTTATATCGCACATAAACGCATATTTCAGCCAAGTTTATTGCTTTGGTCATGTTTTGCATATTTTAGTGATTTAAGTTCATATTTAGTTACATTTTAAACATTTTTGTTTAAATTGGGGCGTCGCTTTTTATAAGTGGCTTTACGTCGCACCGACACAGATAGGTCTTATGGCGACGGTGGGATAAGAAAGGTCTAGGAGTGGGAAGGAAGCGGCCGTGGCTTTAAGATACAGCCCCAACATTTGCCTGGTATGAAAATGGGAAACCACGGAAAACCATCTTCCGAGCCGCCGACAGCGTGGCTCAAACCCACTATCTCCCTGATGCAATCTCACAGCTGCGCGCCCCTAACTACACGGCCAACTCGCCCGGTGGCGTCGTTTTTAACAAGGTACATGTTATCTATGCAGAGTTTCAAACACAGGACTTTTAAATATTGTTATATAGGTAGCAGGTTTAGAAGATATGATTCCGAAAAATAGTTGCTGCATGGTCGTGCGCCAACAGATGCCAAAAAGTGTACTAATACTTAAAAAAAAGAAAATCGAGTGAGAACCGCACCTTAAGGCTATGGCAATGAATGAATGAACGAATTAATGTATAACGTTTTAACGTACTGTAGCCCTGTCAGTTTACATGATGAAATGTGTGTACTCTATTATCGTTAATTACTTTTTGGCACTTCAGACCTTTAATGTTAGTAATACTCTAATACTTTCTACCTATTCCTAAAATACTTACATCATATTTGACCATTTTTAGGTCATATTAGGGCATATTTGCTTGTATATTTTGTACATCTTTAGGTCATAAAGTTTCGAACCCTAGTTATTACAGATTTAGAAGAGTAAACATATTCCTTTCTATGCTACAATTGCGGTCCACGTGACGTTTACACAATAATAATAATTGTACCGGGAGGTACACCTCCTTAAATCTTGCGCCTAAAAGAACTCCTCTACTGGAGGAACCGTGAACTTGAAACTAGACCTACTTAAACCCTTACTCAGAAGATGTCACTACATAAATCTGATGAAGTTTTGTTATTGTGAAGTTTCCTGTACTGTGTGAATTTCTATTTGTTTTGTTTGCCCTTCATCGAGAAGTTTGGACTTTCTTCAACAGATGTCACTACAAAAAACTATGATCATGCACCCTGGTGCGAAGTGAAAGAACTTTTGATTTAAAGAAGTTTTGTATTCATAAGTTTCTCATTTATTTTTGGGTTGGCAATATTTACCTTTTCTTTCCGCCAGTTTTGAATCTAGCCAATCCCAAATTTCTGTAATTAATTTTCCGCCTATCACAGGCTTCTTCCTCGATTTTGAGTGTAACTTTTAAATTCACCAATAAATTGAGAGGGTGTGGCTGGTTTATTCGTGAAAGGTCTCGAACCTTCCCGATGGTTTATAAACTGCGGATTTTCTCGTCTCTTGGCCATTGGATCGTCATCTGTCAAGCAGGGGGCGGGAGGCGCTTCTTTCATCAGGCAGCAGTTCTTCAGCAAGGTAATGGCCATCTAACATCTTACTTTTTTTCTAGCTCCGCAGTTTAACCCGAGGGATAGGTTCGAAACTTTAACTATGTAACCAACTTCTCTAAAATGTAAATGTCCTTTCGGCTTATGTAAAAATTTCATAAATCTTTAACTGTAAATCAGGGATAGAGAGTGATGTACCCTCTCGAGCTCCCCTTCATATTGGTTTGAGGTGACTACGTTTTGTAACTGGTTTTCTTCCTTTCCGTAATGTCTTAATTTATTCTTATACGAGTCACCTCCATAATTTGGAAATAGCCCTTGTTTCATCGGCCTAGTGTCCTTTAGGTTTTAAGAATTCATATTTAGGAGTGCAAGTACTCGCCTCCATTCAATTTGTGTTTCGGGCCATTTACTTAACCTGTTCTTTTCCGCAACGGCCCGATAGGTTGGGTAGTAGATACCTCTGTTTCAAATTTGTAAGTTGTGCCTTGAGGGCGAGTGATGGTAATTTTCTGATATTGCCTTGAATAGGCTTGGAAAACTAAGAGCACGTCAGCTCTTTTCTAGTGTTGTAAAAGTGCCTCTGGGAGGCTTGATATTATGAGTTGGGAGCAAGCGCTCCATGTATTGAGGGATTTCTGCCCTTGTGAAAATTTGTGCCTTTTGTAAATTTGAGCTAGGAGCTCAGGAACTGTAAAGTGAGGGCTTGAAGCCCAAGATCCATTTATACCATCAATCTTGTCTTTCCTAGACTTGTTTATGAATTGCTACTTGTACCTCTTACATTGTTATTTGTTGATTTTTGAATTCTAAAGAAATATAACCTTTGTTAAAGTTTTAAATCAATTAGTAGTATTGTAGTTAGACCCATTCACCCCGGCACCTTCTTTCACCTCTGCGTTCCACGGAATAATAATAATAATAATAATAATAATAATAATAATAATAATAATAATAATAATAATAATAATCAAGCCAACGGCCGTAGCCGTGTTGAAACACCGGATCCCGTGAGATCTCCAAAGTTGAGCAACATTGGGCGTGGTCAAGATTTGGATGGATTGCCACGCGCTGTTGGTGGGGGGTAAGGGAATAGAGGAGCGGAAAGGAACTGGCCACCCTACCGTACGTAAACTCTGGCTCAGGCTTACCTCTGTGGAGGTTCGAACCTGCCTTCGGGCAGAATACACACTTTTCATCAACAATGTCCTCTACTTCCGAACTGCAGGCCTTCGGAAGTGGTGTCATTCACTTGATCTTCGTACCAATTTCGATGTTCCGATTGCGTCGCCATCTAGTAGCGAAGTAGAATTATTTCGATGGTTCATAAATCTGAGTTAATTTTCTCGAGTGGGTGTAGAATATACTACCAGATATCTTTAAAACGAAAAGCTCTTTGTTAGCCTATACCCGTGAATGTGAATCAATACACTATAGATTTACTTGTTAGGCTAAGTTGATGAACATTATTTATTTAGAGTCTATAATACGCGAGGAGAATATGCTCTATGCTTTGAGTGATTATGGCACACTAAAAGTGAGCTACCAAAAATTGGAACGGAATTTGTTCACTAATTCTCTTTGCGGTTGGGCGTTGGAAACTAGGGAAGTTACTCCTTAAAAGTTAATTATCTTATATAATGGTAACCGATTTCCAAAGCTGTGCGGAGCATTTTAAACAACGTAGCTGTAGAAGTCGTTAAAATGAAAATATCCTCAATAAAGCCTAAACGAGCTTTGCAGCCGGAATATATAATTAGGACCGGGATAAAGACATCTACTATGACCAATTTTTTAGGCGATATCCCCTTTTGTGTACGAGGCAGCAGGGTTGAGTTAAGGCCCATTAGGTTGACGGAGACATTTGACCGCTTCCAGTTAAGGATGCCCTATGTTATGTTAATTCTTTCAGCGTACGGAAAATTCTAAGGTGTGTCAAGTGATATCATGCTAAATTTCACTTTACTGTTAGAATTTTCGTCATTTTAGCTACGGTACTTTAAAAGTAGGAGACAAATTAATGATGTTAAACTCCTGTAAAAATAAATTAATGAGTCAATGGATAAAACTGATTCAAAATTAAATTCAAAGTATCACTATTAATTCCTTTCAGCCCTCAAGGTTCAACACACATTAATTTATTATTTTTATATGCGAGACAGTCGCAGTTCGATTTCCGGTCAATGCATGTGGTGATAGAAGGGACAGCAACATTGTCGATACCTAAGATAATCTTATAATAACTTATTTGTCTGTCCTCTGTCGATGAAAAATTATCTCAAAAACTGGAAGACCTAAGAAGCAGCAGGTTTGCATGAAGATAGCCCTAGTCAGCCGGTGTTTCCAAATTGGCTTCCAGAGAATAAAATTTCGCTGTCCGAATTGACTCTAAGTGACATCCGAATTGACTCCGAAGCTCTGAATCGACCCTGACTGCTTCGGTATTTTCCCTTCCCTGATTAATAGATTTAGGACTGTCTATATCACGTAGGTCTGGTATAACGTACTATTGCAGTTGTTCATAACTTCCGCCATTAGCTTCGTCTTTGTTTACTTGTTTGATTCTGTACTGCTTCTTACTATTACATGAACAGATCCATCAGCCTACATATGCAAGAAATTAAGAGGGTGTCAATAACATTGCTGACCGAGCTCGATAGCTGCAGTTGCTTAAGTTCGGCCAGTGTCCAGTAATCGGGAGATAGTGGATTCGAATCCCACTGTCGGCAGCCCTGAAGATGGTTTTCGGTGGTTTCCCATTTTTTTTTTGCTAGTTGCTTTACGTCGCACTGACACAGATAGGTCTTATGGCGACGATGGGACAGGGAAGGGCTAGGAGTAGGAAGGAAGCGGCCGTGGCCTTAATTAAGGTACATCCCCAGCATTTGCCTGGTGTGAAAATGGGAAACCACGGAAAACCATCTTGAGGGCTGCCGATAGTGGGGTTCGAACCTACTATCTCCCGAGTACTGGATACTGACCGCACTTAAACGACTTCAGCTATCGAGCTCGGTGTTTCCCATTTTCAAACCAGGCAAATGCTGGGGCTGTACCTTAGTTAAGTCCACGGCCGCTTCTTTTCCATTCCTAGGCCTTTCCTATCCCATCGTCACCATAAGACCCGTGTCGGTGTGACGTAAAGCAAATAGCAAAAAATAACATTGCTGTGTAAACACATACGTTTCTATGACTTCAGGTGTGAATAGGTCGGATTCCATATCCCATTCCAAGTTAATAATAATAATACGAATAAGAATAATGGCATGTGTCCTCCGAAGAGGTCTGGTGTAGGTATTTCGAGTTGACACTTTATGGGTAACGTGCGCTTCTGTGAGGATTGGGCCCTATATATGACTATCTCTAATGCTGAAGGCGGCACTCACGCCCAATCCCCGAGCCATCGGAATTAACAATGAACGTTAAAAATCCCCGCCCCAGCCGGGAACTGAACCCGGGAATCCCTGAACCAAAGGCCAGCACGCTAATCATTTAACCATGAAGCCGGACAATTCAAAGTTTTTTTTTTTCAAGTTGCTTTACGTCGCACCGACACGGGTCTTATGACGATGGTCGGACAGGAAAGGGCTAGGAGTGGGAAGGAAGCGGCCGTGGCCTTAATTAAGGTACAGCCCCAGAATTTGCCTCGTGTGAAAATGGAAACCACGGAAACCATCCTCAGGGCTGCCTACAGTGGGATTCGAACCCACTATCTCCCGAATACTTGATTCTGGCCGCACTTAAGTCAATTCAAAATTGCATTCTCAATTTTATTCCATTCATGCCAATATTTTTAACTTTGTTAATGTTTTAAATGGTGTCCAAAATAACACACACATCAAACTGAACAGGAAGAGGCGACAGAGAAACAAACAACAGCTTGAAAAGGAGACATGCGGCCAGTATCCAGTATTCGGGAGATAGTGGGTTCGAACCCCACTGTCGGCAGCTCTGAAAATGGTTTTCCGTGGTTTCCCATTTTCACACCAGGCAAATGCTGGGGCTGTACCTTAATTAAGGCCACGGCCGCTTCCTTCCCACTCCTAGCCCTCTCCTGTCCCATCGTCGCTATAAGACTTATCTGTGTCGGTGCGACGTAAAGCAAGTTGTAAAAAAAGAAAAAGAAAAAGAAAAAGAAAAAGAGACATTTCTTAAAAGTGATATGCAAGAAGATAGAGGACGTAATATTAGACTATGTAGTTTTTAAAAGTGAGTTTTCAGTTATTTCCGAAAATGTAAAACGAGGTATATGCCTTCACATAACAATACTATTGATTCCGTATTAAAACATAATGATGGATCTGTTCCCTAAACAATTTATCTCCTTGTCGAACCCCTGTGTTGATATCAAAAGGCTCAGATATTTCTCCTAAGAATTTAACTTTGGAAGTAGTGTCAGGTAATGTTTGTCTGATCAATTCTCTTGTTTTTCTGTCTACTTTAATTTCTTCGAGTACTCTGAAAACTGTCTGTCGTTCTACGGAGTCATATGCCTTTCTAAAGTCTACAAAGGTACGAAAGTGATCATTGTTTGTCTAGTTTTGGGCATTTGTAAGATAGTTTTGAGATTGAGTATTTTTCAGTATTTCCTCTTTTCACCAGCATAATACACGTTCTGTTACTACACTTGCCATTCCCTTTAGCAGGTCAGCTGCCTATAATCGCTCATGTATTGCGACGGGAAGTAGATTATGGAACTCTGTTCTAAATAACATCCGAAGTAGTAACTCACTAGAGTCTTTCAAGTCTTCCTACAGAAGGTATCTCTTAGATGCATAAGCCCACGGTGTGAATATTGATAAGTCAATGGTGGTGTGTGGATGTGTGTATAATTTATTTAATTTTTCTTTAACCCTCAAACACACGCGTATGGGGTGGAATCCACCCAGGTCATTTTATTTCCTAGTGAAATGTACAAATAACTTTTCTGTTCTCTCTTCGCTCTTGTACCTTTCTGGCGGGATCCCCGCAGAAAGAGTCATTCTTACATAATCTATCTTAAAATCTCCAATTAATACAGTAATTCATATTTTACAATACAATGATATGTGGGGTGGAAAGCACCCCTACGCGTGTGCCTGCGTCCTAAGATCTGGAGCGTGTGCTTGAGGGTTAAATTAATTTAAACTTAGTTATCATTAAATTTCATTTAGTAGTTTGACAAATGACATGTTCATATTGGTATAATTATGATGTTGCATTTATTTTGAACTTATGATACCGGGCGAGTTGGCCGTGCGGTTAGGAGCGCGCAGCTCTTAGCTCGCATCCGGGAGATAGTGGGTTCGAATCCCACTGTCGGCAGCCCTGAAGATGGTTTTCCGTGGTTTCCCATTTTCACACCAGGCAAATGCTGGGGCTGTACCTTAATTAAGGCCACGGCCGCTTCCTTCCCAGTCCTAGGCCTTTCCCGTCCCATCGTCGCCATAAGACCTATCTGTGTCGGTGCGACGTAAAGCAAAATAGCAAAAAAAAATGAACTTATGATACGAATTAGTTTATTTTAAAATATTTAATATTCTCTACGGTTCTTCTGTACTATGACGTGGTTAAGTGTATCAGAGGACCATGTGTCCTAACTTCGCCACTATTAACGACAAATAAATAAGAATAAAATAAATGATCTGCCCTTTCTAAAACCTGCCTAGTATTCTCCAATGAGGTGATCTGTTTGTCTTTCAAGTTTTCTCAGTAGAACTTTGAAAAAAAAATTGTAGGTAACTGATACCAAGGAGATACCTCTATAGTTGTTGGTGTCAGTTTTATCACCTATTTTATGCTTTGTATTAATTCTTGTTTCTGTGGTGGTTAGTAGAGTGGTGTGTGCCTCTGAACCAAAGGCGATGGACTTTATTAATAGTAATAACGGAAGCCGGGATGATATGGTATTAAAAAAAAGCCAGTGTGACGTTGGAACCCCTTTAAAAGTTTCGGTCACTGAAGATCTTGTACTGTTACAGGTTAGGGGCTAGTTGCACGCAAATTTGTAGCTTCTTAGACCTTCTAGTCTTTGAAAATGTTCCGGCCCCGTTTGAATTTCTGATTAAAGACTGGCCAGGTAAGTTTTCTTAAAAAGGGAGACATTGAATACAAAGAACGAACTGTTTTATATAATGGAAAATATTCCTTTCCCAATTTTCTCAGAAAACCCACCTTTCTGCTACCCCGTGGAATTTTCGGTCGCCAACCATTTCCGCATGCTTGCGGATTGACTACACCCAAGCTGGCTCCCCAGAAAAAAGTACGGCGTCCGAATTGGCTCCCATCTTCCCTTTTTTTTAATTGGCTTCCAAGAAAAGTATTTCACGTCCGAATAGGACCGTGAATTACAACTGAATTTGCTCCGGAGCAATGCAACTTTCATCAACATTTTCTTTTTCACTTTAACATGCTTTGGACTGTTTACATTGCGTAGGTCTAACTAAAAATGTTATTACAGTTGTGCAGTTCTTCAGCCATAAGCTTCGTCATTCTTAGTTGTTGTTTGGTTCTGTACTGCATCTTATTTTTACAATTTGCTATACGTCGCACCGACACAGATAGGCCTCATGGCGACGATGGGACAGGAAAGGCCTAGGGGTGGAAAGGAAGCGACCGTGGCCTTAAACAAGGTAAAAATTCAGTATTTGCCTGGTGTGAAAATGGGAAACCACGGAAAACCATATTCAGGGCTGCCGATAACGGGGTTCGAACCCACTATCTCCCGAATGAAAGGTGTTAACTATGTGACGCAAACCGCACAGCCACTTGCTCGATGTACGTCTTACTGTTACAGGAAGAGAGAGAAGCGGTGGAAGAAGAACAAACCCCAAGTGCAGTCCTTTACAATGTGGTTTTCTTCAGATATCTGGTATTTTCAAATGGATAGCCATTATTAGGGTTGATCAGAACGAAATACAAAGAAAAATTAAAATGTTTCCTCCAAGGCCGTGATAAACAAGGTCATATAGGCCCACGAGGAAATGAACAAGTATTTACAAACAATATTGTTTATACGAAAGTAGAGAACCAAGCTCTGCATTCGGGAGACGCGTATGTTCGACATCTTAATTCGTATTGCTTAGTTTTATTGACCGAGTCCGCTGCCTCCCATATCAGGCACCCCTTCAGTTGGTCTTACGAGACTGATTTATCCCCATTCTGGTTGTCAATCCAGGAACGAAATCCTTAACCTACTTGGTTAAACGAGCCGGGAAACAAACCTGAGGCCTTCAGGGCAAGACACTCAATAATTGCACCCCAAGAAACTGTGTAGTTTGCAACGCAAAATTTCATCGTCAATTTACTAAAATTTGTTTACAGTCTATTTACTTCTCTTATCTTTTTATGTCACAGTAGAAGCAATATTATCCTCAGAGGCCCGGATTCGATTCCCGGTACTGCTGGATATTTAAGAATTGCAGGAGGGCTGGTATGTGGTTAAAATGGTACATGCAGCTCACCTCCTCTGGGTTGTGCCTAAGAAGAGGTACACCACACCGGGATGAGGACAAGAATTTACTTCATTATTATTATTATTATTATTATTATTATTATTATTATTATTATTATTATTATTATACTCCACAGCACAGTGATCGGTGTCTTTGTCTTCGATCATCGGGCCCTGGGATCGATTCCCTGGCTGCGATGAGGGATTTTAATGTTAAACAGTTGATTCCCTTTGTTTGTACTGTCCCCACAATTGTCTACAACTTATATACCAATCACAACACTAACCTCCACCATACCAACATCCGTTTCCTATACACGGCAGACGCACCCACTCTCCATGAAGTTTCTCCCTTACGCGAGCTGCACCAGGCTAGCTATGTCCCATGAATTTATTATTATGCTGTAGAAGTAAAGGAGCCGCCTCTGTGGTGTAGTGGTTAGTGTGATTAGCTGCCATCCCCGGAGGCCCGGGTTCGATTCCCGGCTCTGCCACGAAATTTGAAAAGTGGTACGAGGGCTGGAACGGGGTCCACTCAGCCTCGGGAGGTCAAATGAATAGACGTGCGTTCGATTCCCACCTCAGCCATCCTGGAGGTGGTTTTCCGTGGTTTCCCACTTCTCCTCCAGGCAAATGCCGGGATAGTACCTAACTTAAGGCCACGGCCGCTTCCTTCTCTGTTCCTTGTCTATCCCTTCCAATCTTCCCATCCCCCCCCCCACACAAGGCCCCGGTTCAGCATAGCAGGTAAGGCCACTTGGGAGAGGTACTGGTCATTCTCCCCAGTTGTATCCCCCGAACTAATGTCTCAAGCTCCAGGATACTGCCCTTGAGGCGGTAGAGGTGGGATCCCTCGCTGAGTCCGAGGGGAAAACCAACCCTGGAGGGCAAACAGATTAAGAAAGAAACAAAGAAAGAAAGAAGTAAAGGATTTAAAAATAACTGATTTAAAAATAACTAATTTTACATCTGCTAATATAATTTCTTAATTGCATGTAAACAGTACCACTAAACTTATTAGTATGTGTTGTTAGTTTTTTAACGTCGCACTAACACATCCAAATTTTCGGCGATGAAATGATAGGTTTGGGTTGGTAGCGTCCGTGGTCTTAATTTAGGTACAACCCCGGGATTTGCCTGGTGTAAAAATGAGAAACCACGGAAAAATCATGTTCATGTCTGCCGATGGTTGAATTCGAACCCACCATCTCCCGAAGCTCATAGCTACGCGATCCTAACCGTAAAGCTAACTCGTTCAATCCTCGCTATACGATTATACAGTATAAGCACCATCAATTTTGTCCGGCTCCATGGCTAAATGGTTAGCGTGCTGACCTTTGGTCGCAGGGGTCCCGGGTTCGATTCCCGGCAGAGTCGGGAGTCAAATGGAAAGACCTACATCTGGCGAGCCGAACTTGTACTCGGGCACTCCCAGCACCAAAAGCCATACGCCATTTCATTACATTCCATTTCACCACCAATTCTAATAGTTGTTGATTAGCAAATGATTTAGCTTGTAACGTGAAGCATATTTATAAATGTATTGAACATTCAAAAAGGCAGAGGACAATTTGTCAGAGGGAGTCTGAAACCTCTAGATCCTTTCTCTAAATAACTCCTTTATATCAGACACTTATCTGTCAACATCTTGAACGTGTTACTTATTATAATAAGGAATGGCTTCTTCTTGTAAGGTGGGCTCATTTTCCCGTCCGAAAGAATGAGGAGGATTTCCTCCGAAAGTTGAGACCGGTTGCAGAGTGGTACCGGTCGCAGTTACCTGTTGAGTGTGGTGTCAAGGTCAAGGACGCATATACAGACACACTTCGGTTCCTTTAGCCTACTTCTAAAGCAAGAGTCAATTACGGTTATTATCACGCCCTCAGTTTTAATTAAAAACGATCTGATAGAATTCAAAAATATGTTAAAAATAATGTTGTTCTTGAATCCATTAGGGACTTCGGACCACTTCAATCATGATCTCTCTATGTATCCTCTTTTGTCATAAATTCAGTGACCCCATGTAGATACTCGTATAGATAGATAGATAGATAGATAGATAGATAGATAGATAGATAGATAGATGAATTGAATGACACTGGCAGAGAGGGGTTTACCCGGCTGAAACCCCCTCCATTCTTATAGAAAATAAAAAATCACAGCCTGCTTTCAGTCATTCGACTGGGTCAGGAATGGAATGAATGAAGCCCCCATCTAGCGGTGAGGATAGGAAGTGTGCCGGCTGCCGAAGCCTGTCGCACTCCTCTGGGGCAATGATTAATGACTGACAGATGAAGTGAAATGATACTGGAGAGTGTTGCTGGAATAAAAGACGACAGGGGAAAACAGAGTACCCGGATAAAAACCCGTCCCGTCTCCACTTTGTCCAGCACAAATCCCAGATGGAGTGACTGGGATTTGAGCCACGAAACCCAGCGATGACAGGCCGGCGCGCTGCCGCCTGAGCTATGGAGGCTTCCTATTCTTATAGAAACATCTTCAAATTGCAATCAGTTTTAACGAATGAAGAAACATTTATGCCTGGTGTTACGAGCGTGACAATGAAAAATATTTGTGTATTTCTACCGACAATGGCATCACTGAAGTGTCTATTTAAATTATCTGTGGCTAAGTTATCTTAATTTAAAATTGAACTTACTGAAATTCAACCCATATCATAGGTGGGATATAAAAGATATATTATGATTATCATACGTCCGATTCGACAAATGCATTTCTTTGCTATCAACTGTAACACGAGTATTATTAGTCAGACGCGGCATCCCACATCGAAAAGAAAATCGCACAAATTAGTACAAAATGCGGATACAGGAATCTAAACTATGCATATCTCGCGTTATTTGTGAATTTTCAGATGCTACGAACATAAGTTTATGTCACAAACATGTAGCATGCAAATTAGGGCCTCTCTAGATGATTTAATTTACCTAATAAAGATAAGGACACGCGACCCTGTCTTACACTCAAGCAATTAACACATGAGAATGTAAACTGAATCTAAATTCTATTTTACTCCATTCTACTGTCCGGCTCCATGGCTAAATGGTTAGCGTGCTGGCCTTTGGTCACAGGGGTCCCGGGTTCGATTCCCGGCAGGGTCGGGAATTTTAACCTTAATTGGTTAATTTCGCTGGCACGGGGGCTGGGTGTATGTGTCGTCTTCATCATCATTTCATCCTCATCACGACGCGCAGGTCACCTACGGGTGTCAAATAAAAAGACCTGCATCTGGCGAGCCGAACATGTCCTCAGACACTCCCGGCACTAAAAGCCATACGCCATTTCATTTTTACTCCATTCTACTATACAAGATAATATAACCAGTATACTAAATAGTATAGCCTCCCTGGCTCAGACAGCGGCTCAGACGGCAGCGCGTCGGCCTCTCACCGCTGGCTACCGTGGTTCAAATCCCGGTCACTCCATGTGAGATTTGTGCTGGACAAAGCGGAAGCGGGACAGGTTTTTCTCCGGGTACTCCGGTTTTCCCTGTAATCTTTCATTCCAGCAACACTCTCCATTCTCATTTCATAGCATCTATCAGTCATTAATAAATCACTTTGGGAGTGGCGACCTCATCGTTCTAATAGCCTATATCTGCTTCATTCATTCCATCCCTGACCCGGTCAATGACTGGAAAAGAGGTTGTGGATTTTCATTTTCATTTTCAGTAAATAGTACATCAAAAAGTACACATTTTTCTAAATTATGATGCACTATATACATACTACTACTACTACTCCTACTACTACTACTACTACTACTAATAATAATAATACCGAGTTCGATAGCTGCAGTCGCATAAGTGCGGCCAGTATCCAGTAATCGGGAGATAGTGGGTTCGAGCTCCACTGTCGGCAGCCCTGAAGATGGTTTTCCGTGGTTTCCCATTTTCACAACAGGCAAATGCCGGGGCTGTACCTTAATTAAGGCCACGGCAGCTTCCTTCCAATTCCTAGGCCTTTCCTATCCCATCGTCGCCATAAGACATATCTGTGTCGGTGCGACGTAAAGCAAATAGCAATAATAATAATAATAATAATAATAATAATAATAATAATAATAATAATAATAATAATAATAATAATAATAATAATAATAATAAATAGTGGCCTGAGCTGCCGAAATGCAAGTCAATTTAAGTTGACGTTATTTGGAGGACTTCTCACTGATAGATCGTGTCATTGTAGTTTACTACATCAGCGCCACTATCAGCGGAATGCGAACTTTGTGTATAAAGTTTAGAAGGCTATTCTTCCTGATTTCCTCAATGGTTGCCAAGTTGACATGTAAGTGGCCTTTAAGAAAAATATTCGTGGTATCAAATGTGGGGATACCGAGCTCGATAGCTGCAGTCGCTTAAGTGCGGCCAGTATCCATTATTCGAGAGATAGTAGGTTCGAACCCCACTGTCGGCAGCCCTGAAAATGGTTTTCCGTGGTTTCCCATTTTCACACCAGGCAAATGCTGGGGCTGTACCTTAATTAAGGCCACGGCCGCTTCCTTCCCACTCCTTCCCCTTCCCTGTCCCATCGTCGCCATAAGACCTGTCTGTGTCGGTGCGACGTAAAGCAACTAGCAAAAAAAAAAAAAAAAAAAATGTAGAGATAAGTTAGAATGCTAGACCGCTGATATTCAAAGTAAAGTTCAATAAATTCCATCCTCTGTTCAGTGGTCAACATCTCCATGATTATTTTCCCGAGTATCCTTTAGAAGACTAGAAAAAAGAAGGAGAATGTTATTGAAAAGACAGACAGTACGCTGTATTTAAAAAAAATGTAATTTGCTTTACGTCGCACCGACGCATATGATATATCTTATGGCGACGATGGGATAGGAAAGGGATAGAAGTGGGAACGAAGCGGCCGTGGCCCCAGCCTCAGCATTTGCCTCCTGTGAAAATGTGAAACCATACAAAACCATCTTCAGGGCTGCCGACAGTGGAGTTCGAACCCACTATCTGCTAAATTCAAGCACACAACAGCGCGACCCTAACTACACGGCCAACTCCCTCGGTATTTCAGTAGTAAACCTTGCTCTTCTTCTGACTATTTTCCCTCATCCTGATTGGGTAGAGGGTGAAAAATTTGTCGCACATGTACACTTGGCGCTGTTTTCGGCCGAATGCACTTTTCTGACACCATATCTCTATGGAAAAATAGATTCACTATCGTGTGTTTCTGTGGTGGTTGGTTCTGTGGTGTACTGTGCGTATATGTAGAAGTGGGCATTGACACTAATACAATTACTCAGTCCCTGAATCAGAGGAATAAATCTGAATTGGCTAAAATCCCCCAGCCGGCCGCAATCGAAACCGACACCCACAAAAACGAAGGAAATTCAGCTAAGGAGCCGGCCAATATCGTACACATGAAACAGATTTCAAGGTGATACCTCTTTCAGGGTTACATATATCTTGAAAGATATTCAGACACGAACAATTTAACCCCCGCTCCCAATCCAAAGGCGTTTTCAGACTTTAGCTGTTTTGCTTCCCCTAATCTGCCAAAATTTGCATGCGCCTCCACTGTCAAAAATATCTTGTTTATAAATAAATATATAAATTCAATAAATGAGTTTTTGCGGAATAGTTGCATGCATATTTTGGCAATTGTTTAGCAGAGTACGTAAATCCTATGTTTAGTGATGAGAAATGCCTATTACAAAATGTTCAATGCACAAAATAGTAATTGCTAGAACTGATAAGCATGACGATTCGTACCTTCTGCTACCAAAACTTGTTTAATTTCATCACGAACGTTACAACATGTGTTGCACGGAGGTTTCTCGTAAGTTCATGATCTGTAAGAACATCATTGTCTTCCCTCCCTAGCCTGAGTTGAAAAGTTGGAATTGAAATTATGACAGAATAATTGATTTTAAATGCTCCATCAAGCACGCGTGTGCGATGTTCTTGCAACATTCGTGAAGAAAACATGAGGCCGTCTAAAAAAATCTGGATGTCATTACGCCAAAGCCTTATAACTCTAATTTTATATATCACCTCCTTCACTCCGAAATCACAGTATTAATAGATTGTTCTTTGATTTTCTTTTATTTACCTTAATGATAGTAATGGTGTCTAACATGAAATACCTGAAAATATGACCGTCCCCGAGAATCAAATTTCAAATTCGGAGGTTTATTACTTTGTCAGGTCTTTCGCCTCTGATATCTACTTCTTTAAGATATCCCTATGGGGGCTCTCCGTCTACTTCCACATATTTGTGCCAGTATGCTCGCTTTCATTGTTCTATCCAACCTCTCTTGCTCAATTCTTGTGCTCTTACGACCCTGACAGTACTTGGTTTACGAAGCACCATTATTTACCATCGGAGTCACAACCTACTTCGTGAACGATGGGCTGAGTTGTCTAGTAAGTGGTCCTGAGAGTCGGAATACCAGTTGCTATTGAATAGGAGTGGGCATCTTGCACATATTCTGATCCATGGTTGCCCTTGTGCTAAGGCGCCTAGGACCATACAATCCACCGGTAGTTCCTAACCCGTTAAAGGAGAGTTCTCACTGGAACTATGAGTACGGTCTAAGTAGAGTAGCACCCTGCTTCACAGAATTCTTACCAAACACGCTCGGAACGTTTTAAGCAAGTCTCGCACCTATGAGAGTAACATAGTCCCACTTCCATTTGACAGGCGAGGGACTCCTTGGAAACAACTTGGTGAACGAAATGGAATTCGACGGGGAGATTCTTCTCAATGTAAAAGAAAATATTGACGTCGCGAATAACCGAAATCACGGGGAGGAGAACAATGATGTCAACGGGGCTTACGGAAGATAGAAAGTAGAACTGGCTGAGTCAGCAAAGATGATGTATTGAATGTGTTATGAGTTAATTATATTCGGATAAGGGGAGATAACGAGGAAGAAATGGCAGATTGTTAAGTACCCTTAACAGGTGTTAAAAAGGAAAGAGCAAAGTGTGGAGTAGGGCCGTTCATCAGGAATACCAATGCACGCAATAAAGTTTCTCTCAGGCACGTAAATGAGAGAATGATATAAGTAGATTTAGCAGTTGGATGAATTAAGACAAGAAGTGTATCATTGTATTCATCAAGTGAGGGTGCAGATGAGGATGAAGTTTACAAGTTTTATGAAGCACTGACTGACATCGTATTCAGGGTCAACACCAGGGACAGGACAATGCTAATGGGCGATTTCAGTGCGAGATTTGTAAATAGAACTGAAAGATATGACAAGGAGATGGGTAAATGTGGGGAAGGTATGGAAACTAATAGGGATAGGAAGCGTTTTCGGAACGTCGGTGCTAGTATGGGATTACCAGTTACGAACACATTCGTTAAGCATAAGGCTATTCATCGCTACGCATACGAGGAGGGTAGGGGCACCAGATCCGAAATAGAATTCAGGAAATCTGTTAGGAATGTGCGGGTATCCCGGGGATTTTTCGTTGATACAGACCTCTGTCTGGTCTTTAGTGAACAAAGTATATCTAGGCCTAGAAATGAGAAAGTGAAATTTTTTGCAGAAGAGTAAGTGTAGAATTTTTCCCGGACGAGGATATTAGAAGTATATGGATATGATTAGTGGGGGGAAAAGCGAAATCTTGGTGGAATGATGAAGTGAGGTCAATTTGTAAACAGGAATGACTCGTCCAGACAGGAGATTGTGCGTAGATGAAAGAAACAAAGTGAAACAAGTCACGGGAAAATTTCGGTACTAAACTGTGAATTCTTTTTCAAGCGGCAGGGAAACTTTTCTGGATAGTAATACGTAGTCTTAGAAAGGGAGGGGAAAATGAAATGAATACTGTCCTGGGTAAATCGAATGAATTCATAGTAGATCCCAGGGAATCACTACACAGCTGGAAGGAATATTTTGAAATGTTCTCTTTGTAAAAGAAAATATTTTTTGACCTCGCGAACAACCGAGCACACAGGAAGGAGGACAATAATGCCAGTGAAATTACACTTGAGGAAGTGGAAACGGTGTTACATAAATTTCGTTGTCATAAACCAACAGGAATAGATGAAATTTGATCCGAAGTGGTGAAATATAGTGGGAAGGTAGAGATGAAATGGCTTCACAGAGTAATAATATTAGCATGAAATGTTAGTAAGGTACCTTCTGATTGGACGAAAGCAGTAATTGTACCTGACTCTAAGCAAGAGAACAGGAATGATTGCAGCAACTATCGAGGTACCGATATTTCATTGATCAGTATACCAGGTGTCCGGCTCCATGGCTAAATGGTTAGCGTGCTGGCCTTTGGTCACAGGGGTCCCGGGTTCGATTCCCGGCAGGGTTGGAAATTTTAACCATCATTGGTTAATTTCGCGTGCACTGAGGCTGGGTGTATGCGTCGTCTTCATCATCATTTCATCCCCATCACGACGCGCAGGTCGCCTAAGGGAGTCAAATCAAAGAACCTGCACCTGACGAGCCAAACATGTCTTCGGATACCCCGGCACTAAAAGCCATACACCATTTCATTTTTTTTTTTTTTTTTCAGTATAGCAGGTAAGACATTCACTGTTAACTTGGAAGGGAGGGTGCGATCAGTGGTCGAGAGTAAGTTGGTGCTTTCAGACCACAGAGGGGCTGCCAAGACCAGATTTTCAGAATGTGGCAAGTGATTGAAATATGCTACGAGAGGAATAGCCAGTTATGTTTGTGATTCGTAGATCTAGAAAAGGCGTACTGTTTAACAGTTACCGAGAGAAAATATGTTAGCCGTACAGGGGTTGTGGGATTAGGGGTAGATTATTAAAAGCAATCAAAGGTATTTATGTTGACAATTGGGTTACTGTGAGAATTGATGGTAGAATGAGTCCTTCGTTCAAGGTACTTACAGCGTTTATTCACCTTTGGTTTTCATAGTTTACATGAATCATCTACTGAAAGGTATAAAATTGGCGGGAGGGATTCAGTTAGTTGAAAATAAAGTAGTCTAAGCAATTTTGCCTATGCTTACGACGTGATCTCAATGGGAGATTGTGCTGAAAGCCTATAGTCTAACATCTTCGATCGTGAAAATATGTGCAATGAGTATTATAAGAAAATTAGTTTTGGGAATACAAAGCTGTAACACGTAGATTTAGGATGTGCATTCTCTTAGGATGGTATTATAGTAAGTGAGATTGAATCAAGGTGCAAAAAAGCTAATGCAGTGAGCTCGCGGTTGCGATCAACAGTATTCTGGAAGAAAGAAGAAAGCTCCCGGACGAAACTCTCTTTACACCGGACTGCTATTATACCATCTTCGCTGTACAAGAGTAAAAGCTGGGTAAACTCAGTATATCGTATTCATATGTTAGAAGTAATAGACCTGAAAGTAGCGAGAATGGTTGCTGGTACAAACAGGTGGGAACAATGTCAGAAGGGTACTCAGAGTGAGAACATAAAGGCTACAGGGTCTGTACGCATAAACCGGCTTCGGTGGTAGGGTCATGAGACGCGAATGGAGGAGGATATGTTATCTAAAAGAATGGTGTCGTCCTATTTGCGATCAGTCCCATTTGCGATCACTCAGGTAGAATACAAGACTAATTTATTTTTGACCGGGTATGCATTGTCCCATTTGCGATCACTCTTATCAGAGACATACAAACAGTCAGGTTGCTGTGAGGGAATTCCCTACTGAAGAACTGGTAAAGGAAGATATCCTTCAAGTAACTGGCGAATCTACATACTAGGATTCTTACGAAACGTATGTTGAAACTCATTAAATTACTTATATTTACCGTTTGAGACTGATGCTTTAATATCGGGACTGACAGAGAATAAACAGGACTCAAATGAACCTTTTATTTAGAGTTACCAGATGGTTGTGGGTGTAAACGCGGTTAAATGAGTTTTAAGAAGCAACATAAAAGATGGGCGTATTAAACCTGTTCAATTTTACACTTTCCAATTTCAAAACAAACTATTTTGCTGTAACACTTTGCTTCTCCGATAGTGCTACCCGTTCTGAAGCAATTGTAGCTCATCTGAAAGTTAACAGACGTAACACTTTCTTACACAATAGAGCACACTATTAAATTACTGCTTAAATAATGTTCAAACTTTTCAAACATTCATTATGACACGTTAAGTAAACAGCTGCTCAAAATATAATTAGCCTACTTTCATCTATCTGTATGTATGTCTACCCCTTAGTCTCATTCCTTGATACCGGGTCGGAATGAGATGAGATTAATTTATATGGGATGTTTCTACGGCCGGATGCCCTTCCTGGCACCAACCTCAGTGAAGGAGCTATTGAAGATGAAATGTGTTATGGTGAATGAAATTGGGTAAGGGGTGGGAGGACTCAGCTCTGGCCTATGTATAGGAACTGTACCGGCATTTGCCTGGAAGTGAAAATATTAAACCACAGACAACCATTCTGAGAATTGCCGACGGTGGGGTTCGAACCCACGCGTTTCCCGAAGCTTGGCGCCATAGCCAGAGCGCGTTAAAACGCGCGGCCACTCAGCCTGCTTTCACCTATATAAATAAAATGATAATTTTTGCCTGTACGCTCGGATTAGATATACAAGATTCCAGAACTTAATGTTAAGAAAATGTTTAGATTAAAGTAAGTTGAAGAAATGATAATTCTATAATGGTAGCGCGAAAAGATGTGATTGCATTCGGAAATAGCGGGTTCGAATCCCATTGTCGGTAGCCCTGAAGATAGTTTTCCGTGGTTTCCTATTTTCACAACAAGCACACGCTGGGGCTGTACCTTAATTAAGGCTACGTCCTCTTCCTTCCCACTCCTAGCCCTTTCCTATCCCATTGTCGCCATAAGAACTATCTGTGTCGGTGCGACGTAAAGCCAGCGATAAAGAAAACCCATGTCACCAAACATCCCTGACTTTTCCGTAAATTAATGTAAGAGTATCCATCATATAAAGCACAAGGCTTGCCTTTCTTCGTCTCAATGACTTGCATGTCGTAAGTAAATACGCAGATAACAACATGACAATAAAAGCTATATCAACCCTGGATGTCTACAGCTGGAATAATTTCCTCAAAAAAAAAAACTCAAAAAACCTTCAAGAGAGAGGTTGTGTGGAGTACGCCTTAATTAGCAGTCCCCTGCTGCATGGACGTTGGAAAACCCTGATAGGCTGCTGATAATTTTACAGTGGTCGCAAATGGGACACGAACTGGTCTTTTTTCACATTCTTGTTTCCCATTGCAATGGAAGTGATCGCAAATGGGACAACTTTTGCTGTGATCGCAAATAGGACTGATCGCAAATGGGACACAACCACGAGAATAATGGACTCGGTCATGGAGCGTAAAAGAAGTAGAAGGCGAACAAGACGATGATAGTTAGACTCGGTTTCTAGTTATTTGAAGATGAAATGGCGTATGGCTCTTAGTGCCGGAAGTGTCCGAGGACAAGTTCGTCTCGCCAGATACAGGTCTTTTGATTTGACGCCTGTGGACGACCTGTGCATCGTGATGAGGATGAAATGATGACGAAAATGTCACATACACCCAGCCCCCGTGCCAGCGGAATTAACCAATGATGGTTAAAATTCCCGAGCCTGCCGGGAATCGAGCCCGGGACCCCTGTGACCAAAGGTCAGCACGCTAACCATTTAGCCATGGAGCAGGACGATTTGAAGATAACAGGTATGCAATAAACGAGCCCAGTGCTAGTTAGAAATAGAGGATTGTGGAAGCATTTAGTAAATTCGCAGAGGCTTGCAGACTGAATGCTGGATGGCGTAACAGGCTATAATAATTATTTATTTATTTATTTATTTATTTATTTATTTATTTATTTATTTATTTATTTATTTATTTATTTATTTATTTATTTATTTATTTATTTATTTAAATATTCAGGGAGGTAACTAGTGCACTTAACAACCTATAAATATGCGTGGCCGAGCAAATAGGCTACAAAAGAAGAAATAATCCATACCTGAGGCCAGGAGGAATGGAAGCTAACTACAGATTGCGGATTGCATCAGTGTATCAAAATAGGTAAGAGCCATTAAATTCAACTCAATCTTCAAGTAGTAGAACTGAATTCGTTACGTTAGGAGTATTAATATTTCTCCGCGCATGTTTTTATGTCCTGCCAGAACCATTCTTGTTTTCATCATGTGCAAGAAAACTTTCACCTCAAATTTCATTTATGGTAAGATACATCAGTTTCATTTTTATTTTCAGTACTTCTTCTCAATATCAGCTAAGAACAACAAGAAGTAAGCAAGTAACCGCTGTAAACTGAATGTGAATCTTGCGATCATAAGCTCTGAGATCTCTATGCTTACCGAGCGAGTTAGCCATGCTGTTATGGACGCGCAGCTGTGAGATTTCATTCGGGAGATAGTGCGTTCGAACCCCACTGTCGGCAGTCCTGAAAATGGTTTTCCGTGGTTTATCATTTTCACACCAGGAAAGTGCAGGTTCTGTACCTTAAGCCCATGGCCGCTTCCTTTCCTAAACAATTGCCGCCATAAGACCTATCTGTGTCGGTGCGACGTAAAGTAATTTGAAAAATGTCTCCATGTTTGAACTCTTAAAACAAGTCATTAATAATAATAATAATAATAATAATAATAATAATAATAATTTCGATAATCGTAACCACTTACATTTCAACGTAAATCCAAACCTATAGGAATGTAACTTGACATTTCCAAAATACAAGAAACATTGACAGAGATTTTAACTGTGTAACCTTGGTGAGAATATAATGATGCTGACACTGACATTACTACGTCCGCCGCTTCTACTATTACTACTGTGTACTACACTTTATTGTAGCTTAGAGAATAATACGTCGAAACTGATGTCCGAATACTTAGCGAGCTAATTGTGTCCAAGATCCAAGAATTTGGTCGAGTCCAAAGCTGGTGGATTTTTGTGGACGACATATTAAGGGAAATCAAGTATGCAAGCTACTTTGCGTTTTACGTGATGACTAATCTCATGTCATAAACTACCTGCCTATAATTTTACTTGATTATTAGGCTAAAGTCATAAGCACCAACCTCTAATTTTACGTGCATTCCGGACCACTGGAACGTATTTTTTCATTTAGGAATGTACATTTTACATTGGTCGGAACTCGAACCAAGCCCGTATGCTGAGAATCCAGCGACGAAGTCACTGATGAAGGCACATA
The DNA here is from genome assembly GCF_040414725.1 of Anabrus simplex. NCBI lineage: Eukaryota > Metazoa > Arthropoda > Insecta > Orthoptera > Tettigoniidae > Anabrus > Anabrus simplex. Next base: position 231,084,570 of record NC_090269.1, on the reverse strand, counting down.
AATTAATATTGCTATACATGCAAGATGTCCACCTACTATGACTCGTCTCCTAAAACATCTGTACTGAGTTCTCAACCATAGTAGTAGGAGCGATTACTCTAGAGCCGCTGAAGCCACAAAAAAGGAAATAATAATAATAATAATAATAATAATAATAATAATAATAATAATAATAATAATAATAATAATAATAATAATAATAATAATAATAATAATAATGTTAGCATATTGGCTTTATGTTCCACTAACGATCATTTTGGGAAACCGTGGTGCCGTAATTTTGTCCAACAGCAGTTCCTTTACTGCCAGTAAATCTACCAACACGAAGCTGGCGTATCTGCGCACCTGAAAATATCACCGGACAGAGTCGGGATCGAACCCACCAACCTGAACTCAGAAAGCCACCACTTGAGACAATCAGTCTATTATTATTATTATTATTATTATTATTATTATTATTATTATTATTATTATTATTATTATTATTACTATTATTATTATTATTATTATTATTATTATTATTATTATTATTATTATTATTATTATTATTATTATTATTATTATTATTTTAGCTGCCAGTTCTGCTGGGGAATGTATAATTATCTACCCCCTTCCCAGTGACCTGCTTAATTTACTCAGCTATCCAAATTAGTACAGAGTGAGAGGAATTTCTTTAATCGTTGTCTCTGGTCTTCGTCTTACTACTACGATTCTAACACTGTTCTCAGTTGTGTTTTCCTTAACTACCATTTGGAATTTGTTGGAATTTGTTCGTTTGATTACTATTGCTGAAATTCATTACACTGGTAATTAAGAAAAGGATTGCGCAAGATACATAACAGCCAAACACAAGACTTGCAGTTGTTACGCCGCCTTAAGCCTGAAGAGCGAGAATTCATATGCTAAAATTGCACTACATAATGAAAGAAATGAGGAAATAAATTTCAAGCAACTGAGGTTGAATTACAACAATTGCCTTGTTAATTAGTAATGGTACATCAACTTGAGACATTCGTTGTTTCATGAGACATTATAGCATACTATAAAATTTCTTCTTAATCTTATTATGTAATTCGTAAAACAGCACAAAGTCATAATATCTCCTCACTTTCACTACAACCGATTGAATGAATTTGTTTGGTAATTTCTCTGATTTCTGAAATATTACAGCTAATGGTTTAAGGTCGCGGAGGTTTCGGCGACACAAGGATGGGAAACTGATAGGACTGGGAAGTCAGCCGTGGCCTTGATTAAGGTACCAAAATCAAAACTAAACCTCATCGCGCAACAGCCCCGAAGGACCATGGCCTATCAAGCAACAGCTGCTCAGCCCCAAGGCCTGCAGATTACGAGGTGTCGTGTGGTCAGCACGACGAATCCTCTCGGCCATTATTCTTGGCTTTCTTGACTGGGGCCTCTATCAGATATCTCCTCAATTGTATTCGCGTAGGCTGAGTGGACCTCGAACCAGTGAAGTAAAAATAACTGACCTGGTCGGAAATCGAATCCGGGGCCTCCGAATGAGAGGCAAGCACGCTACCCCTACACCGTAGGGCCGGCTGAATTAAGGTACATCCCCAGAAATATTACTTTCCGATTTCAGACAGCAACAGAGAGACTAATAAACTATAGAAAAATATTTCTAAAAATCGTCAGATAATACATCCATGTGCTTTACATTTGGTGATTTCAATGCTCGATATTCACAGCATCATAAATTGGTAGTAAAATTACTGACATTAAGAATAGTAGTTTAGATATGACAGTGAATTTCTAATTTGAAGAATAATATCAAGATAATTTTGACAGCAATTTCTGCATTGCAATAGTACTAGTAATTAGCGAAACAGCAATCCAGCACAGTCTATTTCACATCTTTCATGCAAGTACGAAATAATTAACCTACACCCCGACAAGATCTTAATAATTAAAAAGAAGCAAAGCAAAGTCATCTGAGTACAGGTCATGAAGGCCGCCTTTGCCCCCAGGAATTAACCTGGTACTCATTTTTGGTGTTGGCTGAGTGAACCTCAGGGTCATGTGCACCTCCGGAAGTGAAGATCTCGTTTCTCAAATTTTTCGACTAATTTAAAAGGGAAAAAATATAACTCAAGTAAATTATCGACATTAAAATTCATGATGCTTAAAATCGTGGCTCATTAGTAGTTAAATTGAACAGGTTTTCGGGTAAGCGGTAGAAGTACTACTCTCACATCGTGGGATAAGCAGTTGGAGGTGTGTATACATTTTAACAAAATTTAACTATTGTACTGTAGTTACATTGCTGAAAACTGAAAATTATATTATGTACTATACTTAAGTAATAATAAAATGGAACATCGCTACACCAATTGATTGTATTTCCTTAATTAGAGTGCCAATTTTAATGTTCTCACTCATCAGCAGGATTCGGAACAAGTGCATACATTCTCAAGCATATTTTTCTCTTTCAGGTCGGCGGTTGCAGAGTGGACTGTCGTCGCTCTACGCCTCTGCATTCGGGAGACGGAGAGGGGCCAGTCCCCACCGTCGGCTGTTCTGAAACTGGTTTCCTGTGGTTTTCCATTCTTCTGCACTAAGGCGAATGCCGGGGCAGTTCCCAGTTTAGGCCACGGCCGCCAACCCTCCCACCCTCTCTGCAAATCTCCTTCGCAGTAACAAATTTCCTGACATGAGAGACGGCGTCACAGTCTAAGAGGCCCGCCTACCCCCTTCAGGGGAGGAATGAAAACATTTTAGTAGTAGTTATCTTTTATAAATATTTGTTTTGTTTTTTCCTGGAAATGAATATGGTAAATTAGTACAACTGGGAAGAATTGTTATTATGGATATATCTACATGTTTGGGTTAGGGCCGCGCAGTTGTGAGCTTGCATCCGGGAGATAGTGGATTCGAATCCCACTGTCGGCAGTTCTGAAGATGGTTTTTCGTGGTTTCCCATTTTCACACCAGGCAAATGCTGGGACTGTACTTTAGTTACGGCCTCGCCCGCTTCCTTCCCACACTTAGGCTTTTCCTATCCCATCGTCGCCATAAGACCTATCTGTATCGGTGCGACGTAAAGCAAATTGTTGTCTTGTGTCTACATGTTTGTATAATTTGCATCAAAATCCTTTAATGTAGTCATTTAAATGATCGCTTTCGGGAGATGGTAGGTTCGAGCCATGGGTTGTAATTTTCAAGACATACTATTTTGTACCTTCATTAATCTTTCAACATTGATTCATGTACATACGTTTCTATCCATAGCAGCCTGGAGCTTTGATTTACTGTCGAAGGCAGAACAGCTGGGGGAGGCATACATTGCTTTAGCAATAGTACACCATTTAAATATGGAGGCTACGAGCCTTCTGTAAGTACAGATGGTGCAGATCATAATTGTCTTTTTCAGTTATGGTGTACCTTAGGCTATTCTTTCCACGGAACATGTGGAAAAAATTGTTTTAGATCTGTGAAATCCTATTGTAGATGTTTCTGCAGGACTCGACCCGCTCCTTCCTGTCTTGGTTTAGTCTTAATATACCATTTACGACAGCAAGCAAGCAAAGCTATGCAGTCCCCTGGAGCAGTGGAAGAAAAATGCTTATATTATTCAAAACTCGGTTAGCACTTTGCCCGTCCCCTTTTCCCCAGAAATTCAAGAAATGTTAGGAAACGTGATAGCCGAGTGACACTGTCACTAGCTTCTCACCAAGGCCATGGTTAGAATTCCGGCCGATATATATGGGATTTTTGAAATGAAAAGTCACGTCCGTGTGGTTTGGATTACGCGTAAAACTGGAGGTACCGTGACTATCACAATATCATCAGTCACATAAAACTACAAGCTTGTTTTCAGGAGATAGTGTAATCTAGTCCTTCCTTCGGTAGCTCTGTAGATGTTTGTTCGTGGTTTTTCTGTTTCACACCTGGGAAATCCAGCGACTGCACCTTAACTCTGATACCTTCCCGATCTTAGCTGTTCCCTCTCCCATAGTAGCCGAAGACTCGATACTCATCTCTGGCTTAGGTTGAGTGAACCTCAGGTTCATGCGGCTCTCCGCAACGAGCGAGTTGGCCGTGATGTTAGGTGGCGCGCAGCTGTCAGCTTGCATTCGGGAGGTAGTGGGATCGAACCCCACTGCCCGTAGCTCTGAAGATGGCTTTCCGTGGTTTCCCATTTTTACACCAGGCAAATGCTGGTGAATGTACCTTAATTAAGGCCACGGCCGCTTCCTTCCCACTTTTAGACCTTCCCTATACCATCGTCGCCTTAAGTCCTATCTGTGTCGGTACGACGTAAAGCCAATTGCAAAAAAAAAAAAAAAAAAAAAAAAAGCCTCAGTAAATAAATAATGCCTGATAAATTCACTAGAATCTATCATTAACATTTTCAAAAGTCTGCATCAGGATGCTCTGAAAGGTTGAAGAAGTTAAAAATTCCACCCTAAAAGCACAAAGATAATGTTGAAGCTTACTGTAAAATACGGTTTGTAAAGAACACCGGACTTACCACTGTATAACACTGTATGTCCACCACTCGCTTGGTCTCGCAGTGATTCACTCAGGTGTTCGACCGCTGGCGCTGATCCTTCTAAAGTAGGCCTCGACCGACTAGCACAGAGCTCCACTTGTGTTGCCTCTAGTAGAGGTGCGGATACACTAAGGCGAAACTCGCGAACGAATCTACAAGAAGTAGGCTTAATTTGTGTCACGTGGTACGAGCCAATGTTAAGGTTGTCTGTTCTCTCCGTTCTCCACTTTCCCCGGCACTCGGTGTGAAGGGAGGTGCTTTACGACGAATAACAACACAACACACCTTATTTGTGACCAGAAGAAAAACTGGGCAATTATGACATCAGAAATTGCGAATAGTTGTGTCTGGTACCGCACAATGTTCTGGGGAGAGGTTATTATCAGTGATAGCTTTATTGCAAACGTAACTCATGCTTCTTACCCTTTCATTCCTTGCGATGGAATCTCAAGAAGCTACGATACAATACGATTACTTCTTCTTCTTCATCATCATCATCATCATCTTCTTTTTTTCTTCTTCTTCTTCTTCTATATCGTTTTATCCTACAGGTTCGGTTTTGCCCTCGGACTCAGCGAGGAATCCTACCTCTACCACCTCAATGGCAGTGTTCTGGAGCTGCAGACTCTGGGTCGGGAATACAACTGGGGAGGATGACCAGTACCTCGCCCAGGTGGCCTCACCTGCTATGCTGAACAGGGGCCTTGCAGGGGATGGGATGGTTGGAGGGGACAGACAAGGAAGAGGGAAGGAAGCGGCCGTGGCTTTAAGTTAGGTAGCATCCGGCATTTGCCTGGAGGAGAAGCGGGAAACCACGGAAAACCACTTCCAGGATGGCTGATGTGGGAATCGAACCCACCTCTACTCAGTTGACCTCCCGAGGCTGAGTGGAGCCCGTTCCAGCCCTCGTACCACTTATCAAATTTCGTGGCAGAGCCAGGATTCGAACCCGGGCCTCCGGGGGTGACAGCTAATCACACTAACCACTACACCACAGAGGCGGACTGCGATTACTCCACCTGATAAATTACGTAGGAGATAGAAGCCCTCAAGAAGATTGTTAAATCAATTCAACCAACTTAACTCCGAGGACATTTAATAAGAAGAAGGAAAAGAAAGAGAAGAAAAATTCGTGACTCACCAGCCCATTAGGGCCTGCGCTTGACAATACGACTGCTGCCCACTTAGATGGCCTGCAGATACCACGTGGTCGACGTAAAGATCTCTTCAGCCGTAATGTTTGGCTTTCTTGACCGGATCCGCTCTCTCTCTCAATTCAGATAGCTACTCAGTTGATCTCACGAGGCTGAGTACCTCCGTTTCAAGCTTCAGTTGAGAATTAAAATCCCTAGACTGGTCAGGAATGGAATCCTTGGCCTCTGCCTTAGAGGCAGGCACGCTACCCTAAATCATGGGGCTGGCCCCTATAATAATAATAATAATAATAATAATAATAATAATAATAATAATAATAATAATAATAATAATAATAATAATAATAATAATCATAATAATAATAACATACATACATACATACATACATTTCGTTTCACGACATAACAACCCTGTCCTCATAGCACTACTCTAGAGTGACAGGTATTGTTACGGAAATAGTTTCTGGATGTTGCCACGTTTACTATATCACTCTCTTTTTCTCTAGTGGCCCTTTTTTACCTATTGTCGGAAAAACTACAGTAATATGGTTTTAAATTTGGATACCGTAAATAATAAAAAGAAGAACATTAGCCTGGATTTTTATGTATAGATAGGATAAATCGTAAAATCTTGAAATGTACTTCCCAGAATTTGTGGCTATACCTCAAGATGACCATACATCAAATTGCCTGCTTACAGAATGTATGCATGCATATTGCACATAATAGAGCCATAATACTGCGTATTACAACTGAGTTGGTCATTTCCAGAACTCACACTCTTGGGTAAATTCGATAATAATAACAAAACTTATGCCACACTTGTCTTTGGGGTGTCGAGCTTGGAGAGAATATTTCTAGAATTGTAAATGCATTATTATTATTATTATTATTATTATTATTATTATTATTATTATTATTATTATTATTATTATTATTATTATTATTATTATTATTATTATTATGTATCAATTCAAAACCAAAACATGCCAGCAGACCCATATTCAGCTACTACATATAATGAAATAAGTACATTAGACCCACCCATCTAATCTTCCTCTTCTTCTTGGTTCATGTCCGAGTCGTTTATAGAAATTATAACTTGATTATTGAACATTACAATTATAATGTTGTCAAACCATTCACAAGAAAAATGATACAAACACAGCAGGTGGAGTTCAAACGATTAATACAAAGCTACTTATGCACACTCTAGGGCACTACAACAGTAGCTGAAGACCTGCAGAAATCTGACAACACTGATGTTTGAGGGATCAGCTTGCTGTTTCTTTGTCGGTCCTTTCAGTAATTAGTGTCATGCGCCCGTTTTATAATTTCTGACCCGGACAGCCGAAGATTTTAACAATAAAAAATAGAGTGAAGTCTGTTCGGAACGAACTTCTTCCTAATTCCATCCCCAAGGACATCGTCGTGAAGAACCAAACATTGAATAACGTTAAAGCATTACTCGCAAAAAAACTAAGGATACAACTAGGAGGAGCTGGAAAAACTCACGTTCTCTTTGGACCTTTCCATGGAACAATAACGCCTACTTGGCAATTAGGATAACAACAAGGATAGAGAGGTGTTTGATGTGATGGACGCTGAAGACTTTGAGATTACTTCATCGTTTTTAATATTGCCAGTATGTTTTTAAAATGAAGATTCGACTGTTACAGGAACGAACGGTCTCGAAGTCATCATGATATCCGGACCATGAAAAAGTTAATTTTGTTGGTTACTTCACTAGATTTTTACTTTATGCTTTCATAGAGCCAACGGCCGTAGCCGTGTTGAAACAGCGGATCCCGTGAGATCTCCGAAGTTAAGCAACATTGGGCGTGGTCAGGAGTTGGATGGGTTGCCACGCGCTGTTGGTGGGGGTTAAGGGAATGGAGGAGCGGAAAGGAACTGGCCACCCTACCGCACGTAAACTCCGGCTCAGGAACACCTCTGCGGAGGTTCGGACCTGCCTTCGGGCAGAATAAACCTTACCTTTCAGATTAAATTCCTTCCAAGTTCAGCACAGCCAGGAACTATCTAAGTTGTTTAATGTGTTCAGATGATTATACTGTAAGTTCAAGAGAAGAGGGGTTAATTTCAGCATGGAAAAAATTACTTGACATCAAATATTTTGCGATCATTTATTTTATTTCATTTGGCTGTCACTCCCCGGTTACTTGTTTCAAAGGATTGTAATATTTCAGCCTCTTGCATTTTATAACACTTAAAATGAGTTCAGAACACGTAGACAAGAAAAACGTCAGACCTAATGTTATAACTCTCTGGCAAGTTTCGGCAAGAGGAAGTTAAGACAGGTTTTGCAAATCAGAACGTGATGAAGATGGCCGTCGATGCAGATGAAAAACCTACCAGATTTTCCTTCCACTTGCAAAAATTGCTATCCATGAACTTTAAATTATTATAGTTTGAAAAACTCGTTTGTGAAATTATATAGAATTTAACATTAAAATAAGCGATTCTCTCCTGGTTTATAGAAACAAAATCATTAATTTCCTCCGTTACGTTTATGGTGTGTTTAGCAAAGGTTTGCAGGTGTACGACCCGTTTATTAGGTTGTAGAACAAAATAACGTTAGGTGCAACTCATTAACGTGGTATTCTATTTCTTTCATCAACGTACAATTCCCTATCTATATCAGTTCTTGTTCGGAGGTATTTTTAATACGTCTTCCTTTTACGTTTACAAGCTGCCTTGACTTCATTATTTCTACAAGATGTTCGCTGTTCGCAACTCTACACGTTGTTCCCAGGCATTCCCTTGTCACGTCTACTACAGCATTTCAGTATGCCGCCCACTCTCTGTCCATACATTCCTAAATATTCCTGAATTCTGGGCAGTTGTTATGTAGTCTACTATGAATCTGGTGCTCCTACCCTCCCAAGTGTAACGGTAAATAGCCTTATGCTTGAAGAATGAATTCACATCTGCTAATTCGATGTTAGCATAGAAGTCCAGTAAGCGTTTCCCATTTCTATTAGCTTTCACATCTTCCCTATATTTATCCATCAGCTACTCAAATCCTTCAGTTCTACTTCAAATTCTCGTATTGTAATCGGCCAATTAAGACTGTCTAATCCTTGCTGTTGACCCCGACTACGATGCCACTTTCTGCTTCTTGAAACTCGTCTACCGAGCGAGTGGCCTGCGCGGTTTGGGCCATGTAGCTGTCAACTTGCATTCGGGAGATAGTGGGTTCGAACCCCACTGTCGGTAGCCCTGAACATGGTTTTCTGTGGTTTCCCACTTTCACACTAGGCAAATGCTGGAGCTGTACCTTAATTAAGACCACGGTCGTTTCCTTCTCACTAATAGCCTTTTCCTATCCTATCGTCCCCATAAGACCTACCTATGTCGGTGCGACGTAAATCAATTTGTGCTAAACTTAAGAACGAGACAGATAAAGCAACATAGCATACCAACTATGCGTTGGAAATGAATGAAAGTGCAGTAACACGTTGCCAGAGGTCTCCCACACTTGCATAGAAACCTGGCGTGAGGTCAACGCGACTATAACGCCAAATGTGTCTGGCGAGGCAGTTGAAGGGACGGAGCAAGACAGTGTGAGTCAATCAGCAAACTGTTTACGGTGCATTGTGGTGGTGTTCTTCATTGCAACATGGTTCGGAGACAACATTTGGATGACTTCACACGGAGAAGAGTCATCGGGAAACTGGAAGAAGGACGAAGTGTGCCGAGTGTATTCCAGGAGTTTGGTATTGCTCACAGCATTGTTTCACTTGCATGGAGAGCATTCCGAACCAGAGGCACTGCTGCCTGAAGAAGAGGAGGGAGTCGACCCCGGTCAACTACAGCAGCAGATGACCGCTACATTGTGTAACATGCAAGAAGAGACTCACGTCAAACAGCGGGTGCAATTGTTACCACATTTATGAGGACTGCAAGGCACCCAAGCGCACGCTCCACAGTGGCACGGCCACTGCATGGAGGTGATCTGTTCGCCCGTCGATGTGTTCCGTTAACATCGCAGATCGGCGGCACCGTTTGCCGAGAGGATCGGGTCTGGACCGACGAGGAGTGGGGTCATGTGCTGTTCTCAGATGAGAGCATATCCAGTCTGGGTAGTGATTCTAGACGTACCCTCACCTGGCGAGAGGTGGGAACACGTACTGCACCCAGGAACGTTGTCGAACATGATCATTTTGGTGGTCCAAGCGTTATTGTGTGGGGAGGCATAATGTTGCATGGGCATACCGACCTCCAAATCTTTAAACGATGTAATTTACTGTATCTGAATAAAACTGTCATTTCTGTTCGACTCACCACATTGCGTTTTTATTTCACTTTTACATATTTTAAATTATTAATTATGTTTTCATTGTGCTCTATCCAACTCAATTTGTACGCAGCTTAACTTGTACCATAAGCAAAATAAAAAAATATTATGATTATTTATTTATTTATTTATTTATTTATTTATTTATTTATTTATTTATTTATTTATTTATTTATTTATTTATTTATTTATTTATGTATCCGTTTACCGTCCAGGTTTGGCCTTTCCCTCGGACTCTGCGAAGGATCCTACATCTACCGCCTCAAGGGCAATATCCTGGTGCGTGAGATTTTGAGTCAGGGATACAGCTGAAGAGGAGGACCAGGATCTCGCCCAGGCGGCCTCACCTGCTATGCTGAACAGGGGCCGTGTTGGGGATGGGAAGATTGGAAGGAATAGACAAAGAAGAGGGAAGGAAGCGGCCGTGGCTTTAAGTTAGGTACCATCCCGGCATTTGCCTGGAGGAGAAGTGGGGAAATCATGAATAAATTCTTCGAGGATGGCTGAGGTGGGAATCGAACCCTCTCTCTACTCTCCACTCAGTTGACCTCCCGAAGCAGAGTGGACCACGTTCCAGTCCTCGTACCACGTTTCAAATTTCGTGGCAGAGCCGGGAATCGAACCCGGACCTCCGGGGGTGGCACCTAATCACACTAAACACTACATCACAGAGACGGATTATTATTATTATTATTATTATTATTATTATTATTATTATTATTATTATTATTATTATTATTATTATTATTACTATCGCCAGTGTCTCAGAGCATTACACACACAACCTGGTTTTAACTGCGAAGGGAGTTTGACCGTTCGCGTAAGTGGTCGCGCCAGCTAGAAAGGGGTTTTGAAAGAGGAGATAACAATTTTAAATTTGGGAACATCGTGGTATTTGTCTAGAGATGAAGTGGGGGAATCCACGGCAAACTACTTCAAGGATGACCAAGTATTGGGATTTCAACCCAGCTGTAATCATGTGTCTTCAAGTAGTTGAATGCATTTTGCTCCACTCCTCGCACCAAATTCCAAACCTCTGGCAGAGTCAAAAATCCAACCGGGGACCTTCAGGACTGAGATCTCAACAAGTGCCCCGAGAGCGAAATTTACGGAACTTATCTTGTGGCAACTTATTGAGATCCCAGTCCCGAATGTCCCAAGAGCTGTTTTCCGTAGCATTGGTATAATTTGGCAAAATGTTATGTATTATATTATTTGCTCTCTTACCGAGCTCGATAGCTGCAGTCGCTTAAGTGCGGCCAGTTTCCAGTATTCGGGAGATAGTAGGTTCGAATCCCACTGTCGGCAGCCCTGAAAACGGTTTTCCGTGGTTTCCCATTTTCACATCAGGCAAATGCTGGGGCTGTACCTTAATTAAGGCCACGGCCGCTTCCTTCCCACTCCTAGCCCTTTCCTGTCCCATCGTCGCCGTAAGACCTATCTGTGTCGGTGCGACGTAAAGCAACTAGCAAAAAAAAAAAATAATAATAATAATAATTGCTCTCTTAAATGCTTGCGTACTCCAACTGGTGTGTACCACAGTTGAGAAACAAACAAGGACATTTCTCTTGTAATTAGGAAGTCCTCAAGTGGCATGTGATAGGAGAGAACTACAAGGTAAAAAAAGCAAAACAAAGTCATCTCCGTACAGGCCATGAAGGCCCTTGGAGCGGTGGAAGGTAAAGGCTTCCACTATCCATAACCTCGGCACTTGATGGGGTGGAGTGGTTAGCTCTACGCCCGGCCGCCTTTGCCCCCAGGAATTAACCTGGTACTCATTTTTGGTGTAGGCTGAGTGAACCTCAGGGCTTTGTGCACGTCCAGAAGTGGAAATCTCGTTTCTTATATTTTACCACTTCCTGACGGGGATTCGAACCCACGTCCTTCCGGGCGAACCCAGCACGCCTTTACCGCCTCGGCCAGGCAGCCCCTAGAACTACAGGGTAACATAAGTTATTGTGTTTTCGATTGTGAGAAACAACAAGGTAGACTGCAGCGTGAATGTCGGTAGGGGAAGTAGGAGGGACAGAGACCTTGCCATATGCAGTAGGCGCGTTACGCACTCAGATCTGTCATAGCTCGAGCAGCGGCGAAGGGAAATTGGGTAGTGCTGGGGACGGAGCGGAGCGGAGCGGAGCGGAGCAGTTGTTGTGACGTCATCACCCGGTAGTACCGAGTGAACTACCGAGTGAATGTCCTGACGCGGGACATTTAAACACGTTATAGGTATGGCACTGCGAAGATATTGCATCCCCCTATTAATACCCTTCTCTCACAACGTAACAACTGTAAATAACTGCATATATATTCACTATAATTGTTATATACGTAACTGCTAGGGAGTAGGAGGTAGTATGTGGAATAAATGTTAGTAACTCGTATAGTTAACTAATTCGAATAGTGAAACAAAGTATAGCGCACACTTACCGAAAGAGTTTGTATACAAGGGGATTGGTAGTTAACAGAAAAGTAATGTATTAACAATTATTTCGTAAGTTCATGTGATACGGTACACTGTTCATGAGAAGAATAACCTGAATATAAAGAATCTTATCAGAATATAATGAAAAACACTGACATAATTTCATGTACAGTATGACAAAAGTAATTACGTAAATGAACGTTGACTGGAATGTCCTTCTTTGCAAATGTGATTACAAAACATATCTGACAACATACTACTACACGTACCAATGCCAAACAGCTATCAGTAGAATGCTTCTATAAATACAGTTATTATATTATATTATATTATATTATATTATATTATATTATATTATATTATATTATATTATATTATATTATATTATATTATATTATATTATATTATATTATATTATATTATATTATATTTGATGTGCCACCACCCGTCGCGTATGTGCGGCCACAAAACTTGCATTTTGCGTGTTTCCTATTATCAGTGATGTCAAAAAACTGCCAGGCATCCGACGGTTTTCGTGGCATTTGTGGAACAACGTTCTGTAAACATTTCTTTAAATTCCTTTAAATATTCTAAAAATATAACTACTATCTACGAATATGTTTAAATATCACACTAACACCACAAATATAATCTCTCACAACGTAACAACTGTAAATAACTGCATATATATTCACTATAATTGTTATATACGTAACTGCTAGGGAGTAGGAGGTAGTATGTGGAATAAATGTTAGTAACTCGTATAGTTAACTAATTCGAATAGTGAAACAAAGTATAGCGCACACTTACCGAAAGGGTTTGTATACAAGGGGATTGGTAGTTAACAGAAAAGTAATGTATTAACAATTATTTCGTAAGTTCATGTGATACGGTACACTGTTCATGAGAAGAATAACCTGAATATAAAGAATCTTATCAGAATATAATGAAAAACACTGACATAATTTCATGTACAGGATGACAAAAGTAATTACGTAAATGAACGTTGACTGGAATGTCCTTCTTTGCAAATGTGATTACAAAACATATCTGACAACATACTACTACACGTACCAATGCCAAACAGCTATCAGTAGAATGCTTCTATAAATACAGTTATTATATTATATTATATTATATTATATTATATTATATTATATTATATTATATTATATTATATTATATTATATTATATTATATTATATTATATTATATTATATTATATTATATTATATTATATTATATTTGATGTGCCACCACCCGTCGCGTATGTGCGGCCACAAAACTTGCATTTTGCGTGTTTCCTATTATCAGTGATGTCAAAAAACTGCCAGGCATCCGACGGTTTTCGTGGCATTTGTGGAACAACGTTCTGTAAACATTTCTTTAAATTCCTTTAAATATTCTAAAAATATAACTACTATCTACGAATATGTTTAAATATCACACTAACACCACAAATATAATCTAACAGACTTTACATTATCTACAAAACATAACAAGCGTAGGAAATATATACGTACATTCGAAACACACAGATTGAATACAGGTACTTTCGTACGTGTGTTGTGCGCTACACTGTGCTCAGGTCCTCCGCGAGTACTCGCAGTTGTAAACGGAGGGGATCGGTGGTGCGCTCTACCGCTACAACCGGATTACTGATCGGTATTACTCGCTCCGTCCCCACCTCTAAAATTGGGTGTCGAAGGAGCTTGGGCGGAGTTGTCTAGCCGAATTAACTACACGAATATATCAAATCTTTTTTGATAATGCTGTGGCTGACCACACCGCCAGGCATTAAGTTCTAGTCGAGCGATCTGACCCTTCGTGGTGCACCTCGAAGTAGGCAGTCACAGGTCCTCTGAAGGTGGCCATAGAGGAGGACAGCAGCCAAACATGTGTGAGTTTTCCACGTGTCTGATAAAACAATCCCATTTCTCTTGCACCACAAAAGGAAGGCGTTCAAGTTCAGCAAATAGGTAACCCACACACTGTTGGAAACCGTCAAGTGGCAGTCTGTCGTTGCTTTCTCTGCATCGCAACGTACCCATACAGGATCTCTCATATAAACCCAGCTACGGTAGCTGCAGTATGGGAGGCTCGTGCATAGTTCTTGACCTTGCAAGCAGACTGCACTTGTTCGACCTGGCAAGCATGAGTCGCCAGTCTGAATCTCAGCTGTTGAAATGAAATGTCGTATGGATTGTAGTGCCGGGAGATCCCAGGACGGGTTCGGCTCGCCAGGTGCAGGTCTTTCTATTTGACCCGCTTAGGCGACCTGCGCGTTGATGAGGATGAAATAATGATGAAGACAACACATACACCCAGCCCCCGTGCCATTGGAATTAACCAATTAAGGTTAAAATCCTCGACCCAGCCGGGAATCGAACCCGGGACCCTCTGAGCCGAAGGCCAGTACGCTGACCGTTCAGCCAACGAGTCGGATATTTCAGTTGTTAACCTGGTGAGACAGTTATCATTACAACACCGTATTGTCGTATATAAAAGTTCTGGTTTCATCTTAATGGTCGAATGAACAGTCATGACTCTTGCTTTTGGTGGGCAGAAAATCCTAATGGTGTTTATGAAGTCCCTCATTATGATAGGAAGATTGGTGTTTGGTGGGCTGTTAGTGCAAGACGAATAATTGGACCTATTTTTTTTTCGAGACGACAGTAAATGCAGAGAGATATACCAAGATGACATTTTGACACCGTTCTTCCATCAGTTAACGGAAGAAGGACAATCGCGTGGGTGGTTTCAAAACGTTTCAGCCCCTGTTCATACAGCAGAAGATTCCCTTCTTACAATCTTGGAAGTGTTTGCAGACAGAGTGATCAGTGCTGGTCTATTTCCCCCTCGTTCTCCAGATCTAACAGTGCGAGATTTTTTACTTGTGGGGTAAATTGAGAGAAAAAGTATATCGAACAAATCTTCCCACATTGGAGGAACTGAAAGAAAACATTGCGAATTAAATCAGAAACATTACAGTGGCAGAACTCACTCGCGTCAGGTCAAAATGTGGTTACCCGTATAACCAAGGGAGGACGACACTTCCAGCATCTTTTATAAAGTAAGATTTCATATAAGATTGTATACATGCTTAAAGCAGGGCGGCCGTGCGCGACAAAAGCTCGGCTGAGGCAGTTGCCGTAGCGCAGAGTACAGACACCGTGCGTTCGGTCTGAGTTTATATGAGAGACCCTGTAATTGATCGAGTGTTCACCGGTTTACTGCTCCTGCATGACAATGCACGGCCACATGTGGTGTGAGTGGTCGGGCATATCATACAGCGACTGAACTGGGAGAAACTATCGACCGTACTCTCGGACCTTGCGCCAACAGATCACCTCTTCCATTTCTTGGACAATCAGCTACGTGGGAAATACTTCGTAAACGAAGCACTCGTGCAGCAGACACTCACGGATTTCTCTGCACCTTTTATAGCCAAACGCATTGAATGAAGGTACTGGATACCGATGGCGATTACTTTGAGGACTAACGGTATATGTCATGTGCTGAATAAGCCTACTTTACTAATCTTGACAATCGAAAACTGCAAGAATTTAATTGGTTACCTTACAGTTAATCTAGTAAATCGTTGCAAACCTCGCGGTGTAGGGCTAGCGCGCCTGCCTCTTACACGGAGGCCTCAATTCCAGATATTTTAATTCTAGACCGAGGGATGGAATGGAGTTCACTCAAATTTTAGAGGCCAGCTAAGGTGATTTACGATACACACAAGCAGAGCAATATTTCAGAAGATATCTCTACACTAACCATAACGTATTCCAAAATATGCAGGCCATCTGGTTCAATGCATTGAGTGCGCACCTAGTTCACCATGGTTGACTTTTATGAAGTATTAAAACGCACAAAAACTTACCGCCCGGCTCCATGGTTAACTCTTTAGTATGCTTGCCTTTCTTCCAATAGGTCCTGAGTTCGATTCCCGGCCGGATCGGAGGTTTTGGCCTTAATTGGTTAATTCATTTGGCTCGGGAACTGGGTGTAAGTGCTGTCTTCAATATTTGATTTCATCCTAGGCAAGGCCTAATTCTCACAGACGAGCAGGTCGGTCGAAAAACCAGCACCAGGCGTCTCCGGAGGCCATATATTTTATTATTATGATTATTATTAATATTATTAACTTGTTATTATTGAAAAAAATATATATCGGGCGAGTTGGCCGTGCAGTTAGGGGCGCGCAGCTGTGAGCTTGCATCCGGGAGATAGTGGGTTCGAACCCCACTGTCGGCAGCCTTGAAGATGGTTCTCAGTGGTTTCCCATTTTCACTCCAGGCAAATGCTGGGGTTGTAGGCCTACCTTAATTAAGACCACGGCCGCTTCCTTCCCACCCCTAGGTCTTTCCTGTCCTATCTTCGCCATAAGACCTATCTGTGTCGGTGTGACGTAAAACAAATTGTAAATATATATATATATATACCAATGAGAAGCGCACAACACTTCAGGTAATCGATCCTTGGAGGGAAGTAAGTGAATGGTTCAGTTACATATTTTGGTGGTGGTGATGATTATTGTTTTCAGAGGAAGTACAACCGAGCAACTATCCTGTATTAACACTTATCAGAGGGAAAAATGGAAGGGATCGTACCCTTCGAAAAAATGAGGGTATCAACCAAAGAAAGACAAGGGCTACAAAGGGCGTGGAAATTAAAGACTCCTTAGGACTCGACACCTAATACCGTCGGGATCGGAAAAGAACAAGAGTTGACAAGGAAGTAAGGAGCTTGGCACAAGTAAGAGGAAGCAATACCAGGACTCAGCTAAGGGTCCCGTGGTCGCCAACCCACGTTCCCATGTTACGAGCCCCTGAGGTCCCTTTTAATCGTCTCTCACGACGGCAGAGGATACCGTGGAGGCATTCCACACCCCCCGCATCCACGAAGGGTGTTGATTTTTTGAGTTGCCTTATTTGACTTAGATAGATAACGAGAAATGTTTATTGACCTGATCAGCGAATTACTACAAGTGGACAGAGTTAGCAGTTTTTCGAACTACAATTTGTAAATCCATATACATCGCGGAAGATAGTTCCATTTCTCTTCTATTTGGGCTTATGCGAGTTTACATACTGCTGGCACTAAGAATGGAAACGAATGCTTCCACAAGCATCTCAAAGAGATCTATCCACATGTGCTATTAACATTTTAGGCTAAACCATAGATGAAGTTTCGAGGTGTCAGCAGAAATCAGTTCCGAAGAAGGCAGGGAATGAAATACATAGGCCTAAGCACTCCCAAATATTAGGTAGAGTACGGCAGATTAGAATTCCTTAAGATCAGTCTAATAAAATTGCTGGTAAACTAAAAAAAAAAAAAAAAACCCAGGCAGACGAGTTTTTAATGCAGAACAGTTTGCATCAAAACTCAAAACTAACGTTAGAATTTACTTCTAACGTACACAGTTTTTAACCACAATTTTTCAATCTTTTGTCTGTGGTTAACGTAAGAGGTGGTGGTGGTGGTGATTATTGTTTTAAGAGGAAGTACAACTAGGCAACCATCCTCTATATAACACTAATCAAGAGGGAAAAATGGAAGGGATCCGACACTTCGAAAAATGAAGGTATCGGTCAAAGAAAGACAAGGGCCACGAAGGGCGTGAAAATGAAAGACTCCCTAGGCCTCCATACGTAATACCGTCGGGGTCTGAAAAGAACAAGAGTTGACCAAGTGAGGTCGGATAGGATAGATGAAAGTGAGGAGTCTGGCACAAGTAAGTGGAAGCAATGCCAGAACTCAGCTAAGGGCCCCGTGGTTGCCAACCCACGCTCCAAAGGTCAGAGCCCCTGGGGCCCCTTTTAGTCGCCTCTTACGACAGGCAGGGGATACCGTGGGTGTTATTCTACCGCCCCCACCCACAGGGGGAAGGTTAACGTAAGACAGGTCTGTAAAAGTAGCAAGGAAAATTTAGTGTAATTTTCATGCTTTCCTTGATGCATTTACCATACTACACACTAAACACTCACGATTCTGTTTGAAAAGAAGGGATTACTGCTGACAACAAAACATAGGTATTTTTCATTCCATGACCTGACCCCATCTACTGGTCAGCGTCCGCACCACTCCAGGTCATCGATAAATTGGTCATTATGTCTTTCTAACTGCAGAATTGCGTGTCTTCAGTACATCATGCACTGTTGGGATGCTACTCGTTATACCAGAGTAAGAAAATCATCTGTCTGTCTGTCTGTCTGTCTACCTGTCTGTACACGCATCACGAGAAAACGGCTGAAGAGAATGTAATTGAAATCGGTATGCAAAGTCGGGGAATAAGTCGCTACAATCTAGGCCATAAATAGTTTTATTCACTCTGAGTAAAATGGTGGTTAAGGTGAAGGCCTAACATCCCCCTGTAGGTGGGGGCGGTAGAATAACACCCACGGTATCCCCTGCCTGTCGTAAGAGGTGATTAAAAGGGGCCCCAAGGGCTCTGAACTTTGGAGCGTGGATTGGCGACCACGGGGCCCTCAGCTGAGTCCTGGCCTTGCTTCCACTTACTTGTGCCAGGCTCCTCACTTTCATCTATCCTCTCCGACCTCTCGTGGTCAACTCTTGTTCTTTTTCGACCCCGACGCTATTAGGTTTGCGAGGGCTAGGGAATCTTTCATTTTCACGCCCTTCGTGGCCCTTGTCTTCCTATGGCCGATACCTTCATTTTTCGAAGTGTCGGACCCCTTCCATTTTTTCTCTCTGATTAGTGTTATATAGAGGATGGTTGCCTAGTTGTACTTCCTCTTAAAACAATAATCACCACCACCACCTCAAGGCCTAACAGTTAATTCTCAAATATGTAAGTTATTAGTGGTCGTATCGATAAGTACTACATAACTGAAGTTAAATTTCCGATCATTTATGTCTTATACATTGTTACCGTACCGGCTATGATTACAGAGATATTCACGAATTTAGATTTTTATTATTAAGTCCGTAAACAGAATTTAATGGAAATCGGTATGTAAAGTCGGAGAATAAGGAACTAGAGTCTACGCTATAAATAATTTTATAAGATTCCCTAATATCGCAGAGTCGAAAGAAAACCAAATGTGTCCGGCTACAATATATAAAGCTCATAAAATTGATCAACAATAACATTTAATGTGCCATTGTTTGTTGTGGTGTACATTGTGGCTTCTGTTGCTACTCATCTCCGATAGATAGGATTACTGCTGCTTACCGAGTTTTTTAAAAATTTGCTTTACGCCACACCGAAACAGAGGTCTTATGGCGACGATGGAATAAGAAAGTGCTAGGAGTGTGAAGGAAACCTTGGCCTTAATTAATGTACAGCTCCAGCATCTGCCTGGTGTGAAAATGGGAAAACACGGAATACCATCTTCAGGGCTGCCGACAGTGGGGTTCAAATCCACTATCTCCCGGATGCAAGCTCACAGCGGCGCGCCCCTAACCACACGGCCAACTCGCCCGGTCGTACCGAGTATTACAGCCTAAATATTGGCGGGAAGTAGCTGGGGAGTTAGATAACTTTCTTCTTTAGCATGCCATTCCTCTGGTTCGTAAATTTTCTGATGCAACCGTTACGTGACACACTGGTTCATCATAGCATTCGAGCTGTTGAATCCCTACTCTGAGGTACTGATTAGAATGAGCAGTGTGCATATGTAACGGAATAATGGCAGAGGAGTGTTCACGGCTGTCTGCGGCCTGGTCATTCCAGCTCTGGCACTTTGGACTGTTAGATCGGCACCGTAGTACAGTTCATTAAACGTGAGAAAATGTGCAGTTATTCATTTGATCGAGTAATTTATATGATAACATTGCTCTTAATCGCTACATTCCTACTGATATTTTTGAAATGACCTATGTTGACTTCAGTTAGAAAGACCACAAAGTCAGTCTTTCTGAGAATCCCGTAGCGAAGTACGGGCACATCAGCTAGTCTGAAATAAAATCACACCATGTGTTGTAATCTCGTGACACCCTTAAGTTGTAGATGAAACCCGATGCTGAAATATACATCACCCCAAACAGACGTTCAGAATGAACCATCAACACTTGGTCCGAGGGGATCTTGCGTTACATCGTTCTGAAGGAAGAAACAGCGAAATGCAGGGAAACATTAACTCACTGTGCGTTTAGAAGAAACGCCAAACACTGAAGTTAAATAAAAAGTGATAAACTGATAAAGCACTCAAAAAGTCTTCTTACTAAACCAACTTTCAGGTTATGAAACAGTTACGACGTTAAATTCGTTCAAGTACAATTCCACAGAATAAAAATATGAAGTATTTCCAACTCTACATAACTACAACTATTATTACAAATCTGTCTATCTACATTTGTCCCCTTAAACTACACCACAAGTCATCGGTAGACCAACGTCTCACCTAAGAAATATAAATAACGTAAAATAAAATATTATAACAGCTGACGAATCGAAACCGCATTCGTAGTGTAAATTGAAGGGTTGATAGGAACAAGACCGACTCCAATCCTCAGACCGTAATATATAAAACACATGGCGGCCGAAGTAGCCGGACTGCTGGTATTGGCTAACACGAAAATATCAGGTACATATTATATAAAGGGCGGTAATTTAACATGATAAATGTAACATCGAAGAGCAAATCACTTTTACACGTATGAAAACGCTTCGGCAACAAGTACGCACCACATATAATCAACTAGAATCACATATATTTTACTAGAAAAGAGCCCAACATGCTGATTATTTAGAAATTTCAATTCGTCAAATAACGTTTTCTCTTAGATTTCACTTCGCTGGATAGATGAAAATACATGATAAAATTGTTAAAATGATATTTATAACATCATTTTGAATGTTTCAAAATAAATGAAGGTGCGGAATTCCTCGATTTATTCGCTCTTATAAGAACTGTGAAACGTAATTTGTTACCTTAGTTTTGAAGTGGTGGACAATTTCTTAAGTTTAACACCCAATGAATGGGGAGTACACCCGATATAATAATGTTATTGGCTTTTCGTCCAACTAACTACATTTCTTACGGTTTTCGGAGACGTCGAAGTGCCGAAAGTTAGTCCTGCAGTAGGCCTAGTTCTTTTTCGTGCCAGTAAATCTACCGACACAGGGCTGACGTATTTGAGCACCTTCAAATACCACCGGACTGAGCTGGGTTCGAATCTGCCAACTTGGGGTCAGAAGGCCATCACCTTAACCGCCTGAGTCACTCTGCCCAAGTACACTTGAAATGATCATGTTAACCCAATGAACGGCCCTGGTAATGTTAACATAATGTTGACATATGGCATAACAGCACTTCACACAATGATAGTAACCTTAGTAATGAAACGTTCAGACACTAAATATATAGGGGAAGGGGGGGGGGGGCAAGATGGGGACTCTAAGGAAAAAGTAGTTCAGGTGCGTTATACATGTTGATAATATGTTCATAAATAGTTCCATTTTGTTGCGTCACTATCTGTTTCTCATAGTGCACTAAAATAGTTTTTGAAAAGTTAAACACAAAAACTCCACACACAAAAAATCGGGGATACTACCAATGCCCCGTCTTGCCCCACATATGGGGCAAGACGGGGTGGAAGTTTCTTTGTCTCCATGGTGCTGCTACTGGCCTGGAAACTTGCATTTTTCAGTAAAAATTATACTAAAATTTGAATCTATTCCCATAACCTTGAATTACTAATATCAACGTAAAGTATTTCACCATAATAAACCATCATAAGGCTCGTAGATGGCATAATGAGCAAGAATACAATTTAAATTCATTTTTATGGTAAAAATATATGGATTTTTAAATGACCGATTTTTTTGTGTGACCTCCTGAGAGGCCGTGTGCAGGTCTTTAAAGCCGACTCCCGTGGGCGACCTGCGCGTCGGGATGAGAGATGGAATGGATGAAGATGAATGAAACTGGGCAAGGGTGTCGAAGGGAGTGGCCGTGGACTGTCAGAAGGTACCGTCCCAGCATTTGACTGGTGTTGAAAATGGGAAACCACGGAAAACCATTTCAAGGACGGCCGACGGTGAGGCTCGAACCCACGCGTCTACCGAGTCAGCAGAGAGCTTGGTTCCATGACCTATCGCTGCTCTTTAGCCAGCGTAGCCACTGCTGTCGGTAATGACTGATTGAGAAATCCATTACCCTTTGCACTCAGTATTTGGTCCCTTGGCCTATACCAGGGGGCATTATTTATAAAAATGAAATATGACTAGAAATTATGTAAGTACCTATAGGGTAAATACTATTTATCCTAAAGGGCAAGATTAGGACTGGGGCAAGATGGGGACTAGGGCAAGATGGGGACTAGGGAAAGATGGGGACTGGGGCAAACGGGGACGTCCCCATCTTGCCCCAAATGTTATACTGAGACTAACGGAATAAAAAATATCTTCATTTATTTATGAATTACCTCCACAAGCTCAATATATTGAACCCGACAGGGGCATGATCCAAGGACCTTAGGTTGATATCGATATCCGTAATTACGCACGCAACGCTATTAAAGGGAAAGAACGCTGAAAATGATTAATATTCATATCATTAATAGAGGTCATACCGGAACTAATTAATATTCATACCATTGAGATAGATAAATTGTGTATTTTAAAATTATTCGACGAGATTTCTTTGTCTGCGACTTATTGCGCAGTATTATCCTTTGTGTAGCGGGGGCCCCGCAGATGAAGCCAAGCCAACTTAGACCCGGGAGGGGTTACGAATGGGGATTCCCTGTGACATCACTCGAGAGAAGACATCCCTCCTCAAGGCTCACAGAATGAGGGGAAACTAACTTTTTCGAAACGGAATATAGGAGCCATCTTGGAATCGGACTGGCCAACTTAATTACCTACGAGGTAGAAAATTAATAAAACTCGAATTAGGGGATCATCTCCCGATTTAAAAGGGATAAATGTTACTGGGACATTTATTTAGAGTGTTTAATGTCCTCTTCCGTGATAACTTTCAGCAGAAGAAAGAATACTGTGTTGTTTCTGCGTGGAAAAGTACTGGGGCCATCTGGTTAGTCTCATGACACGTCCTCGACGGAGGGACTTCACCCCGTGTGGTAGGGGAAGCAGAACATATTTTAATTAATTTAAAGAGATTCACCGAAGGATAATTGAGTGGTTATGTCTCAATCGCACCAACTAGATACTGGTCACCGACCACCCGTACTATTTTACCTCGAGTACGCCGGGAATAGGCGCTACACAAATTAGTGGAAGGGGTATCGCTCCCTAGTAAAAACTACTGCAGGAAGGGAGAAGAGTCAGTCGGGATTTGTGGCTTACGGGCGGCGAAGCTACGTGCCGTCGAGCTTCCAGCGATCTTTTGTTTGAGTGAATTTCAATTTAATTTACAAGTGAAATCGCGTACTGTGCGTAAATATTGCAGAGATTGGATAGACGTGATGCTATTGTGTAAACTTTAAAGATCAGGGACGTGTCGCGAACATTAAATATAATTTGTAATAATATTATTATTATTATTACTACGGCGCTACTGTGTCGAGTAGTAACAAAGGTACGCGGAATCCGATACTGAATCGCGGATTGCGGAGTGAGGTCCGATATCGGGGCTGGACGTTCACACTGAATGTAACTACACAAATCTTGGAATAAATAGTGACGTGTTGTGTGCCTCAGGAATACTGCCAGCGGTTTCGTCAACCTAGAACAATGGACTCCCGGTTGGAAAGAAGAATGGTGCCTCCAGTAACTGCTTTGGTGCCTATGGGTCAGCACTAAACCAGCAATGGACTCCCTGAGCTGACAACGGGTCATCGAGATGGAGATGAGTATAAATCATAATTAATATGACGTAATCAGATTGGGCGGGGAACAGTTATCATTACCTGACGCTATAATGTTAAAGATTGTAACTTCAGTAATGTAGATGTGCTACCATGATACACGTAGCTTCTATTTACTTTATTTAATTAGTAACACGTCTGAGCAATCAATTGTAAATAAAGGGGTAATACGATAAGTTTGCATGCAGTAGTAGATTGACTTAATCATTTTATTTGGGGAAACTTGTAATTATTGATGCGTCAGGAGACTAATTGTTAGTAATTCAGAGTAATTCAAGTTAGGTTGTAGTTAGTCCAGTGATGATAATGCATGGCTGGTAAATAGTGTAATTTTATTCCGTGAGCACCCAGAACTACGAGATATGACTTCGGAACTGACATCCCAGGCCTCCACTGACATATATTTAGATAGGAAGTGTACGATTTTAATTGGCAGGCTTATCACAATTTAAGTGCAAATTGAGGAATATTTAATTCATAATTGTATTACCGTGTGACGATTTATCAGAAATCACGATTTAGATATGGATTAATTACACCGTTATTACGAGGAAGTTAATTATGATCACGCAGTATGGTCTAATTTCCAGGTAAGTCGTGTAGGGAGATGGTGTAATGATGAACCCAATAATAATAATAATAATAATAATAATAATAATAATAATAATAATAATAATAATAATAATAATAATAAATTGTAGTTATGGTAATCATGCAAGTATTGGTATCATAGAAACCGGTGTCGCGTCGCGGGATCATGATATTGTAAACGAATGTGTGTGTTGAATTGAAGTGAAGTATTGAGAGCCGATGTAATTTTGTTTAATGAACAATGAAGTTCAGTTTATTAGTGAACGATCCCCGAGATGGGGTGTTTTGTTAAGAAAGGGCGTTATGCCTGTGAAGGCCGAGGCCACTGACCACCCGCCGTGCAAAGGGGCTGGGGCAGTTGACCTAGTGAGGAGAAGTGTTGGTTTTTTTTTGTATGCTCGTTCGCTCGTGTAAGGGGGAGCCTTGAGTTGAAGAGAATGAGGGCGGAAGAATCGCCCAATAATGAAATATTCAACACGCCAGAATGATGTAGTCGCTAATAAATGACACGGCGATTGTTACCAGTACTTGTTAGCTTACTGTCATTACACACTTGAGTATAATCTAGCTTAGGGTTTTCAGAGTCCCACTTCCATCCCAAGGGGTGTCAGTTCAGTTCCCGACAGCGGCATTGGTACCCCAATGCTCAACCGAAGGCTGGATGTCTCACGTGTTTACTGTATATAATTTGTGTTCTTTAAGGGTTTATGTATCTTGTTGTGATTATATTGAGTTGCCGATGGTGTTGACCATCGGGGTGGTGAATTGTATACAAGTGAGGGTCGGTTCAAACCCGGGCGTTTGTTCCACATTTTTTTGAGTTCCTTCGTGGTATTTCGTTGGGGAATAGTTGTGTGTTTAGTATAGGGATTGCTCAGATTCGTTGCATGCATGTTAATCCTATTGATCAATGATGTCACATAGCCTCAGTGTCTATGATAAGTGTTTTCCCGTTCGAATCTCGTCATAATGGATCGCTCTGCGATAGATAATACTCGGATCCATCACATACGACTAAAAGTCGATAACAAACAACAACAATTGATAATAATCCATGTAATTCATTTGTATATAAATGCGTCATTACCATCATCATCATTAAGGCCTAATAAACCACTTGTATTAACCTAAACTTTAACCCGAATGTGTTCTCATTGTAATTAGGTATGATCCGTCTCCTACCCTGTATGCCTTTAAGCTTAGTCTTGTTAAGCGCCTATTTGTTTTATTCCAACCCGTTAACGCCCTGTAGATATCATGCCGGAGCCATTAGGCGTAGGGACGGGTGCAATATATACATTAAGGTACAGTCTAATGGATAGTGTTCAAGAACAAATGTATTGCAATTCCAGCTTACCTCATCAAAGTCCAAAGGATACATATGTATAATATCACAGGAGTGAGAAACAGTAAAAAGGCCACTCCAAGCATCCAGATAGCTCACACTGACTAGAAGTCGTACAAACTGTGTAACCTTCATCTGCCCTTCAAGCTATTTCCATTTTCAGGCCAGTGGCAGCACCATGGAGACACGGAAACCCCCACCCCGTCTTGCCCCGTGTCCCCATCTTGCCCCCCCTTCCCCTAATTGGTTTTTACCCATTAAACAACATGAGTGCAAAAACTCTATTGACTAAATATTGAAATTTTACCACATGGACGAGCTTCAGTTCGGCGCTGTCTGCTTGATAACATATAACCACAGCATGAATCTGAAGGTGTTGGTAGTGTAAAATCCTACGTTACAAACCCAGCTTAGCCCTCAAGTCACTATATTTTCTGTGTAACAGTATACAGATTGCTGCATCTCTCATACTTAAAAGTTTTGTTATACTCCAAGATCTAGCCAAACATTTCCGCAGGCAAGGCACAGATTATTGTAAAATACACTTGCATCTAAATCACTCTACATTTTGGAGCACATAGGCACTGACGGAATAACACAATATCAGTTATATTCTATCTAAATTAATATTTTTCGAGGAACACGAATAGTTTGGAAGTAGAGAAATGGCTTCCCTAACCTCAGACTTATTCTCAAAATGATGTATGCACGCCACAGTTTTCTCATGGACTTCAAAATAATCACGATGTATATTCCTAATCCACTTCTCTCTTTATTTTCTATTCCGTAGAAAACTTAAGAATTATTTGTTTGGTGGGCATTGCCATAGTTAGATTAAAACCTGGTCCACCTAGTGCACTCATGTTCTTTAATAGGTAAAAACACGATCAAAACAAGCACATTCTCACATTACTGTGTGTAATTACAGATCCTATGTGTCCACTGACTCATATAAATACACTCGCACACTTATATTCTACAAAGAAACTAACATTTATCGTCAACTTTCATAAAATTACACCGACTACATACGATAACAAAAAACCAAAACAATCCCACATTTCCAACAATTCCGGCTACTCGATTCGTCATCTTTGAACGATCGAGAGTAGCATTAAGGTCTGAGGATTGGAGTCGGTCTTGATAGGAAAAACAATTCATGTCACTTTTTTTGTCGCAAAACGAGTTATCGATATCAACGGGGAGTGCAGGACGTCTGGCATCTGTTTATGCTTATGGTTTCGAGAAAAAACAGGTCTTGTCAAAGAATATAGCCTTTGATAATATCAGTGGTTCTGGAAAAACAACCTATGTCAAGTGCCAGTTCTGGAAGAACAACCCTTGTCAAATGACATGGGTTGTTTTTATCAGACGTTTGGCAACACTTGCATTGAAGGAATAACAACACGGATGGTAACAGGTGCAATGATGTAGCTCTTGATATTAGGCCCCGAAAGCGAAAGAGAGCACTTCATAAAAATGACCTAATCAAGAAAGCAAAACTCAGAGGTGAAGCGCATATTAACCATGTAGGCAAACAAATAAGTGCCAACAGAGTTGGAGATGACTGAAGGTAATATCTTTTCTAACCTCCAAAATCTTGTTAACATCCTGATACAAGAATGCAATGTTGTGGTATTTTTGCCATTATTGAAATGATACTTATATAATGCCTATATGACAGTGGGCATGTACGTTAATTGTAAAGAAAATGTCAATGTGGTTATTGGTTTGGTTTTGCAGGTTCAAGAGATACAAATGCTTTATTGCAGTAGGACCAAATCAGAGAGATTATATTTTCCAGTCGTTTTACACGTTACATTCCAAGGAAGTGCAAGATTCATATTTAGTTGGGATGATAACGTTAGCCGCCATCATCTCATCAGGTTACAATAGAAGAAAAGAACAATGAATCCATTTCAGAAGAAGACGAAGATTCAAGTTCACTCATAGTGCTGTGTTTCATTATAAAGTAAGGGTGCAGATTCCAGGAGAAACACAACTGTATGCAGTAGGCCTATGTCGAGATGCTACAATAACTAGAGCTAGGTTGCGCACTATTCAGTCACCTCCGGAAAGGCACCCTTGGAACGCAGAGGTAAATATGGACCTAGGCCGAACAAAATGCCTAATGAAATAGAATATCTTGTACAAGATCACATTAGATCATTCAAATCCAGGCAATCACACTACTCTCTCCGTGACAATCCACACACTTCATATTTGCCAGAGACCTTGACAGTTAAGCAGATGCATCAAATGTTTTTGGACTTGTACCAAATTGCTGTACCATACAAAGCTTATTGGTGTTCGGTGTTCCACGATCTGATACGTGCACAACTTGTGACTAGCTTCTGCAAAACATTAATTTTTCAACTGAAGAGGACAAACGACAGCTTCTTGCCAAGAAAAAACTTCACCTAAGAAAGGCAAAGGCATTCTATGAGCTGATGAGGAAATGGAAACAGAAATCTCGTGAAAGATTAGTGTCAGTTATATCCTTTGACTTCATGCAGAATTTACCCCTTCCACATATACAAACCAATGCTGTGTTCTATGCTCGCCAGCTATGGTATTATGTGTTTGGGGTACATGATCTCAGTGATGATAGGGTGTTTCTGTATGTGTATAGTGAATGTGTAGGAAAAAAGGGTCAAAACTGTGTTAACTCACTTCTTGATTACTTTTGCAATAATCACCATCACTTGAAAGAGGATCTTGTGCTGTTATCAGATGGTTGCTCAGGGCAGAATAAGAACTATGTGATTTTTTATTTTCTGCACATGCTAGTCCACTATTTCAAAATGTTTAAGTCAATCACCTACATTTTCCCAATTCGAGGCCACTCGTACTTACCAAATGACCAAGATTTCTCTATCATAGAGAAAATGAAGAGGAAAGTTATAGTTGAAACTCCATCTGAATGGGATGAAATAATGCGAAAATGTCGGTCAAAACCTAGCCCTTTCCAAGTTGTCAATGTTGATCAAGATGACCTATATGACGTCAAAGATTCTGTTGAGAAGTTTTTTTCTGAAGAATCCCGGGGCAGCAGTTAAACTTAAGGAAGCTAGAATGCTCAGAATAACACAAGAACACGAGTTCCTTGCAGTCAAAGATACTTACAATGGGGGTTGGAGGTCATGTGTTATAAGAAATAGGACAAAACTGCCAAACGAACTGTACCTCAAGAGACTCTACAAAGGCCCCATTCCGCTGAATCCTGGAAAACTTGGAGATTTGAAAAAACTGTATGGTGTGTTGAAGACCTGCAGTGTGTTATTTTACAAATCACTTGAAATGCATGTTGCCGGAGATTCTGAAGTCGATAATGATATTGAAGTTGATCTGTCAGATAACAGCAGCGGTGAAGACGAATAGAAATTGGTTGGCAGGTGAAATAGGAACTGAAAGAAACCTTTCTAATGAAAACTAGAATATGACGGTTCATTTATTTTAATATGCTGTAAGAATTGTTTCAGTGTTTTATTTGGATACTTAGGTGTCATAATATTATTGTTAGGAGAAATACAAGAAGGAGTTGCTTTATACGGTCGTTAATGTCCACATTACTGATTTGAATTTCTAGGAAAAATAACCCTTGTTAACGTGAACGTCCCAAAAAACGCACAATAACTTGAAGAGTTTTCTTAAGTAACTAAATCTAATACAAAGAATACATTGATAAAGCATGAAGCAATGTAAAACTATAATTTCAGTGTTATGCTCCTTTAAGGAATGAAGGTGTAATGTTTTTTTCACTCTTCTGAAAAAAGTATTTGTATTGACAAGGGTTGTTTTTCCTATCACCCCTTCAATTCCTCAATACAAAAAAAGTTGAGTGTCAACACACTGTACTATTGTAACATGCCGTATACCCGAACAATAAATTTCGAAGTAAAAGAAAAACAATGTAAAATGGAAAACGAGAGTTCGTCGAGCTTGAACGCACGCGGCTAAGTAGTAGGCATCAGTCTCCATTGGCTAGGTTTCCACGTGGAACAACCCTTACATTTAAGCCTCTACTGATGCAACGCTATGATAGAAGTACTTTCCAGCTAGTAAAGGTTATGCCGAAACCAGGCCTAAATAGCACCTGCTAATATCTTCCATACCTGCATCCACTACTGCAGACACTAACATCGCTCAAGTCGATTCATAAAAATGACTAAACTATGACTTGTCTATATACAAACGGCGTCCTGATCCTATCGTTGAGCCAACACTAAAGTGTATGCACATCACTAACAGTAATCATGTACATGCGACAGCACAATGATATCCGCATACCTCTAATAGTAATAATATACATGCGGCATCCCGAACCTATCGTTGAGCCAACACTATGGTATCTACACGTCACTGATACTGTCGGGTGAAATCGAAAATTGAAAACAATGTCCGGATATTTCAATCTAATTCTCATTGAAATTCAAACACAGGAAGTAAAATCCACTACAGAAATGAACTCGAATCTAGTACAATATTAACTGTGTCCATTTCCTACGATAAAGTGTGAAATCGAAATTAAATAACGAGTTTGAATAGTTCAATCTATCATTCATTAAAATTTAAACACATGCAGTGAAGTTCGCTAAATAAAAACAAGCTCAAATCTCGTCTGATATTACGTGATATTACTGGAAACAATAATCACAACCACCACTATACTTGCCGCATAGCTTAGGGTGTGAGGCTCCAAATAACCTGCAATGTCAACACTCCAAACATGTGTCATTGTAAACTCTCCAGTAAAATAAACTCTCATCAACATACGCAGAGTAAACTCTTAATCTGATAAATTCATTCTCTCACCCGCAATGTTTCCAATTCGCGATGTTTTTCGCCTTGTAAAGATCTTCTTCCTCCTCATCTTTTTACCCTCCAGGGTCGGTTTTTCCCTCGGACTCAGCGACGGATCCCACCTCTACCGCCTCAAGGGCAGTGTCCTGGAGCATCAGACATTGGGTCGGGGATACAACTGGGAAGAATGACCAGTACCTCGCCCAGGTGGCCTTATCTGCTATGCTGAAGAGGGGCCTTGTGGAGGGTTGGGAAGATTGGGAGGGATAGACAAGGAAGGGGGAAGGAAGCGTCCGTGGCCTTAAGTTAGGTACCATCCCGGCATTTGCCTGGAGGAGAAGTGGGAAACCACGGGAAACCACTTCGAGGATGGCTGAGGGGGAACGAACCCACCTCTACTCAGTTGACCTCTCGAGGCTGAGTGGACCCCGTTCCATCCTTCGTACCACTTTTCAAATTTTGTGGCAGAGCCGGGAATCGAACCCAGGCCTCTGGGGGTGGCAGCTAATCACGCTAACCACTACACCACAGAGGCGGGACCCGTAAAGATACAGAATAAAATTCAATTTCAGATAAGCAAGTATTACCTCGACCGTGTGTAAGAAAGTCTTTTGTTCGTTAGGTCGGTTACAACAAAATGCACTTGGCTGGTATCAAATAGAATCGTCAACTTGACTTAACTACGGTCTTACGTAAAACAATAATCATGGGAGAACATCACTTGTACTTAAAATATGCGTTATAACGCACTCACTGGGATATGACAACCCTTACATTTTTCAATCGCTCTGTTTTAACATAATTCAGGATCGCTACATGATTGCGCTCCACTTATACTGGGTACAGCCTGTCTGGGAAATAGTACACATTAACATATACACCCTGTCACAAAAAATCTTCTCCATCAAACTACAGGTTTTTTTTCGGCATCCTGTTTAGAACTGCCCACTCATAAAATACAGGGCTTACTCTGCCTCAAACTTTCTTCCTAATTATTCTCATAAATATTTCAGTCCTCATTTCGATCCATTTCTTCTTGCTTGAAGAAATTTTAAGTACAAGCTACCCCATACCCAGTTAACTTCATAATGATCTCAAAGTAGCTTCTCTGTATCTTCCCAGACCTCAAGAGAAAATAGCATGCCATGATTCTATCTCTCAATACACGGTGTTACAAAATCAAATTCTTAAATGCCAAAATTATCTCACTTGACTGGATTTCGATATAAAACAACCAAAAGACAGGCGAACTTCTCCTTCGGCATAATTAAGTAGATTTGTCCCTGTAAAATAAGCTTCATCAAATGATTCCAATATTCTTAATTACTTTCTCGTTAATGACAGTGCAGAAATCTCCCCCAACAGGGGTTATTAGCCAAAACTGTATTATTAATTTCCCGAGGTCTTCCGAAAGTATCCGTTCTCGCTCGATGTTTTGGATCACCTCCTGCTATGAGTAACAAAAAAAAAACATCAGGCTAGTTATTTCCCCTCTCGCAGGTGGCCCTACATAGCCGTGCGGCGGTTCTTTCTGCAATGTAGAATTATGGGCTCACGGTGGCAAATTCCCTGTCTGTTAGTATTTTCTTAAATAATTGTAAATTTATAAATTTATTGAAAACCTCCCTTGGTAAATTATTCCAATAAATGTATATTTGCCCCAGTTTGTCCTCTTGAATTCCAATTTTATCTTCATATTGTGATCTTTCCTACTTTTATCACTGAACTTACTTGTCTACTAATGTCACTCCAGCCCATCTCTCCACTGACAGCTCGGAACATGCCGCCGCTTAGTCGAGCAGCTCCTCTCCTTTCTTCCAAGTCTTCCCACTCCAAACTTTGAACATTTTCGTAACGCTACTCTATTGTTGGAAATCACCCAGAACAAATCGAGCTGCTTTTCTTTGAATTTTTTTCCAGTTCTGGAATCAAGTAATCCTGGTGAGGGGTCCCATACACTGGAACCATACTCTAGTTGGGGTCTTACCAGAGACTTATACGCCCTCTCCTTTACTTCCTTACTACAACCCCTAAACACCCTCATAACCATGTGCAGAGATCTGTAACCTTTGTTTACAATCCCGTTTATGTGATTACCCTAACGAAGATATTTCCTTACATTAACACCCAGGTACTTACAGTGATCGCCATGAGGAACTTTCACCTCCATCAAGCAGTACTTAAAACTAAGAGGCTTTTCCTATTTGTGAAACTTTTTTGCTAGTTGCTTTACATCGCACCGACACAGATAGGTCTTATGGCGACGATGGGACAGGAAAGGGCTAGGAGTGGGAAGGAAGCGGCCGTGGCCTTAATTAAGGTACAGCCCCAGCATTTGCCTGGTGTGAAAATGGGAAACCACGGAAAATTAGTGAAACTCACAATTTGACTTTTAACCCTGTTTATCATCATACCATTGCCTGCTGTCCACCCCCACAACATTGTCGAGGTCTTTTTGCAGTTGCTCACAATCTTCTAACTTATTTATTACTCTATACAGAATAACACCATCCGCAAAAGTTTCTCTAAAAAGGAGCGAGTAAGGTTAGATAACAAAATATTATAAATATTTTTTTCATTTAAATGCTTGTGTCATTTCACTGTTATAACAACGGTTCAATTTATTTTTCATGTTGACAGGTCTAGAATGAAGACTTCGCTGAAACAATGACGTGCGGAACAATGTGACCTTAGTGATTTTAGAAATGTAGAATAATATTTTAGCCACAATGAGAGGGCTTTGCAGTGTAGGATAGCAAGAAAAGAGGAAAGAAGTTAAGAGAATAGGAGGAAAGAAGAACGGATTGATCACCAACAGAAGTAAAGCATCAAAATACTCGTAGATGTATTATGCAACAAGAAGGATCAAATAAAATTTAAATTTTAAAACGAGAAACAGTCTAGCACACCAAAACAGGTTCTATTCGGTGTCTCTATTACACAGGAGCTACCTCAATTAAATAAAAAAACACTTAGCAGTTTAGAAGGAGAGAAACGATAGGATAATTTAATTACAATGGGTGGGGTGGGGGGGGTCATCAAATATCCCATCAAACAACGTTTGCTTCTAGTTTAACGTTGACGCAAGGATGGGGAAGGTTCAGGACTGGGAAGGCAGAGGCCGTGACCTTAATTAAGGTACAGCCCCAATATTCGCCTGGTGTGAAAACGGGAAACCACAGAAAAAAATATTCAGTGCTGCTGATGGTGGGATTCGAAAACCATCTCCCGAATGCAAGCTCACAGCTGCGCGACCCTAACCGCACGGCCAACTCGCTCGGTCCCATTAAACAAAGGCTAATCCGAGACTACATAGTCGAAGTACTTTTTTAACAATTCACAAATACAACGAAGTAGAGAATAAATTAATTTACAAGGCAGTTAAGAGATATATAGGGTCCATCGTATTCCCCTTCAAAAACAGATTAAAAGTTATTCATAACAATTTACAAAGATACGAAAGGCGTAGAAAAACACAATTTAAAATCAATCTACGTAGGATTCATTACATACCCCATTACACAGGGATAGCCTAACTCCAACCTATATTTTCAAAAAAATGGAATTACATTGCAAAATCCTTACAAACAGTGTACTAGCTTGTTGCCCAAGAAGTCAATCCCGTTCCCCCAACCTGGTACTGTACTGCCTAACATAAAATTTTAAGCAGTAGGCCAACTATTCCAGGGCCGAAAACTCACTTTAACCTATGTGCACCTATCCCTACGACAGTACCCAGCAGATTTATTTTCTACAATTGGCTGTACGTCGCACGACACAGATACTGTAGGTCTTATGGCGGCGATGGGACAGGAAAAGTCATAAGCAGACCGAAAGTTCCCTACAGGTAATTTCACAGATACGGGATGGATCCCGGCCGAGGCAGTTATTTGAAGGGTGGGAAAAATCTTGGTATTGCGTATCATAATTGTAGGCATGTTAAAAACCACTGGTGGCGTAATCTGCATACACCCGATAAATTAACACAGCCTTAAGAACCAACCATTAGAGTTTCGCTTCACTGCTAGATGACAAGGTAAGTGGAATGTTAAAATTATTATGTATTTATTTAATTTATTTAACATCCTTCCGGTTCATTGATTTTAATCCTTTCCCACTATGTATTCGCGTTTTCGAAGGTTATTTCAAACAAATTTTAGGTTCATTAATGCCGGTATCGAACCAACGCTTAAATTTACTCTCCTACAGATGGCATATTTGCAGTTAAAACTGTGGTCCTTATAATTCATTATGGAGAAGATAATCCCTGGGTAAATCAAGATAGGAGACTTTAGGATGCCGGAATTATAAATGTAGTAGACTGGAAGTTAACGACATGGAGTTGTCTCAGTTAAACATCCTCAAATGATATCAACTTCATCAAGAATAGAACCCGCTATTTTAGGAACAGAAAGAGAACTTTTGACCGAGTATGCCACTAAAAACCAAACCAAACCACATGGCGCAACAGCCCCGAAGGGCCATGGCCTACCAAGCGACCGCTGCACAGCACGAAGGCCTGCAGATTACGAGGTGTCGTGTGGTCAGCACGACGGATTCTCTCGGCCGTTATTCTCCGCTTTCTAGACCGGGACCGCCATCTCACCGTCAGATAGCTCCTCAATTGTAATCACGCAGGCTGAGTGGACCTCAAACCAGCCCTCAGATGCAGGTAAAAATCCCTGACCTGGCCGGGAATCGAACCCGCAGCCTGCGAGTAAGAGGCAGGCACGCTACCCCTGCACCGCGAGGCCGTCAGTATGCCACTAAGGTCGGCAAAATTCAATTACTTCATGAGAAACAGTATGTTACTATTCCTTTCATCTGCTCCTTGAAGGTGTCTGCAGTGTTCATATTCAAAAGCGTGAAATGAAAGAGGAAATGGCAAAACACAGTACATCTCGCCTATGTATGTGGTTAGACTACTCATTGTTCTCCGCTGAAATCTGAATGGCTGATATTCTTGCTAGGAGAACGTTTATTTCCGGTCGACCAGGTAAAGCGTGAAGTATAGTGTTCAGAAACGGAATGTCTTATTTTATTGAAAGTATCTGAATGTGTAAATCCATAAATGCAGATTCGGTGAGATGAAGAATTTAAAATATCACGTGAATTAGAAAGAACACCACTTTGAGATATGTCCATTTTTATTGTCAAATATGTATTTACTGTTTTTTATGAACTGTAGTAAGTGTCCTTTAAGATGCACAATAGAGGACTTGATGGCTGCAACACCTAATGCCCGTGATTTGGCAAAATTTTGGGCAGACACTATTTGATATGTATGTCATTAAGTACCATTATGCAATGTAAAATGTATGCTTCTGATACGAATAAATAAATAAATAAATAAATGTCACGCTATTATACCTTTAGAGGGTTTTCGATGACGCGGGTAGGGGGGATTACTAGGAATGGGAAGTAGCGATTGTGACTTATTTATTAAGGTACAGTCCTGGCATTTGCCTGTGGGTTCGAGCCCACCATTTCCTAAATGGCAAACTCAGCTATACAGCTCTAGCACTCATAAAGGTGTTGCATTTACACGGGGGTTTATCCCAACTTACCCTTTCAAGGTAGTAGTTATAAACCACTATTATTATTATGTTGACCTTGAGTAGTTATTTTTTACGGGTTCGGCCGCCACCGTCACCACAGGCCCTCGGCAGAGGCCTCCACCTCATTGACCTCTGGCAAGGTCATTGACAATGCTGGCTAAGGCTCATGCTTAACCTCACAGACGCTATTTTGGAGGGGCTTAACCTTACTTTTTACGCGCAAGAGAGCAAGCCTAACCTCTTGGAGGGGCCTAACCTCTGTTTTACGACGAGATGGCCTTCCTGACGCCTAAAAGAGCGAGCTTAACCTCACAGATGCTATTTTGGAGGGGCTTAACCTTACTTTTTACGCGCAAGAGAGCAAGCCTAACCTCAGAGCCGCTATCTTGGAGGGGCCTAACCTCAGTTTTACAGCCAGATGCCCTTCCCGACGCCATCTTGAGTGTTAGGGCAATGGATATTCTCGAGACATTATTTTGAGTAGTAGGGCAATGGAGATTCGCAAAAGAGAGCACACCAAACCACATGGAGGAGCCTAATCTCAGGTTTACGGTCAGATGCCCTTCCCGACGTCAATTGCACAAGATTGCGGCAATACACAGGCTCTAATGCGACTAACTCATAGAACTTGGGTCAGAGTTTACTGTGCAAGATGGCGGCTGCTCTTATGAGACTCCCTAAGGGCGCTTGCGGCTATACATAGGGTCTTATGAGACGGCCTAGGGGCGCTTGCGCAAGATGGCGGCTATACACACACTCTTATAGAGAAAGATAACGGCTATGGACGATTGCACGAGATGGCGGCTATACAGAGGCTCTTTTGAGAACGCCTAGTGCTTTAAGAAATACATTGGTTACATTTAAGCCCCTAGCAGTCGAACAAATTATCGGATAAACATGTAACTTGAAATTTCGGTTCGGAAATACACTATTTGAATCTGTTTGCATGGGTTATAAGCATGTAGTTCATTCGTAAAGTGAAATAAATAGTTCGCGTAGTGCTATAAGAAATACATTGCTTACATTTAAGCTCCTAGCAATCGAAAAAATTATCGCATAAACATGTAACATGAAATATCGGTTCGGAAACATACTATTCCATCTGTTGCCATAGGTTATAATCTTTTACTTCATGCAGGAGCACATGGGACATGATGAGACAGCAGCTGTCATCTTAACGACGTAGTGCGCGGAATTTAAAATCCACGTGCTTTTGATAAGTTCTTTTTTTTTTTTTTTTGCTAGGGGCTTTACGTCGCACCGACACAGATAGGTCTTATGGCGACAATGGGGTAGGAAAGGCCTAGGAGTTGGAAGGAAGCGTCCGTGGCCTTAATTAAGGTACAGCCCCAGCATTTGCCTGGTGTGAAAATGGGAAACCACGGAAAACCATCTTCAGGGCTGCCGATAGTGGGATTCGAACCTACTATCTCCCGGATGCAAGCTCACAGCCGCGCGCCTCTACGCGCACGGCCAACTCGCCCGGTTTGATAAGTTCTAACCACGTGGGCGTATATTTTGAACCTCGCGTGCTGACGCAGCATACCACGTGACCGTGAAGTCATGACCACGTGCTCCTGTTTGTAAATAAAGCCATGTGCTTGGCCACGTGCTTTTTGACAGCTGTCAAGGTGACAGCTGTTATCTTGACGGACCCTAACATCACTTTTAAGGACAATAGAGGATCGCTAACATCACTACTGCCATCTTCATGGCGCTAAACCTCATTGCCGTCACCTTATGCACGTCGTGGAGTGGTATTTAAAATCCACGTGCTTTTTTTGGCACCTGTCAAGATAACAGCTGTCATCTTTAACCACGTGCACGCGGAATTTGAAACAGAAGAACATCGCTAACCTCACTGCTGCCATCTTGACGGCGCTAAACCTCACTATTGCCACCTTATGCACGTAGTAGCGGGTAATTTAAAATCCACGTGCTTTTTAACAAAATTCTGTTACTATGAAGGTAGTAGGATCGTAGCCATAGTTAAGGTACATCCCAGCGTTTGCTTGGAAAACCGAGTGTAGGAGGGTGTACCTTAAACAGCTGTAAAGATAGCAGCTTCCTCCTCCTCCTCCTCCTCCTCCTCCTCCTCCTTCTCTGACAGGGCATAGTTCATCCTCCTCCTCCATATTAGACGCAGTTTTACAGATAGATAGGCCGTTTTATTTTTTGCCGGTCGCAGTGTAAAACTATACATCCTATCTACCTGTAAAACATCTATAACGTTTATGTGTGATCTTTGTAGTGTGAGTTTTTCAAGACTTGACAATCTTCAACGAAATAAAGCTGAAAACCATAAATTCGAAATATATGCATGCAAACAATGTATTGCTATATTCAATAGACGTGATAATTTCACACGACATGTAAATTCTAAACACATTTGCTTAAATAATTTACCAGTAGAACGCATAGAAACATTAACTAAATGTCGAAAGCGCGATATAAAGAAGCGTAATCGAAACGATATAACATCGTCTCAGCTTACTACATGTTCTGTTACTAACCTCACACCACCAAATAAAGAGGAGATGCATAAGGAAGAAAAAGAACACAACGTTTATTTTCCATCAGAGCTTTTTCATTCTACTTTATTTTCTAAGCCAACATGATGTTCTGTAGCTGTGCAAACATATCAGGAAGAGAAGCAAGATGCAACAGTAGAAGAAAAA
The DNA here is from genome assembly GCF_040414725.1 of Anabrus simplex. NCBI lineage: Eukaryota > Metazoa > Arthropoda > Insecta > Orthoptera > Tettigoniidae > Anabrus > Anabrus simplex. Next base: position 231,045,386 of record NC_090269.1, on the reverse strand, counting down.
ATAAGATTTAACCGCTTCTTTTCAATCAAACCGTGTTAAGTTTTTATCTGCTGATAACATTGCAGAAGCACATACCGCATCAAAACAAGTTCTTCCGTTTTCTAAACATCGACTGTCTACACGCATTAGCAAAACTCTGTTAACCTTTGCAGATGTAAGATACTATAAAGACGTTAACTTACTCGTTGAACGATTACAACTCCTAAGAGCTTATCAAGATGTTGGATACAGAGTGTATGTACGAGAGATTCAAGAAATAGAAGACGAATTACGCCGTAAGCGTATTATTGAGTAACATAATCCCTTCCCGACACTATTTTTTTAAATGTAACAGCTGTTAAGATAACAGCTTCCTCTTCCGACCGAACATAGCCGTGTTCCTTCTCCTCCGCCTCACAGGTCAGCTACGTTCCTCCTCCTCCTCCTCCTCCTCCTCCTCCTCCTCCTCCTCCTCCTCGCAGTTACTGAAGTTAGCTCAATCCCTCCTCCTACGGAATAGTCCTTTATCATCAACATTAGTGTGTGTTTCGACATCGTACGCTATGGAACAGAAAGAAGAAAGCAAGAAGAGAGCAAGCCTAACCTCTTGGAGGTTACAGACAATCGTCTTAATAAAAAACAAAATTGTCAATGTACATGCTGTTCGCATGCTAATAAGCATCATCTTATTTATCTCACAAAAGTAAGGCTATTAAGATGTTCTATAAACATGGAACCTTATCTCAGACGCCGAAACATCTGATTCAATGTTTACCACCAGGATTTTTATCTGCATACGCTGCTCCTTTGGTAAATAATTTTCGGGACATCCTTCCTCTTCATAGTAAGATGTCAATCGATGTAGCTTTATGCAGAACCTGACAACGTCATTACAAGCATCGAGGACAAAATGGTGATGATGATTGGGATGGATCAAATCCCAGGATTAAACCGTCTCATAAGAGGCTATGTATAGCCGCCATCTTGCGCAAGCGCCCTTAGGCCGTCTCATAAGAGCAGCCGCCATTTGCACAGTAAACTCTGACCCAGGTTCTATGAGTTAGTCTCATAAGAGCCTGTGTATAGCAGCTATCTTGTGCAATTGACGTCGGGAAAGGCATCTGGCCGTAAAACTGAGGTTAGGCTCCTGCATGTGGTTAGGTGTGCTCTCTTATGCGAATCTCCATTGCCCTACTACTCAAAATAACGTCTCGGGAATATACATTGCCCTAATACTCAAGATGGCGTCGGGAAGGGCATCTGGCTGTAAAACTGAGGTTAGGCCCCTCCAAGATAGCGGCTCTGAGGTTAGGCTTGTTCTCTTGAGCGTAAAAAGTACGGTAAGGTTAAGCCCCTCCAAGATAGCATCTATGAGGTTAAGCTCGCTCTCTTAAGCGTCAGGAAGGGCATCTCGTCGCAAAACTGAGGTTAGGCCCCCCAAGAGGTTAGGCTTGCTCCCTTGCGCGTAAAAAGTAATGTTAAGCCCCTCTAAGATAGCGTCTGTGAGGTTAAGCATGAGTCTTAGCCAGCACTGTCAATGACCTTGCCAGAGGTCAATGAGGTGGGGCCTCTGCCGAGGGCCTGTGGTGGCGGTGGCGGCCGAATCCGTAAAAAATAACTACTCAAAGTCAATGTATTAATAATAGTGGTGTATAAGTCCAGACGCCAAGGTGCCGGAATCTAGCCTCGCGAGAGTCTCTGGTGCACCAGTAAATCTACCGACACCAGGATGGCGAATCTGAACACGTTCGAATACCAATAGTCGGACCCAGGATCGAACCCACCAACCTGGGCTCAGAAGACCAGCTATCTACTGTCTGAATAACTCAGAAATTATGAGGATAACTTAATTATAGTCAACCTATGTGAGACTCAGCAGATAGGCCTGCCCCATTACACACGGCCTAATCCCAACCTGTCTGTCTGTCTGTTAGGTCATCAGCCCAGAGGCTGGTTGGATCCTCAAATAGCACCACCAAAGGTTATGCGGTTATAAGGAAACCCCAAAAACCAATGGCAGCACCAAAATGAGGCGTACTAGGCAAGATGAGGAGTGAGGTAGTTTGCCATTGCTTTCCTCACTGGATCAGAAAGTACTATTGCAGCACGACTGACTCTATGAGCAACACCTTTCATAACACTCAGATGCACTAGTCGTGCTCCGAACGTCATTACTTAGCACTACCCATACCCCAGCAACTTCCATATTGTCACAACCATGGATGTTGACTGGGACTTCGGTGGAAGCTACACTTTACTCTGGCTTGGGCCAAGAGATGGATGCAAAAGTACTGCATCCATCAAGAAATGACAGCAGACAGAATCCCAACCTACATATTCAAAATAAAATTGAATTACAAGGTAAGCAGAAAATAATATACAGTGTTACATAACATATGAGCCCATTCTGTTTTCCGAAGCCGATATTATCTAATAAGACATTATGAGGAGTAGGCCAATCACTCACGTTCAGATTATAAAAATCTACACTTGCGTCCTTTCAATGATAACCAACATACAGAATACTTGTGAGCTCAGTGAGCAAGACGCAAGGCATAACCCTTCCAGAAAGGTAGGTAATATCGGGAGTGCCTACTGATACCCGAACGTAGGAAGTGTAATGTTCTCAACTGTCGAAGGGCATAGCCTTCTGCGGATAGCTAGTGAAATGATGGTTTTGTCAGTGCTGTCCCAGTGGGTACTACTGTAGGAAATCCATTGAAAGTTCACAATACCACTCCGCAGACTGTCTTATATAATAATAATAATAATAATAATAATAATAATAATAATAATCATAATAATTGTTACCGGTTTTTATGGAGCAGAGAGGTGAAAGGAGGTGCGAGCATGAATGGGTGGATGTATAAAAGACGGAAGATTAATTTTAAACTTAAACATTTACATTTCTTCCTTATATCTTTTGATTCTCTTCAGATTTTAAACAGGGTTAGAAAGTAACAATTAATCAGGTACAATATTTAGCTTTCAACTTCAGTAACAATTTTAGAGAGGTGTAGAATAATCAGATAACAATAATTTAACAAAATGAGCTTGAAGCTCCCAAATTACACATTTTACTTTACTCCTTTTAACCAACAGTCAAGGAGAAGGATCTCCCAATTTCTTTTACACTAGTAGGAAGATTATCTTTGCTCTACAATTTTACACTTTTCAGACCTATCAGAGGCAGAAACTACATTTAACAAAATTAAACAGAATTCACTCTCTTAACTGCTCAACAGTCTAATTGCCTTAAAATAAAATGAATAAGGTTAACTGTAAAAGGGGTAACTAGTACCCATTTTACCTAGCCTTTAGTACAAACAAAAGGTTAAAGTTACTGGCCGAAAAACAAAAGGTTAGGAGGCGAACAGTTGCACTCCTTGAAATATATATGAAATACTTGGAAACTCTATTTGGGTTTACTGCCCGACGTTACAGAGGTTAAGCCTATACTATGGGCGTTTACAAAATAAAGAATAGATTTAAAGGTTACAAAACCATAGTCACCATAGTTGAGAGGGAATACAAGAGGGTACCTCACTCTTTATTCCTTAAGTTCGAGTAAGTTCTTTAGACTTGATTGAGAATTTACATTACGGAATAAATACATTGCGAAAGAAATTTGAAACCTTCCTCTCGAGCTACCTTTCAAAGACTAGTACGTTGTTAAGCAGAATCTGCCATTACCTTGAGGTGCTGGATCTCCCGAAGATGGAGGAGGGAGCCCTTTCCCGCTACGAACACACTCTAGACTGGAGCGATCACAAAGGCAACATGTCCCGAAATTAGCTAGCTTTGATAGCGGAGAGTTAGGTTTCAGATTTCTCTGGGTCGAAACCCTGACACACCCTCAATTTTCATTGGATAATCAAATAAATATCAACATTTTATCATTGGTGAATAAATAAATGTACAAAATTTCTTATTTGTACATTTGCCAATAAAGTTGGCGGGAAGAAATAGAAGTGTTGATAACTTTCGAATACCAAAAACGAACTATAGATAATTTATATTTAGCAAATCTGACATACGAAATTACTTTGAGAGTTAATAGTTCATCTTCACCCCAGAGGACGCAACATGTTGATAGTAGCGGCCTCTGTTGAGAAATATCCAAACTTCTTTTATCAAACAGTTTGACGACTAAGTTCTGGATGGCCTTACAAAAGGCGCTGTCTGGCTACCTTGCAGCTATATATTCGGGAGGCCGAAGGACTGGTCGCCGTCGGCTGTCGTAAGATCGACTTTCCGTGTTTTTTCATTTCGATAGTCTTCTTTATCTTCCTGTTCATTAAGGAATGATGACTATGCGGCGTACTAGCATACCTATCTGTTACAACTAGGGCGTATATAATTCTGAATATCAGATATACTTTCTTACATTCCAAGAACCGGACGAGTTGGCCGTTCGGTTAGGGGCGCGCAACTGTGAGCTTGCCTCGGGGAGATAGTAGATTCGAACCCCACTGTCGGCAGCCCTGAAGATAGATTTCTGTGGTTTCCCATTTTGACACCGCGCAAATGTTGGGGCTGTACCTTAAATAAGACCACGGCCGCTTCCTTCCCACTCCTAAGTCTTTCCTATCTCTTCGTCGCCATAAGACCAATCTGTGTCGGTGTCGGTAAAAGCCTGGAAAACAGCCTATTTCGGTCACATCTCCCGAAATTATAAATACCCTCTGATACAACTGTCCACAGAAGGCCAGATAGGAGGGAAACGCGGACGTGGGTGGAGAAGAGTACCCTGGGCACGGAAACTCCAACAGTGGTTCGACATCCATGATACAGCAACCCTGGTACGTCAAGTACATACATACATACATACATACATACATACATACATACATACATACATACATACATACATACATACATACATACTGTCCCCTTCAAAAGTGGTAAAAATTTATTTAGGGAAAATATTTCTTTCCTACAGTAAGTTGGAACATTATTTCGTACGCCAGAAAGGGAGTTTCATCACTTCGAGTCGGCGAGAACCAGTTACCAGGTGACGGGAATTCCAGCTGGGCCAGAACGCAAGGAAGGCAAGCAGAGATACTGTTAGCCGGTCGACCTTCAATCAGCCGAGCGTACCACGTGACCAGGCGAAATATGTTTCTATCATCCGATCAATACTGGCAAGGTCGCGTGACGGGGGACTATGGCAGCCAATCAGATGACAATATTCGTGTTCTAATGAGATAACCAATCAAGTGTAATTAAGGGACACACCTCTGTCTTAAGACGACGAAATCGTGGTAATTCCTAAGGAAATTTTATCCTGGTTTTCTACTTCTGAACTCAACGGTTGGGAATTCTTCTGACTACAACTGCGGACGAGATAAGACGTACTTTACTTCACTGGAGAACTTCACCTCATTTAAAAGCCTTCAATATATATCAGACTGCAATTCAGACATGCTTAAATTCTGCCTACAATTAACTGAGTAAAAGTTAAGTTATTCCATTCATCTCAACAAGCATCGGTGTGTGTCCTGGACTTTTCTAAGACTTATTTTTTAGTTTCAGCTTTCACGAGGAACTTCTACAGAGGAAACTATTGGTTCGAGCGTAAGTCAAGATGCCTGTCCTTCTACAATATGAATGCTGTTGTTTCCTGCACGCCAACGTGTCCTCAATGAACGAATAATTATGTGAGGCACCTCAGACGCGGACGAGACCAGGTTCGATGGTGCGTAATGTGGTAATGGACTAAGTCATCAGCCCGAATTCAGAAGTCGACAGTCACCCAAGTAATATTTAAACATTGTTATTCTTTCTTTCTATCTGTAAATGTAAAAGTTGTAATGATATAGCCTCTACTTATTTGTTTAGTGTAATTTCTATTAGTTTGTCATAGTTAGAATTTTTTATTCCTTCTTTCCTTGGTGACGGTAGTTTGTGATGCTGAGTGTGTATTTTGGAATCTATTAGCTTGTTTTTGGAGTGAATGTCATCGAGAGATATTTCAACTGTCCCGACTTCATTGTGGCAGGAGAAATAAAATTAACTTGACCTCAACGTTAAACTAGGATGGTTTAAATGATTTTATATTTGAATTAAGACCAGATGGGACAGTATTTCCGCAAATTTCATTATATGAGATTTCATTCCTCAATTATACGACGTATTGTTGGATTTGAGTGCGTTAGAGTCATCTAGATATTATCGTACAGTAGCTTTCGCATGTGTAATCTTGCGCGGCCAGGAATAATAATAATAATAAGAAGAAGAAGAAGAAGAAGAAGAAGAAGAAACCAACCTAATTACCGGCTAAAAGAACATATAAGGTCATGAGCATAATGATATTTATTATTAAACAAGATTAATGTGTGCTCGTTTTGTATAAATATAGGCCTGGAAAATGGCAGTATCCGAACGATACACTTGTATATTTCGCTGTGTTATTATAATTATTTGACTTGTAGATGGACATTATGAATTTTAGAGGATAATTTGTAGATCCATTGTTGAGTCAACTTGAGAAGAAATATGTTATCTGACATAATTTCTTCGGTGTGAGCGCAGATTAATTGAGAGCCACAATTAGGGTAGGAGGATAAAAATAAATACCGCAGCTCATGAACCGCGTGCGCGTATTGTTGATCTTGTCATGTGTTATAGGCATTTTGACCGATAATTTTGGATGATTTCTGTTCGTAAAATTCCCATGAACATCGTCGTATGGTTAAATTCTTCAATAAAGTGATAATCTGTACTCTATCACATCTTGAGTTGACGAGAGGGATTTTTCATGATATTGTCATCGTAATAATATTTTTCCCGACTTTGAATAAACTTGAAAATTAATTATCATGGGCTAGCATTCGCGTAAAATATATTTATAATATTACCGGGTACCTTTGTGTGAATATTGTGTGTGTGATTTGTCTATATTTTGCCTATTGTGATTTCTGATTGTCCATATTTGTGACGATGCTCTTCGCTATTCGCGTGGAATTTTGGCCGATTCTATGCCAATTTCATGAGTTCACAGTTTGACGGAATATGAATCTTTAGTGAATTTTATTAGTTTTTAAGGAAGAATAGGGTCTTAGCTAGCGAATAAAATCAGAAGAGTAAAGGCAATGTCAGTGGATTGAATTCACAAAAATGGAATTTGTAAACGCAACATAACAAATTATTACGAGTTAACAAATGACATGTAGGTTGACATAACGTCAAATTTAAGGTTATTGTATGAAGATTAGTCACTAAATAATTATAAAAATGAGTAAATTGACAAGTTTAAATTTATGGAAGAAAATTTTTATTTTTATTTTTATTTTTATTTTTATAAGGGAGAGAAAATGATCATTTTCCAATACGATTCTAATGAAATCCGGTGATGAAATAAATTTAATTTTCAAGTAAATTTATTATTATTGGAGGAAATAATCTCAAAATAATTATTATTTTGTCATTTAATTAAATTTAAACTAAGAATTTTACGTTATACTGCAGATCAGGCATCTGATAACCCGTTAATTGAAGAAGTGTTCGTATTAGCAACGTCATAATGGAAGAAGAATTACACAAAAAAAAATCCTTTTCCCAGATTTTGTAAATTCTATGTCAAATTTGAAGAGCAGTAGTTTAAATAAATGTATAAAACCTATTTAGCTTTCTTTCATTTGCCACTAGTTCTTCATCTATCCCTGCACTTAAAAATTCCGCACAGCCGATAAGCGAACGATCTACCCCGTGAGATCCTCGCTCACCGGCCGAGCTGAGCCCGGCATGACGGGTGCAATACATACATACATACATACATACATACATACATACATACATACATACATACATACATACATACATACATACATACATACATAACCATAATAGACCGTTATGCCTTACAGTCTGCGTGAATTTACTAAACGTCGCCACAATTCTCTATTTGCAACTAGCTCTTGGCCTCACTGTCCGAACATTTTAAACAAGCCTCGGACGTTAAGTACAAAATAGAAATACTTACTCCATATTGGTCACAAACGTTCTGAAAGTATCAGAATATTATTATTATTATTATTATTATTATTATTATTATTATTATTATTATTATTATTATTATTGCTATTGGCTTTACGTCGCACCGACACAGATAGGTCTTCTGGCGACGATGGGACAGGAAAGGGCTAGGACTGGGAATGAAGCGGCCGTGGCCTTAATTAAGGTACAGCCCCAGCATTTGCCTGGTGTGAAAATGGGAAAACACGAAAAACCATCTTCAGGGCTGCCGACAGTGGGGTTCGAACCCATCCGAATACTGGATACTGGCCGCACTTAAGCGACTGCAGCTATCGAGCTCGGTAGTAGAAGAAGAAGAATGAGACTGTACTGAAGTTTTGCGGTCGTCCCCACAGGGATTGATCGCTACTTATCAGTATCACCATTTACTTTTCCTCTAGCCATGAATGAGAACGCTCCGAAGTCACAAGAAAGTTGTTGAAGGCAGCTGATCTAAACACCTGGAAAGAACATGAGTACTAAGGCTGTCAGATATAAAACAGCCTTGAGGGCACTGCATAAGCACTAGAGGTCGAACTATTTTTGTTATTAAAACAGAGTCACAAGAGCGGTTGCCAAGAACGTGCGACCCGTCCCGTTGCATAAGTAGGAGGTCAAGTTCAAGAGGCTTGTTCAACCATAACCTTCCTCATTCATTTCACCGCATATAGTTCACTTTCCCAGAGCTGAAAGCGTGCTGCACGCAGAAAAAGTATCGCATTTCTTAATTTAGCACGGATCAGATGTTTCCTTTTTCTTCAAGTGAGGATGCTGATGTATTTACACGCTTACTAGCGGAACTAAGTATGCATATTAGCAAGTAAATTTGTTACAAGATTGTATCTATCATCTTAAAAGTTCGTAATATGAAGGAGTTAAATTAATTACTCATAGGAAAGATGGACATTTACATTTTCTCATTTTCTTTCTTTCTTTCTTAATCCATTTACCCTCCAGGGTTGGTTTTTCGCTCGGACTCAGCCAGGGATCCCACTTCTACCGCCTCAAAGTCAGTGACCTGAGCCTTTAGGTCGCAGATACAACTGAGAGTGAGAACCAGGACCTCTCCCAGGTGGCCTCACCTGCTATACTGAACAAGGGCCTTGTGGGGGGATGGGAGGATTGGAAGGGATAGACAAGGAAGAGGGAAGGAAACGGCCGTGGCCTTAAGTTAGGTACCATCTCGGTATTTGCCTGGGGGAGAAGTGGAAAACCATGGAAAACCACTTCGAAGATGGATGAGGGGCGAATCGAACACCCCTCTACTCATTTGACCTCCCGAGGCCGAGTGTATCCGTTCCAGTCTTCGTGCATTTTCAAATTTTGTGGTACAGCTGGGAATCGAACCCAGACCTCTGGGGGTGGCAAATAATCACCTTAACAGAGGCAAACGATATTTACATTTTCCTTTCTAAATTGAGAGTTACAGAACGGTTTTATTGTATCTTTTGTAAATATTGGATCTGAATTTTAGAAGATATAACTTATATACATGTTTTCATTATCGAAAATAAAGTATATATATATTCATTCATTACAGACTGCTGTCCGACGCCTTGGTCAGCGTTGAGGCCTTCGGTTCAGAGGGTCCCGCGTTCGAATTCCGGCTGAGTCGGAAATTTGAATCGCGTGTGATTAATTCTTCTGGCTCGGGGACTGGTTGTATTCACTAATTTGTGTTTCTATGGTGGTTGTCAGAGTGGTGTGTTGTGTGTAAACGAAGATGTACTGTATATTAAGACGAATACGAAGACCAGTCCCCAAGCTACTGTAGAGAAACTTAACTTCGTATTTATCTCCTTCAGTAATTGTACGTATCTATAAGAAAGGATACGAATGCGAACACCGGTCCATGAGCTAGATGAACCTGACTTCATATTTATCTCTTTCAGTAATTGTACGCATCTATAAGCAAGGATACGAATACGTACACCAGTCTCCGAGCTAGAGGAAGCTAACTTCGTATTTATCTCCTTCAGCAATTGTACGTATCTATAAGCTAGGATACTGGAAAGATGGCAACAACTATACGTATTTCATTAACTAACACCATGTCAGTAGAGCCCTGAAGGGCCTTGGCCTACCAAGCGAACGTATTTTATTGATCAGTCAATATACCAAGCAAGGTATTCACAGGCAAGGAAAGGAGAGAGCGGTTAAAGGTGGAGAGTACACTGAATGGAATCCAATGTGATTTCAGACCACAGAGGACCAGTCAGGACCAGATTCCAGTAAGTTTCCAGAAGTTTCCAAGTTCTCCATCATAGTACAGATAGGCACGCTGGCAAAATGTGCCTGGGAATATGCTAGGTCTCCTTTCATGTTTTACTGTAAAATTCCTCCTGTGCAAGTCTCACACAATTACTTGACTGAGCCAAGTACCTAACTGAAAATCTTTACGAGAGGAATAGACAGAGGTGTTGAAGTTTCGTAGATCTACAGAAGGCATATGACAGAGTACCAAGGGAGAAGTTGTTAAACGTACTGATGGATTATGAGTAAAGACAGGCACAATATGAAGAAATGTTTTGCTGGGGCTGTACCTTAATTAAGACCATGGCTGCTTCCTTCCCACTCCTAGGCCTCTCCTATCCCATCCATAAGACCTATCTGTGTCGGTGCGACGTAAAGCAAATAGCAAAAACAAAAAAAAACAAGAAGAAATGTTTTGCCAGGCTGAGTGGCTCAGACCTTTGAGGCGCTGGCCTTCTCATCCCAACTTGGCCGATTCGATCCTGGTGTTCAGTCCGGTGGTATTTGAAGATGCTCAAATTCATATGCCCAGTATCAGTAGATTTACTGACACGTAAAGAAACTCCTGCGGGACTAACCTCCGGCAGCCGGCGTCTCCGAAAACCGTAAAAGTAGTTAGTGGGACGTAAAGCCATTATTATATTATTATTATTATTATTATTATTATTATTATTATTATTATTATTATTATTATTAAGAAAATTACCGGGCGAGTTGGCCGTGCGCGTAGAGGCGCGCGGCTGTGAGCTTGCATCCGGGAGATAGTAGGTTCGAATCCCACTATCGGCAGCCCTGAAGATGGTTTTCCGTGGTTTCCCATTTTCACACCAGGCAAATGCTGGGGCTGTACCTTAATTAAGGCCACGGCCGCTTCCTTCCAACTCCTAGGCCATTCCTATCCCATCGTCGCCATAAGACCTATCTGCGTCGGTGCGACGTAAAGCCCCTAGCAAAAAAAATATTAAGAAAATTTGGAAAAATATGAAATTTATTTAGGATAAATTTGAAACTATGAAAACATATTTAACATGAAATACTACTGTATGTTGAATTATTTTCCAGCAGTAAAGAAAATTTTGTAGAAACTGCTTTTCCAACTTGAACCAATTCTTCTGTCAGGCCTTCTACGTACTGGACTGATGTCAGCAGTTTCCAACTTCTCCATCATAGTACAGATAGGTACGCTGGCAAAATATGCCTGGGAATATGCTAGGTCTCCTGTCATGTTTTTACTGTGAAATTCCTCCTGTGAAAGTCCCACACAATTACTTGACTGAGAGCCAAAACTGTCAACCCTCCGCACAAAAATTAATAAAATTGACAACAAATATAACAAAATATTCATTAAAATATTCCAATTTTCCATCATTTAGACCTCTGTCAATGTAGGAAAAGTTCCAATAAATAAATTTTAATTGTTAATGGAAATATTAAAGGAGAGAAAATTTGTAAACCTTACAAACTATGAGGAATATGAATATTTTCACGAAATAAACATTTTTCTAAGATATTATGAAATATGAAATTTCTTTTTTGTATGAATTGCCATCTAAACTTCGCTATTCGTAAATATCCTACTTTCCAGAGCGCTAGCAGCCATGGTTTAGAATATGAAATCTCGTTTTGTGGCTGTCTCTAGTTATGAGATAAGGGGTAGGTCATTACTAATAAGTAAGTGACAGGATTGTGAACGACTGCATAAAGACCGCGGCAATGTGCAATGGATGGCTGACAATATTATGATGGTAAACGTGGTGAAAAGTCAGGTTGATATCTACACCAAGAGAAAACGTCCTCTCAGTTTTAGTTAATGTATCGAGGGGGTGAAAGCACCGCTGGCAGATTACTGTAAGTACCTACACAGAAAGATCTTCCTTGGAGTAATCACATTAACGAGATTGTAAATAAAAGTTACAGATCTCTTTACAAGGTTAAGCGAGTATTATGGGTTTGTAGTAAGAATGAAAATGAGAGGGATTACTTGATACAAGGACTGGAAAAGATCAAAAGGAAAACAGCACGATTTGTTCTGGGTGATTCCGACAAAAGAGTAGTGTTAAATGTTTCAAATTTTGTGCTGGGAAGACTTGGATGTTATCTCTGTATGTCATTACGTTGAAATGACTTTGCTACAACACTTGTAAAGAAATAAGTTACATTTAGTGAATATTGCTTTA